>NW_027397078.1:17097809-17101164 GCF_003265705.2 Callorhinus ursinus | reverse complement strand
TTTCTTTCTTTCTTTCTTTCTTTCTTTCTTTCTTTCTTTCTTTCTTTTTCTTTCTTTCTTTCTTTCTAGTGTAAGTATGTTGCATGCATTGTTTTTGTTTGTTAAATCTGGCAACTCTACATCAAGTAGATGTGCTTGTGAGGGTTTTGGAAGGTGGAAGTAAGGTCCAGGCCATCTCCCCACTCCTTTTGGCTACTTCTGTTGGCGAGCTTAGTAACAGAAACATGGGATTTCCCACATCATAGTTCCAAAGTCTATTCTCCAGCTTCCTGGTGGAAGGAAGGCAGCTACAGAAGTGGTTAGCTTCTAGATTTCAACTTCCTGAATCCTAGTTTCCAGTTGCAGGGAATGTTCTTGAATTCATTGCTTCAGGGGTACCTTGGAGACGGTATGTATTCCCTAGTGAATCAGTTCTATCTGGCTTTAGAATTCTATTCTGTAAGCCAAGTCTAAAATCGGCTCCTTCAGCCTTTCCTAAGATTTAGTATGCAACTCTGTACTGACTCATTCTGTGATGATCATACCTAGGGTGGTTTCTCTTGTCTGTGCTGAACTCCAACTTCTACCTTGACCTTCAGAGTTAGCTTCTCCATTTGTTTCTAGTACTGGGAGCAACTTCCTTTAGTCACTTAAAAGTCCACAAATAATAAAACTCTGGTCCTTTTCAACATGCTTCTCTGTCACAGCCATGAAATTTCCCATCAAAGACGGTAGAAAGTGAGGAAGGCACTGGGTCAATGTCTTGTGTTATTTCCAAAGGAAATAGCTCCTACAGTACTTGAGGTTGTGGCAACACATTAAACTACCCAAACGTTATATCTTCATCCTTTATAAAAATCTCATTATTATTTTCCTTATCTCTTTTGTTCCTCATATCTAGATGTCAAATTTTCACTGACAACACATTTGATGTCTAGGGAAAACATTTGATTCAACAATTTCATAACATGATGTTCTATTAATTAAAACATGATACAATGCTATTAAAGCTCCCCCAAAATAAATAAATAAAAGCCCAACAGTGGCATATCCCAAACCTGATTCATATATCAAGTCATGGGGAAGAGGGAAGGAGTCCTAAGGAAAGACAGTGTGCTTCCAGGGCAGGCTTGCACGTGGGAGGTGAACTCTGGAGGGTACAGCTGACCCCTCTGCTTCAGCACCTGGTACAGCACCGAGCACATAGTAGGCACTCAATAAATGGAGTTAAGTTTTTCAGTTATCTAGCTTCAATCACCTGCTCTGCATATGTCTCACGCACAATTTCATTTCCCTAAAGTACCACGTACCCACATCAGGGCATACAGACAGTATTTTCTACTCCTGGGTCCATGTAATTAGGGGGACTTTATAGTTTATTGTCCAAGCGTGAATACTTTTGAGAGTATACGGGGGTGCTATTAATCATCACACGAGAACAAGAGACATAAACTGGGACCATCGTGAGCAAACCGGGATGGGTAAACCTACGGCCATCCATAAAGTGGGGGAAGAAGGTCCTGAGTCCTTATATTTTCTCAATATCAGCTGAGGCAGCCTTTCTTCGGACTCATTCTCTCCAAGAAACAAAAGGTCTGCGACACAGCGGTTCCTTCCCGCCCGTGGTTCACTGAGGGCAGTGAATTGATCACTGCACCTGTTCCTTACACTCAGGGAATGACAAGCAGAGAAAAGCCAGAGGTTCACACCACTGCGTGTGCACCCAGGGGCCTTCTCACTATGGGGAGTAAACACCTTCAGTTCTGTTTCCTATGGGAGGAAAAATAAAAAGAGGGCTAATAACAAAATGCCCTTCAAAGAAAATAGTTTGTGAGCCTGTGTGTGGCAGAGATAAGAACTAGGACACCGTCAAGAGAAAGATCCTAGAATAGTTTCTTGAAATAAAGATATATTTTTCCTACAAAAAGGAATGTAAGTGAGCATTATTCCAACATGTACTATGTATCATCTGCCATATTCCTCTCAGCAAATGAAGATCAAAATTTCTGCACTTGTCGGCAAGGCAGACTGGAAAGAATTCACTTTCCTGAAATTTATTAAGTTCTCCTTTATGGAGAAGTAATTTGTCCCTTATGTATTTCATACCTGACATTTAATACCAAGTTTACATGTACAAAAATGACTTTGTGGGGGCTCCCATGCCAATCAAAGACTTCTTCCAAAACATTTCTATTCATAACCAAGGAGAACAGAAACATTAAAAAAAGAAAGAAAGAAAACCCCTCAAACAACAAGAAAAGACAACAATCAAGAACATGAACAACGAAATTCAAAATTTTGACTTATAAGTCATGGATTAAGAACAGGTTTCGGGAGGAGGAGGACACCTGGATTTCGTCTGGTCTCAGGAATTCAGCTGAATAGGGATCAAACCATTCTGAACACCTACGAACTCAACAGGAGATCAAAGAAGAGAGTAGCAACAACTCTCTGAACAGGGAAGTGACCACTTACTGGAAGGTAGGACGTGCAGAGAAGTGAATCTGAGGCGATATTCGGGAGGAGAGACGGCGGGGGAGGGGGCCTCCGACGGATGCTTCTGGCAAGTGATAGAGCCGCGGGGCACAAAATCGGAACTTTTGGAAGTCGGTTCCGCTGAGGGACGTCACTCTGGTGGCTAAGCAGGGGGTGGAATCCTCCCGGGACAGTGTGGACTCAGGACCCTCGGGGTCACAGAAAGACCGGGGGGTGCCTGAGTGTGGCAGAGCTCCCAGGTATCAGAGCGGGGAAGCCAGCTGCAGAGACGGAGCCGAGGCGCAGGCTCTCAGCTCGGGGTGGCCATAAACTGTGATCCGCGGCCCAGTCGGGCCACTGCTCCTCCAGCAGGGACCCAACAAGCGGCAGAGCCGGGGAGACTCCCCTTCCTCCCCCGGGAGGAGCGGCGCGGGAGTGCACCGCAGGGATCTGCTGGGTTTGGAGACTCCACACGGGGTCGGGTGCCAGACATAGAAACGCTCGGTCACAGGCCGGGTGAGCACGGAGTGCGGTTGGAGACCGAGGAGACGGGAGTGACTGCTTTTCTCTGGGGGCGCACTGAGGAGGGGGGCCCCGAGTTCTCAGCTCCTCCGGGCAGAGATTGGGAGGCCACCATTTTCACCCTGGTCCTCCAAAGCTGTACCAAGAGCTTGCAGGGAACAAAAGCTCCTGAGAGCAAACCCGAGCAGCTTGCTTAGCCCTGACCAACAAGGGCAGGGCAATTCCGCCTCCGGCAAAGACATTTGGGACCCACGGCAACAGGCCCCTCCCCCAGAAGATCAGCACTAACAGCCAGCAAGCCAAGACCAAGTTTACCGATCAAGGAGAACGGGAGAACTCCAGCACTAGGGGAATACTGCACATAGAATTCATGGCTTTT
>NW_027397078.1:17047530-17092809 GCF_003265705.2 Callorhinus ursinus | reverse complement strand
TCACCACTGCTATTCAACATAGTATTAGAAGTCCTAGCCACAGCAATCAGACAACAAAAAGAAATCAAAGGCATCCAAATCGGCAAAGAGGAAGTCAAACTCTCACTCTTTGCAGATGATATGATACTGTATGTGGAAAATCCAAAAGACTCCACCCCAAAACTGCTAGAACTCATACAGGAATTCAGTAAAGTAGCAGGATATAAAATCAATGCACAGAAATCAGTGGCATTCCTATACACCAACAACAAGACAGAAGAGAGACAAACCAAGGAGTCAATCCCATTTACAATTGCACCCAAAACCATAAGATACCTAGGAATAAATTTAACCAAAGAGGCAAAGGATCTGTACTCAGAAAACTATAAAATACTCATGAAAGAAATTGAGGAAGACACAAAGAAATGGAAAAACATTCCATGCTCATGGAATGGAAGAACAAACATCGTGAAGATGTCAATGCTACCTAGAGCAATCTGCACATTCAATGCAATCCCCATCAAAATACCAGCCACTTTTTTCAAAGAAATGGAACAAATAATCCTAAAATTTGTATGGAACAAGAAGAGTCCCCGAATAGCCAGAGGAATATTGAAAAAGAAAAGCAAAGCTGGTGGCATCACAATTCCGGACTTCCAGCTCTATTAGAAAGCTGTCATCATCAAGACAGTATGGTACCGGCACAAAAACAGACACATAGATCAATGGAACAGAATAGAGAGCCCAGAAATGGACCCTCAACTCTATGGTCAACTCATCTTTGACAAAGCAGGAAAGAATGTCCAATGGAATAAAGACAGTCTCTTCCACAAATGGTGTTGGGAAAATTGGACAGCCACATGCAGAAGAATGAAACTGGACCATTTCCTTACACCACACACAAAAATAGACTCCAAATGGTTGAAAGACCTAAACGTGAGACAGGAGTCCATCCAAATCCTAAAGGAGAACACAGGTAGCAACCTCTTTGACCTCAGCCACAGCAACTTCTTCCTAGAAACATCGCCAAAGGCAAGGGAAGCAAGGGCAAAATGAACTCTTGGGATTTCACCAAGATAAAAAGCTTTTGCACAGCCAAAGAAACAGTCCACAAAACCAAAAGACAACCGAGAGAATGGGAGAAAATATTTGCAAATGACATATCAGATAAAGGGCTAGTATCCAAAATCTATAAAAACTTATCAAACTCAACACCCAAATAACAAATAATCCAATCAAGAAATGGGCAGAAGACATGAACAGACATTTTTCCAAAGAAGACATCCAAATGGCCAACAGGCACATGAAAAAGTGCTCCACATCGCTCGGCATCAGGGAAAACCAAATCAAAACCTCAATGAGATACCACCTCACACCAGTCAGAATGGCTAAAATTAACAAGTCAGGAAACGACAGATGTTGGCGGGGATGTGGGGAAAGGGGAACCCTCCTACACTGTTGGTGGGAATGCAAGCTGGTGCAACCACTCTGGATAACAGTATGGAGGTTCCTCAAACAGTTGAAAATAGAGCTATCATACGATCTAGCAATTGCACTACTGGGTATACTACCCCAAAGACAGATATGTAGGGAATCCGAAGGGGTACATGCACCCCAATGTTTACAGCAGCAATGTCCACAATAGCCAAACTGTGGAAAGAGCCAAGATGTCCATCGACAGATGAATGGATAAAGAAGAGGTGGTATATATACACAATGGAATATTATGCAGCCATCAAAAGGAATGAGATCTTGCCATTTGCAACGATGTGGATGGAACTGGAGGGTATTATGCTGAGCGAAATAAGTCAATCAGAGAAAGACATGTATCATATGATCTCACTGATATGAGGAATTCTTAATCTCAGGAAACAAACTGAGAGTTGCTAGAGTGGTGGGGGGGTGGGAGGGATGGGGTGGCTGGGTGATAGACATTGGGGAGGGTATGTGCTATGGTAAGTGCTGTGAATGGTGCAAGACTGTTGAATCACAGATCTGTACTTCTGAAACAAATAATGCAATATATGTTAAGAAAAAAAAGAGAAGAAGAAGATAGCAGGAGGGGAAGAATGAAGGGGAGTAAGTCGGAGGGGGAGACGAACCATGAGAGACGATGGACTCTGAAAAACAAACTGAGGTTTCTAGAGGGGAGGGGGTGGGGGGATGGGTTAGCCCGGTGATGGGTATTAAGGAGGGCACGTTCTTCGTGGAGCACCGGGTGTTATGCACAAACAATGAATCATGGAACACTACATCAAAAACTAATGATGTAATGTATGGTGATTAACATAAAAATAAAATTAAAAAAAAAGAACGGGTTTCAATCTAAAATCCCTAATCACAGAACTTCAAAGATATCTGGAAAATTATACATATCAGCTGACCAGTTACGAAGAAGTTGGTAAATTAATGTTAAAATAATGAACTCATCAGTTATGAAGGAATTTGGGTAACTGCAGAACATCCAACGAGGGCTAATAACGAGAGTCAAGGAGTTGGTAGTCTTGGCAGGTCGTTCCATGACGGACCAGTGGCTTCTCCTGACAGCAGTCCCATTTACTATATGGCTGTTCTAACTCCTTCTTGCTTTCAATTCTCCAAGTCACAACAGCTTTCCCTCACTTCGCCTGGGACAATGGCAGGATTCTCATCTGCCACGGTCCAGTCCATTTGTTCATTCATTCTACAAATACTGACTGAGCCCTTACCAGGGGTCCAGCACTGGGCCAGGCCCCAGGGATGAACATGACAGACATGACCCTAGCCTGGTCGAAGGGTTTCTCTTTTAAAAGAATGATATCATGACGTAGATCAGGTTCTCTGAAAACAAAGCACTGTGAAAGCTGGACCACTCTAACTCAGCGGAGATTCTAGGACATAATGAAAAAGCCTTCCAGGAGAATCTTTCTTAATTAACACTAAGGAAATCAGCTAAAGGGTAAAACAGTTTGCACAGAAAATGAAACCATTTAAGAGGAGATGGAGTAATTATTGGGTTCTTTTGATTAGGTAGAAAACCTATCCCGGGAGTTAAAATCTCAAGGTAGACTTTTTGTGGCCTTCATTGTCTGTTTGGACTAGCCACAAGGTCTTAAATAAATGAGATAATTAAAAACTATTCTTCTCTATTATAACCTCCTCATTTTATGCAAGACAGCTTTGTAGCCTAGGATTAATAATACAAACAAGACAACAAACCAAAAATTGAAATTTATTTTGCAGTGCCTTTTATCAGCAGGTATTTTATGGCAGTTGGCCTACATTTAATTATACAATAGAAAAGGGTTGGGGCGCCTGGGTGGTTCAGTCAGTTCAGTGACCGACTCTTGATCTCAGCTCTGGTCTTGATCTCAGGGTCATGAGTTCAAGCCTTGCACTGGGGTCCACCCTGGGCATGGGGCCTACTTTGAAAAAAAGGGGGGGAAGGTTTAAATTGGGGAGGTGAAAAAAAAGGGAAAAGAGGTGGAAATAAGAAATGCAAAGAAGATTCTGAAACAGTTTTCATAAACTTCAGAAAGGGACTTAAAACTGCAAACAAAGGGGCACCTAGGTGGCTCAATTGGTTAAGTGTCTGACTCTTGATTTTGGCTCAGGTATGATCTCAGGGTGGTGAGATTGAGCCCCGGTCAGGCTTTGTGCTGGGTGTGGAGCCTGCTTGAGATTCTCTTTCTCCCTCTCCCCGCCCTTGTGCACGTGCTCTCTCTCTCTCTCTCTCTCTCTATATCTATATCTATATCTATATCTATATCTATATCTATATCTATATCTATATATATCTGTCTCTCTCTCTCTCAAAAAAACAAAACAAAACAAAAACCCTGCAAACAAAAAGAATTTCATTGCTCACTGATTCTGTAGTCAACACTCACTCTAATAAAGCAGAGCAGCTATTGTAAATTGCCACTCTGTTTGAATCTCAGACTCTAACACCATCCCCATCACTTTGCATTTCGGTGCAGCTTCCACTTCAATGAGAAAAATACATTCAATAGAAGGAAGCTACCTTAACCTTTCGCTACATTTACAACACTACCAGCAGCTACGTCTATCCTTCCCTCCTCGCCCGTCCTTGCAGTAGAAGATGTGCCTTCATTCCTTCCAAGGCTATTGATCCTCCCTCTTTTCTTCTAAATCCTCAAAGTCACCCTCTCTACTGTCTCCTTCCCACTGGCATTTAAACATGCTCAAGTCTCTCTCTTCTTTTTTTTTTTTTTAAGATCTATTTATCTGAGAGAGAGCGAGCGAGCATGCAAATGAGCGTGGGAAAGGGCAGAGGGAGAGACTCTTCAAGCTGACTCCCCACTGAGTGCGGAGCCCAACTCAGAGCTCAATCTCACAACCCTGAGATCATGGCATGAGCCTGAAACCAAGAGTCGGCCGCCTAACCAACTGAGCCACCCAGGCGCCCCCAAGTGTCTCTCTTCTTATGACCATGCTTTTCTTCTTGCTGCTACATCCATTTTCTGTTGCTATGGTCTTTCTCTTTCCCCATCACAGTCATGAGCCTTGAAAGAATTGTTTTACACTTGCTCCTTGATTTTCTCAGTTCCCAATCATGTCTCAACCCATTGCAATCTGGGTTCTCTACCACTGAGTAATTACTAGGTTCTCCAAAATCAACATTGAAATTACTCATACCAAGTTTATCAGTACTCTCTTTGGTTGCTAAATTAATGGAATATTTTTTGGTTTTATCTTTTCTGTCTCTTTCATAGCTCTTGACAACTCTGAAGGCTACATTTCTTGAAAGCCTCTCTTCCTTTGGATTTTGTGACATCACATGCAGCTGGTTTGTCTCCCACCTACTAAATCGCTAATTTCCCTGTCTCCACTTCAAGTTTATTTTTCTCTGCTTTTCCCTAGAATGTTGGTGTTATTCTGGGTTCACTACTGGGCCCTCTCTTTTCCATCTACAAACTTTCCCCTAAACCATTTCAAACCCTTGAGAGGTTTTAATTACTTACCTACTGACAAAATCCAGTGAAATATCTCAAGCCCAGAACTTTCTCTATCCGTACAGCGTGTCCATCCTGCTACTGGGACATATCCCTGTGTATGCTCCATGGGTAACTCAAACTGCACATGTGCAGGATGGAACTCAGTACCAACCTTCCTGCTTCACTGCCCTCTATTTTCTTCAAACATGCTCCCTCTCTTGTGTAAAGGGTTTGAATAAATGGCACCACCACCCACCTGACTGTCCAAGTTAGACATCTGACTTAACTCTTCCCTTCAAGTCCCCTACCATAACCTAACAATCAAAAGAGCATTGATTCTAACTTCTAAATAGCTATGAAAACTACTTCCTACCGCTCTGCATCTCCATCACCACAATTTCATCCACATCATCATCGTCACTCATTTGGACCCTTCCAGCTGTGTTCTGAAGCTGCCTCCTCATCTTCACTTGACTGACTTTCCTTTGGTTCCTTGAGTTGCTATGACATGTCTCACTTCTAGGCCTTTATCTATACTATCCCCTCTGCCAGGAACGCTCCTTTTCCAAACCCCCAAACTGACTTGGCTAACTCCTGTTCCTCCTCTGGTCTCAGCTAAGGTGAGACTTCCTTGGAGAAACCATCCCCATCCCACCACACCCAAGTCGGGT
This sequence comes from Callorhinus ursinus, assembly GCF_003265705.2. NCBI lineage: Eukaryota > Metazoa > Chordata > Mammalia > Carnivora > Otariidae > Callorhinus > Callorhinus ursinus. Next base: position 17,087,222 of record NW_027397078.1, on the reverse strand, counting down.
TATCTTGCTAATGCTCTCACAGAGAGCTCTCTTCCCATAGAGCAATGTTTGTTTAATTTCCGTCCTCCCCCTTTAGACTACAGATCAAAGAAGAGAGAGATCAAACCGGTCTTGTTTATTTTTTGATGCATTTCTAGTGTCTGGCATAGTGTCTGGAACATCAACAAATATTGATGAAATAAATGTATAAGGAAATGCATGCTCGCATCAGACGACTATTCCGCTATACTCCTTCTAATCACTGGCAGTTTACATTTTTTGTTGTTATTGTTTTATATGCAAGGGCTAATGTCCTGTGAGTTCTCAGTATACCTGTTTCTGTCTAAATCAAGAGAAATAATTTTATAAAACCCTATTATAAGGAAAAGCATGGAATATCAAAATTTTCCCCTGTAGTGATATTTTTTACAGGTCCTAAGTCTTCTAGAAATAATATATAAAGTCATACAATTTAGAAGCCAGAGAACTGAGGTACAGCTATTTAGGAATGAATTTGTGGAAGCAGAGGGCCATGAACAGCTGTGCAGGTTAGGCACTGAACACACTGAAGAAGTACAATCCACATAGTGACTTGTAGACTTTACAACCTGAACAACTTTTCATGGTGGCCCTGAGTAGAAGTAAAAGAGAAGGGTTATTAGTTCTCTTTATTTTTTTTCAGACTGCCTCTAGATGGTGAGGAATGATTATTATTGAACTCTTAAATTTCAATCTATTTAATAGAGCTATTAGAATTTTAAAGCTAGAGAGCATCTTAAAGGTCATGTAGCCTAGGGATGACAAAGAGGTTTCATCTGTGTGTGAACTACATTAATGGGGGGTAGCTGCATGGAGCATTGTCTTGAAAAGTATTCTAATACAGCACTGAGTGATTAGTGATGTCTCCCATGGGCAAATGAGGGAGAAGCAGAAGACATCCACTGATTTGTCTTCCCCAATCTGGCTAATCCTTTCATTTTGAGAGATGAGAAAATTAAGGCCCAAAAAAGTAGGGCAACTTGCTGAAACTTACTATCAGTGCTGGAACAGAAGCCAGGGTTTTGTGGGTTTGTTGTTGTTGTTGTTGTTGTTGTTTTGTTATTTATTTTTTACTTTTAGTTCATGTGTCTTCCTTCACATCCAGTCTCTAGGTTCCTTACTGAGATAAATTATAAATCCCAGCCCTATGATTTACTACCTTTCAAATTTTAACTTATTTTCAAGGTTAACTTCCTGCCTTGGTTCGCAAGCATAAATAAATCTAAGTTTGCCATCTGAGAACACAGCATGATCACAGGAAATAGCCTTCAACATCATAAAACTATCACATAAGATGTAGTGACAAGTGCACCCCCTGAAAGGCCAATGTTATAAGTAGTAGGGGCCATTGTCAATCAGGGTAAGCATTGCAGGAAGCGGAGGAATTGTGAGTAGGAGAGCAGAGATAACATCTCTAATATCATTATAAGCCATATTTGGCTTGAATCTACACAAATGGTGGCAGAATACTTGCAAAGACTTTTGTCCCAGTGTGAACAGGTAAACGATGAAATTGATTCAACATCTGTAAATGTCCTAGTCATGGTGCTAGGCAACTGGGGATGTAGTGGTAAACAGGACAGATGTGGTCCCCATCTTCGTGGTTATTACATTTGAGTGGAGAAGTCAGGCATTGAACAATGATATAAGCATTTCAGAGGAGCAAGTGCAAGGAACTTATTGGTATTGGTGGGGGGTAAACTGTTAATCCCCAATTTTTGGCAATTGCTACTCAGAGACACACTATAGAGATTGGTTTGTAATAATGTTCTATAGTCACTCTGTATCCAAATTTAATATTCAAAATAAACACTAGATTGCTATGGAAAACTTACAAATTTAATATTCACAAATTGCCATTTTTAATTAAGTGAATACAAATAGAGAATACAAATTCAAACTGCATAACAGCCATTTACATCCCAATATTCACTAGTTTAAAAAATACCGACCCTAAGTCAATCTGTCCTCTGATGTCTAAATGATGCTTATCACTATGCACTAAGATGATTTCCACTTGCTTTTCAAATCAGTTTAAACATACCTGGTAATCAGGGTTCATTATTTTGATTCACTTGGAAAGTCAGAAGTACCTTTTCCCACTGAGATTTTGAAGGAAAAGTAAAACACCATTCATTTGGAGATTTTATGGGTGTCTTAATGTGTGCTTTTATAAACTGGAAATGATTTGAGACTTATCAAAAGGTATGCCTCTGAGTCTCTTACCTAATCTCTAAGCCCAGCTGACTTTCCCCATTTCTTGAACATTGAGCGTAGCAAAAGGAGATGCTCTTGATTAGCCAAGAGACACTGCTGCCCATACACCAACCGATACTTGACTCAAGGTTGGGGAATTGTGAAATAACCCAAATGCAGCACTTCCAGACGAAAAGTGCTCTGAGGATTTTCCATTCTGAGAAGTAGAAAAAAAAAAAAAACAGGTAGTTCTTCTAAGTCCATAAAACTTAGAAACCCTTCTTGGGCAATATTACACTACCTATAAAATATAATTTCTACAGTGTTTTCACATGGAGGAGCAAGAGAAAGGGGTTGTTGGTACAAATTTGAACTCTACAAAAGTGTTGAGTCTGGACAATTGAAAAATCATTGCAATTTATAAAACTGCTTCTGTCCAGAAAGAAAGAAGTATCAATTAGTGATACAAAATGTGGCTCTCTGGACAGTGGGCTGTGGAGTGCACGGGGAAACTATCAAGTATAACATAACAATTTTCTATGATGTCATTGATTAATGTCATTGATTAACGAACTAATAGGAAGCATTGATTTAGAACTAAGTTAGGCTGATGTCAAACACGGCATCCTGAAAGAAGAGATGCAAGCCTGAGTTGATTTCTGAAGTTTGAGCGGGAGCTAGATGAAGACAGGAAGGGCATTCAGGGAAGGAAAAAAGGAATGGCATGTACAGTAACTTTGGGAGAAGCAAGATAATACAGTGAGTAAAAATCCAGAATCCCCACCCTTTGGATCGTATTCAAGCTGTACCATTTACAAACTGTAGAACCTCAGGCACACTACTTCTCTGTGTTTTTTCCTCTATGAAATGGGAATAATACTATTGTCTACTTTATAAGGTTATTGTGCAAAATGAACAAGCTAATAATATACTGGTCAGAGCTGTGTCTGATGTCACATCAGTGTTTGCAACATGTTATTGTTATGGATTAGAAAAAGAAAAAATTCCACTGTGGTTGGAGTAAAGGCTTTGTGTGAGGGGGTTGTGGCAGCTGGTGCTACAGTGGGGTATTGGGCATCATGCATTTACCTAAGCAGATTGACCTTTTATCCTTAAAGCTCTGGAGGATTAGTCACATCTAAAAACATATCCTAGGTGTAAGTGTAGCAGAGAGTTGAGGGAGACTAAGGGTCTGGGTAAGAGATAAGAGGCCAATGCAGCCAACTAGTTGAGAGGTGATTTAGGGTCTGTGTGAATAGAGGGCAGGGCACGAATAATGGGGCGCTGACTGCTAACTGTTCTTGAAACTTCTCTATTCTTCTTTTTAGGTACCCGACTAGACTTCATTTCCAGCCACTCTGCTATTACCTGTGGCCACAGGACTGACCTCTGGCCAGAGGGAGATGAATGCAAGGGATGTGGGCCACCTCTTGTGACAGCCTTCCTGTCTTTCCCCTTTTGGCTCCAGAATGTCTGCAGAAGGGCAATTTGGAAACTGAGCTTTGAAGACGGAAGAGCCTTGTTGGCCCCTGTGGATTGCTACTCCTCCTCCCCTCCCTCACACCTAACCCCGACTAACATGAAATCACCTTGGACTGTTTACATAAGAAAGAAATACACTGCTATCTTTTTAAAGCCATTTTACAGTCACACATTTGGAGGAATGTTTGATATAGCAGTTAGCCTATCCTAGCTAATATAGATATGAAAAGTATTTAAAGAGCTAAAAGCATTTTTATGAAGTAAAAAGACTGGATGAGATATGGGAGTGATAAAGAAAATTGTCACCAAATTCTTTGAGTAGCACAGTCTCAAATGTTATCTTGAGTGCAAATAGAAACAGTGAACCAACAAGAATTTTCTTTGTGACTTTGTTGAAGTATATTTTAGAGCTGTAAGTCAGGGTCGGGACTAGGAGTTTGATTAGGCTAACGAAATTACGCATTGACCTAAACTTAGCAGAAAATAGGCCACGTTTGAAAAAAACTGAGAAGTCTGGGTGATGCTCAAAAGTCTACAGGGGAAGAGTAAAGTAGAGAAGTTGGCTGGTTAAGACAGTAAGAGTCAACTGGATTCTAAGATTCCAGATAAGCTGGTTTGGGGTTCCCAGAGGACAGAGGGTTAGCAGGAATGGCTCTGACATACCCCAAACTATGAAAATTGAAATCTGATCCAAGGCAACAGTATTGTATACTTCTGGGTGAATAGGCAAGGGCTTCCAGAAGGAAGGTCAGAGCCTGCCAAAGTTGCTAGAAATCTAGATGTGGCTTACTCTTAGAATGGAAAAGGGCTAAGTCTTTCCAAGCCTCTAAGGACTCTTGCTTGGTATCATGGGAAAGGCGGTAAGTCTTCAAGGGATTTTGCAAAATATGGTGGTTCCATGGAATCATATCCAAGACCAGAGTCAGAGGCCATGGTCAGACTCTGCCTTCCCCAACCATATTCAACATCAGGCCCAGAGCCTTCACCCCATAGGTGCTCCCTCTGATGCCCACACCAATCCTAACTGGGCAGACAACTGAACAGTCAGGGCCAGCATCGAAGAGGTGTAGGATGAATATTGCTGCCATTCTGGTGACTGATGCAAGCTCTAGACTTCATCGTGATTACTATAATTTCTTTCGCCTTCCGTGACTTCCTTCTGACACTTGTTTTAGGTTAAGAACCTTGTATCATTCTGCAAGATTTCTCATATCATTGTCACTGTTTCTTCACAGGAATGATATATCTTCCTCACCACAATTTTTTTGAAAATATGTTGTGGAAAAAAAACACTGCGTGCTGTCTTGCAGTAATTATTCTTCTCTTTGCCTTAAAAAAAAAAAACTATTCTAGGGGAAAATAACAAATAGTATAAAAGTTGTGAATGTGGGCATTTATGATTTCCGACAAGGCTTTGTTAGCTCTTGGCTGCTCTGGACTTTACCAGCCACAGTTGCCAAAGGCCTGCAGGCTGAAAGATCATCCCTTCCCAGCTCTAAACCAGTGAACTTCTTTTTTTAAAAGATTTATTTATTGAGAGAGAGAGAGAGAGAGCATGCACACATGCGAATGGGGGGAGGGGCAAAGGTAGAGGGAGAGAGAGAATCCCTAAGCCAACTATGTGCTGAGCATGGAGCGCTACATGGGGCTCGATCCCACAACCCTGAGATCATGACCTGAGCTGAAACCAAGAGTCCGGCGCTCAACTGACTGGGCTACGCAGGTGCCCCTAAACCAGTGAACTTCTTAAACCCAGTGCAGAGGGTATCAGGACCCGGGCACCCACTAGCAGCCACAGTCTGAGATTTACTTGAGCACTTACTACGTGTTAGATATTGTCCTAAATGAATCCAGTGTATTCGTTCCCTTAATTCCCAACACCAGCCCAATCAGGTTGGTATTATCTCCATTGTACACACAAGGAAATCGAAGTAGAGAGAGTTCGTCCAGCTAGAAAGTGACAGTCCAGCTACAGTAAGTTATTATTCTCTGCCTGTTCTGGAATTCTTCACAGCTGCTGCTTCTGAAGTAATGACTGTGTCTAATCTTGGGTCAATAAAAATCAACCAGTCAAATATTAGAAGCCCTAGGCCTGCCAACAGATTAACTCCTGCATTAGATTAGCTTCCCGTGTCTCATAATGACACAAACAGCAGCGGCAGTAGCACTGTGGGCAGCCACTTACTGAGCACTTACTTGTGTCGCGGTCACCCCGCATACTGAATGCTTTCTGCCCAGTGCATCGGCTTAATGCCGGTAGCCAGTGGGCATGCCCTGAGCTTCCTCGGCTTGCAGCGTCTCCCATTCGCAACTACCTTAGGTCCTCAGTCCTTTAGGCTGGACTGCTCTGGTGGGGGTTTGTACTCCAGGGCCCTGCGTTAGCTGAAGTTAGAACTTGGCTTTGAATCCTGGGTGCCTGACTATGCTTTGCCAGTTTTCTTGAAGGAACTGTACCCCGGCTGTTACCTAGATACTGCTTCTCTCTGGATAAAACCTACCTTGCCTTCCCTTCCCAAACCAAGGTGTTGCCTGACACCTTCCTCTCGTTCTACCAGATCCCATCCTTTAGTTACCCGTCTCTAGGTTATTAGACCTAAGTTTACAACTTGCCTTTGGTCATTGTCTTTAGAAGAGCTGGTCCCTTTCCTTGGGGACTTGCTACATCAACAACTGGGAAGTCCCCCTCGCTTCTTCTCTCTACCAGTAAGCTGCTGTTGTCATTGTGCCTCTTGTCAAAGCCGCTGTGGGTCACATCTTACCTACTAACAGAATAGTTCCCGATCTGTGACACAGACTGGGAAATGCCTGCCGGCAGGGACACAGTATTATTTTCATGCCTCTAATACTCCCCTGGTGCCTAGCACAAAGAATTCCTAATACGAGTTCACTGAACGAATGAATGAGTGGATACTGAAAGATACCAATCTTCATCTTCCCATCCCACTATTAAAAATCAAGGGGTTAACTCAAGTTTCTAGTCAGAATAAAACATATCAGTTCCAGTTGACAATACGACAAAGATTTACACTGCAGGCTCTATTTTTACAGCAAAAATTTTCATTTCATAACTGGAATTAATTTATTCCAAGAGAGTTGAAAGGTATTGGTGCAGTATGAGATAAAGGGGATTTAAGGAACATAATAAAAAGAACATTACAATCTGGTTAATATAAGCTAACCCTGGGAAGATTAATAGCTTTCAATTCATACAAAGACTGAAATCTATAATGTGATATATACATTGTCTTATTAAAAATGAAGGCTGATTATAATGAAATACTACCACCATGCAAAAATTAACATGGTGTATAAAATAGACAAACTGATGGTGTGACGAGAGTTGGAGCAAACTCCTCTAAGTGGAATTCCATGGGACAGGTTTTTAGTTCCAAAATGGTCAAATCACATAATAGTTGGAGATATAATTAAGAATTATGTTCTAAAAAATTCTGCAACAGAAGGTAATTAATATCTATTTGGGGGAAGGTTAGATTTTTAATGAATCAGACATGACTCTGCAGAGAAATGCTTGATGTTGCCATCTACTCTCTTTGGTCCGCTTAGCTAAAAACACATCAGACAATGGGCCTCCTGGTGTATGGGATCAAGTGTTACATTCATGGGCAGAGAGAAGGCATTTGCTGCCTGCTCTTGTAGCACACTTGGGATGCCTGGAAGGACCAGAGAATTTCTGGAACTCCACTATATCCAAAGTCTTCGGTTCTGTACATTTTAAAAGCAATGAGTCATTTTCAGACTTAGGATTTTTCATTTCCTTCAAATTTGAGTTATACAATCTTTTTTTAATGATACCACACTCAGAAGCAGGATATATGAAAGAGATAAAAGATAAAAGTGTTGAAGTGGGGGTGGTCGGGAGCCTTGAAAAGAAAAGAGCTCATTGGACCTCCTCCTCCCACCTCCCCTGCTGACCCCTGAGGCACCCCGTAGTACTTATAGAATGCCTTGAACCATGGTTTGAAAGCCACCTGATCTGGAGCCACCCTCTTACTTTTCAGTCATGGTAACTGAGATTTAAGAAGTTAAGGAACTTTGGCAAAATCACACAGACTAAAGAATCTGCAGAGAGAGAAGAAACCAGAGGTGTTTTCGCAGCACCTGAGCCTGTTGTCTGTGACCTCACTCTGCCACTGCCCTGTCTCTGGGAACCGTGCGACACGTGATCCCCGGTTGGGCAGCGCGAGCGCCACGTGGGAACTCATTAGAAGCGCAGTCTCAGACCTTGCCCAGACTTGCCCAGACTTGCCCAGACTTGCCAAATCTGAATCTCTGGGGCGGGACCCAGGAATCTGCACTTTTTTCATACGCCCTCCAGGTGATTCTCAAGCCCCCTGATGCTAGGACACCTCTCCTGCCTGGCCTTTCCTCCTGGCCCTCACTCTCCAACTTCTACGCTCAAAAGGAGTGGAAATTGAAATTCTTAGGAGGAAAAATGTTGTCATGAAGGAAAAGAAAAGCCAGGGGGAGGAAAAGAGGGGAAAAGGACTCTAGAGCTGTTAACCCCTCACCTCAGGTTCCATTTAAGTCATTTTGCAATTTAAGTATCTTTTTTTAATGGTGGCATCATGAAAAAGGCTAACAGGATCAGCTAGTCTTCTTTTTTGTTACTTCAGCTTTTTTGTAAGTAAACTAGAAAATCGCTTTTTGAACGAAATGTCTTCATGTTTCTTAGGTAATATTTTTTATGTAATGTTCTCATATAAATCTACTGTTTCAATAGGAGGGCTGTGGCAAGCAGCTAGACCACACACACAACACAACGTGCACACACAAGAACATCTAAGTAGCGAACTTTTCAAAAAAGTTTCTTCTACTCTACAAAAAAATATGCCAATTCGATTTTGACAAATAAAGTCATTTATGAACTTGCTACAGAAAGGACACGATTTCAAAGTAATCTCTGGTAACTTTTTTAATCTTTAATTTTTAAATTATTTTTCATTCCAGTATCATTAACGTACAGTGTTACATTAGTTTCTGGTGTGCAATGTAGTGATTCAGTCTGGTAACTTTTTTTTTTTTTATATCAGAAAGGCCCATGAAAATGAGAAGGGTGGAGATTACTGACATTGTGTGAAATAAGGAAACCTGGCCAAAACAACATTTTCATGAGCGCAAAGAGGGAGAGCAACTAAAGGTAACCTCTTGGACTCCTCTTTATCTGTTTGTCTTTTCAAAAAAATCTATATTTCACTCATCTGTGTTTTAAGTTAAAGCAAATGATTTTGTTTTGTTTTTTTTTTTTTAAAGAAAATGATTTTCTGACTCTTCTAATAAATCCTCGGAGTAAATTAAAGATGATCTGAAGGGTCACAAAATCAGGATTGAGAGTAACTACCCTGAAGGAATGGATTATTTGAAAGTGTGCAAAAAGAGCCAAGATCTATGCAAAATTGTTTTTGCTTTGAATAGAAACCCTAAGTGCAATGTAAGAATATAAGGCTATTCCCAACATGCAAAATTCTGTAGGATTTTTCAAATGAATGCTCAAGTCAGTATTTTAACTCAGCTCCTATGTATGTGTTAGGTTTCCCAAATGGAATTCACTATTCCCAGAACAATCTTTTCTGAAACTCCAAAAAAACAAATAGAATTCAAAGTTCTTATGCCTGATACACTCTATGCCCTCTTTCATAAAACGCATCACTTAGTTTTTACGTTTGTCTGTACATTACATGTTGACTCAAAAGATACATTTCTCCCAGTTTCACCGAAGATGCTTGGTTGAAAAAATACAAATGAAAATTTTAAGCCCAAAATGTGTTTATAAGTTCATACCTATGAAATTATGACCCAATATAGCATAAGTTCCTCTAGATATTTAAAAAAAAATCATTTATGAGTTTTGGACTTCATAATTCTTTGACAATAACATTACCTTTGAACAAGAGATTGTGTGGAGTTATACGGTATTGTCAATTACAAGCTACAATATTTGACTTAACACATATACTATAGGTTACACTGGGGATTATTTTTAAATCTCTAAACTGCTCAGCACACAAACGCAAGTCAAGCAGCCCACTTATAGCTCGTCTGTCTTTGGCTTTGAATGATCTAAGGTGTAACTCAAGGAAGGTGAGAAAGAACATTTGCCACTCTCCAGGGTGGCATGTGAACCTCAGGAATCCCCTGGAAATAGAGCCAATTGATGCTTCAGATCCCCCACCCTGCTCTGCCATCAGCTCTCCACTGCCATGGAATCCACAATGGAAATGTGCCCCACTTTTCTCTGCAGTCCTTTTATAGACACCCGCCTTCTTCATATTCTCCTTGGAACTGAATTAGTTACTGTTTCAAAGAATGGGGGCCCTGTGCTAGGGAAGGGTGGGGTATAATGACAAGTCCGTTTGTTTGGAATAAAATGGTCAGAAGCAGAACAATAAACACAGAAGTCTGCTAGAACAGGCCTTTGCTTTATCAACACAAAGAGTTTTCTTCATGACTTCCTTGGACATCGGTCGCATTTAAAGATGGAGTTACTAATAATTTCCTTTCCTCTTGTTTAATTATGCAATTGGATAATAAAGCATTAGGGCAAAAGCTTTGCCCAAGTCCAACTGTTTTATTTTTAATTTCATTCAGTTTTTATTTTAACTATTTCCAATACAGACTGGAAATCTTGGTAAGTAATCCTATTACTAATAACGCATGGTTTAATATCACACAGGTTATATATACACACATAGGGTAATATCGCCAACATGTTTAACTATGTCCACTAAAGCCCCAAGGTAGCAATATCCATGCCCATCACGGTGTCCCAGCCTGGGTTCCCACTAAAATAAGAAAGGATTTGGGTACAAGCAGTTTATTTAGGAGGTGATCCTAGGAAGCACTGTGGGGAATAGGAAGCTGAGACAGGAAGGGAAAGAGACGATCAAGGGTGCTTTATTGAGTAGATCATGGGTGTGGGAAGCTGGGGCTCTGTGCTCCTGGGGACCCTCTGACAATCTCCCTGTGGCAGGAGAGAAAGCTGGAAGTTTTACTGACCTACTCTCATTCCTTATTGCTTTTCAGTTAAGGTACCCTGGCACTACAGGCCTGGCCCACGTGTCCACCCAGCAGCCCGAAGCAAAGTGGGTACGGACACTGTATTTACAGCATCTGTTCTACATGGCATTAGATGCTGCCCCCCATCTGCATCCACCAAACGGCATGCGGGCTCTCATACTTTGAACGGTAACAAAGGAAACAGAGGCACGTACTATATTCACAGGATCTGACTGGCTTTGCAAAACTTCCTGTATTTCTTTGCCTATAAACTAAATACATCCCTCAAATTTTAAAGCGACATCATACCTAACGTGAGAAAACCGTGACATAGGAACTCCTGAGTTTTAGAGAATTGCTCTAGGTTCAATTCTAAGTCCATACATATCAAGCCATTTCAGTTTCTGGGGCTAGGTCAGAGTTCTGAAAACCTCAGTGCATTTTCATAACTGGATGTTCTGTATTTAAGGTAAAAATTGTAAATGAATAAATATAATGTGCTAATGCAAAAAAAGAAGAGAAATTTCCTTAAAGAAAAGTATCAATAAAACATTTACGTAAAGATCTGTCACTTAACAGTCAGGACAAAAAAAAAAAAAAACAAAAAAACAAAAAAACAACCCATAACTGACATATAATTTAAGGTCTGAAGTTCTTTTGTGACTCACATTATGAAGGCCCCCTTGATAAGATATTTGTATCATTCCAAGAAAACTGTAAATAGCATCTGAACGTACACTGTGAGAATCTCAGATACATCCCCAGGAACAATTGCCCAAACACTCTCCTGCACACAGAAGTTCTGGATCCTGTTGCTAGAAGTGCTTGTTACTTCTTGGATGCTGGGCAGGAGAAGGGTTGGCTGCCGCAGAGGAGGAGACAGTCACTACCTTCTTCCTTGATTAAGATGCTCAGGATCCTACCTCACTGCTGCCCTACCAGCTCACTTCCTGCTTTACTGGGCTGCTCCCTCCAGTCCAACTGCTACCCTCAGCCTGGTATTCAGAATGTTTTGGTTGTGAAAAATCAGAGGAAAAAAATGAGCTTAACTGGAACAAATTACGATTCTGGGCTTTGGAGCTAAACAGACATGCGTTTGGGTCTCATTTCAGCTACATGACCTTTGGCAAATTTCCAATTTGTTTCCCCCCACCTGCAAAATGGAGATCACAACCATGCCTTCCCCCAAAGGTTTGTGGTGCTGTACGTACAGGGTTTGGTACTTAGTACTCAAAGAAATACTAGCTACTGCTATGATGATGGTGATGATTGGGAAGGGAGGAAGCAAGCTGCTGCACAGGAGGTTCCCTGGGAAACTGGAATAAGGCTCAGGGCAATCTAGCAGGTCCAGTAATACCACTGGAAGCAGATGATCAGGCTCCACTCCAGACCAAAGAGATCAAACTCGGGTGGGGTCCAGCAGTCTGTGCTTTAACAAGCCCTCTGGGGGATTCCGATCCTGTTCACCTTGTGAGAAGCAGCACTGTAGTGGCATAGCAAGAAGGACACATGCTGAGCTGAGTTCGACTCCAAAGGAATATTACCATCCCCTCCCTCATCAGTGATCCTCTTCTGGGCATTTGCATCATTTGAGATGTTCATTTACATTTTTCATTCATATACCATATAGTTTATGGTGTCCACCTAGTCCATATTCTTTAAAGGTAGAAACAGATAACTAGTGGCAAGAGATTGTGTGTCCCCTGTCCAAAGCCAGAAAGATTAAGTAGAAAGACTCTTCTCCGGCCATTTTGGGTCCTACCCTTTTTAAAAGATCTATTAGCACATAAGAAATATACAAGTACTTTAGTGCGTTAACCATCATCACATAATCAAGCCCAATGGAGTATCATATAATTGACATCCCACAGCAACTACCTTTAAGTTTAAAAAGGGAGCAATAGCTACTCTTCAAATCTAATGGGAAAGTACATGATGGCGCGATAAACTGTATGCATTAATATGAAGTCAGATTCCAAATCTTAAGGCTTGTAGAATAAGAGTCACTCAGCCATATGTTTAATAGCTATAAAGAAAAGACAATGTTTTCTACTGCTGAGAAATTTGATTACAGAGGAATCTTATTTTAAGTATTGTCCTTCATTTAAAATCTTAAATGATATCATTACATATGTCTTTTGGATTTTAAATGCACACATATTTACATAAAATGTAGTCGTTTCTCCCACTTCTTCATTGTTGAAATTGCCTTCGCCAACAGTTATGCAGTGTCAGGATGGGATCAGAATGTGTGGGAGGAGAATTTTTTGCAGTCAAGCTTTGCTAACATATGCAACTATTCACAAATTACCAATGAGACGATATACATATCTAAGAGTCTGGAAAAGCTGGCTTTTCATCTCTGCCCTTAATTCTTACAATGCTAGGAGAGAATATGAGAGTTGGAGTCCTTAGTTGGGGCTCAACTTTGACTGGACTGCAATAGCTAGGAATAAAAAACACCCCCAAACCCTAAGAGGTGGGTATTCCCCCCTCCCGAGTTTGATATCAGTAGCCTGGGAGGCAGCCTGGACATTTTTTAAGTTTCCAGTTGATCCTAATGATCATTGGAGCCACTGCCTTGGATGTCTCCCCTAATCTAAGCACTTCGCATTATTTAAATAGGACTGTAATCTGTACTAGCTGGTAGCTGGTGGGGAGAATCTCTAGTGCTAGGTCCTTGGTACCAGCAGGATGTTGGGCCCCTTCTGTTTAAGGATTTTCAGAAAAGAGCCAGGCCAGGCAGTGGCCCTGGGTTCCTTTCCCCATGTGTCCCTGTTGGGGCTGCTGTTACAAAATACCTCAGACTGGGTGGCTTAGAAACATCAGAAACTTATTTTCCACAGTTCTACACGTTGGGAAGTCCAAGATCAAGGCATCAGCCAGTCACGGTTCAGTGAGCGCCCTTGTCCCTCTTCACAGATGATGCCTCTTGTCTGTGTTTTCACGTGCTGGGAGGGGCTAGAGAGCTCTTCAGATCCTCTTTCATAAGACTTTAACTCCATTCCTTTGGGCTCCGCCCTCATGCTTTCAGCACCTCTGGAAGACCCACCAACCAACCAGTGCTATTTGCATGGAAGGGCAGAAAAATAAACAAAGATACTTCATTTGATTGTGGAGTTCAGTAAAGAAGAGTGGGGCTTGAGGGATCACATGGGGTGGGAGCATGAAGGGCCACATACGCAGTGGAATCTTTGTAAATGGTAAATAACCAGCACTGGGGCTGCTGGGGCACAGCCCTAATTGTAGTGTTTGCCAATTTCTGTGGCACCAATACTCCCGCTACAGCTGATTTCATATTCCCAGCTTGATGTCACTGAATGAAGACTTCAGTGGAAAGAGATGCACACAGCTGGCTCTTAGGAGCCTCTATGAGTGGGTTCCAGCACACCACTACAGTTATAAGCCACTTTTATCCTGAAGGCTATTGGGAGATAATGAGGGTTTTATTCAGGGAGTACAAAATAATACAGGCTTGCTACTGTTTTGTAAGTAGTGGTGCACTTCTTTGGCACATCTATATACTCATAGCTCTGACCAAAGACAGGTATTTGTGAACCATAGGGCCCAGGTAGAATCTCAGGTGGTCCAGAATAAGTAAAACCAATTAGCCCACATAGGGATTAAAACTGGGATGGAGAGTTATCAGCATCACACCCTATCTGAGCAAAATAATGAGAAAAGCATTCTTTATGCCCTTACAAGGATTACTAGGGTTGGGTCATGAGTACCAAATCCAGCTCAAATATTATAGACCTTGATTTTTTAATAACCAAGGACCTGTGGTCAAAAGGCAACATGCAACAGAAATAAACAAAGACTACATATTGGGTTACAATGTGTATTTTTTTTAAAGATTTTATTTATTTATTTGACAGAGAGAGACACAGTGAGAGAGGGAACACAAGCAGGGGGTGTGAGAGAGGGAGAAGCAGGCTTCCTTCTGAGCAGGGAGCCCGATGTGGGGCTCGATTCCAGGACCCCGGGATCATGACCTGAGCCGAAGGCAGACGCTTGACGACTGAGCCACGCAGGTGCCCCTATAATGTGTATTTGCTTTTGTGAATATTCATTAATTTTAGATGAATAAGTTTGAGTTTGTAAAACACTGGTAACACCTTTTAAGATGTTTTAGATATAATTAGGTAGTAAGAAAAAGTTTTTTAGATATCAGCATAATTCACAGAATGTGTTAAGTATAAAGTGAGTTGTTAACAAGTAGAGCATGTGTGTGCTAAACATAGTGAGGGATGGAAAGACCAAAAGATACCTAATATTCATGAGGCACCTGGGCACTAAATATTCACAATATACTAAATATACATGAAACCAAATATACAAGAGACACTAAATATATAAGAGGCACTAAATATTCAAGATAAAATAAATATACATGTGCACTTAATGTTCATAAGGTCTTTTTTTTTTAAAGATTTTATTTATTTATTTGAGAGAGAGAGCACATGAGAGGGGGGAGGGTCAGAGGGAGAAGCAGACTCCCCGCCGAGCAGGGAGCCCGATGCGGGACTCGATCCCGGGACTCCAGGATCATGACCTGAGCCGAAGGCAGTTGCTTAACCAACTGAGCCACCCAGGCCCCCCATAAGGTCTTTTTTATTTTTTTAAGTAGGCTCTATGCCCAGCGTGGAGCCCAATGTGGGGCTTCAACTCATGACCCTGGGGAGATCAAGACCTGAGCTGAGATCAAGAGTTGGACGCCCAACCAAATGAGCCACCAGGCACCTCCAATGTTCATAAGGTCTTAATTCAGCCACCCACTGGTGATACCCATTCTAGGTCTGCAAGTCCTCTAAGAATGACATGGTTATTCATCAGGCTCACAGGCAAGCTACATCTGCGGCCATGCATACTAGTCTCTGTGTCTGATAAAGTGTGTGTCATAGGCTCAGGCACACCCATTGTTGGCTCCGTTGCTGAAACTCAAATCTCATCCTCGTAAGCACACTACTGGTGGCGAAAGCTGATGCAGTATGGAGAGGACATATAAACATTGTGTACCCCTGAATTCAAGTAGTGTGGCCCTTCAGGCTGCTTATACTCTGTCCGAAGTGTGGTTCACTTATCCCATAGCTTTCCCCCTGGCTTCCCACTGTGTGATTCAACTGATTTTAATAATCTGTGTGATTCAAGTGTTTCAATTTGGTCTGGGAGCCTTTCTATTTCATGACCTCTGGAGCTGGTTGCCTGGTAGTGTACCTGGGGGCCAACCCTGCATCAAGGTCATTCCTCACACAATAGAGAAGATATGGGAAGTTTTAAAAAAATAATTTGAATTTCTTGGGTGGAGGGAGATCTTGGAGTCAATGACTTTATTTCATCTAATTTGCCTAATCATTTGCTCCAGTTTTTAAGGAATAGATCTGATTTTCTATGAAGTGAAGAAACACAAAAGAACAACATTTTGAAATGGACTAACTTCTGAAGTGATTTGTGAGACCACATCTAGAAAAGAATTATAGCAGAAAAAGCCCACAAACAAATATTTCATCAAAGAAATGCTGAACTGAAAAAAAGCATCACATTCTGATGACACTTACTTACCTTCATACATCCATTCAAAGAATATTAAAAAAACCCCAGGATATGAATCATCTGATGACATTTAAACAATGCAAAAATAAATTCAGATCTAAAGTATCACCGAAGGACATAACTCCATTGTAGTAGAAGGTCATTATCTAAATAAATATTAATCAGAAACAGGATTAGACTTTGGAGTTTGTTTCAACATATATTAGCACTGAATGCCAATGTAAAATTAAATATACAGTTTGGAGCAGTTTAACTTAACACTTGTTACGATTTATTTTTTCTTTCCTTTATTTTATTTTAATCCCAGTCGAGTCAACATACAGGGTTATATTAGTTTCATTGCTGGGATTTATTTACTGCCCATTTGTTCAAGGCAGTCCACTAGATATTGCGCGGGTCTACGAAGATGAAACATATAGTCTCCAAGAGTTTACAGTCTAATTATAAAGATGGACAATGTTCTCCAAAAGTAAACACAACTTCGTACAAATGAAAAACTGTAGAGTTTGGAAGAAGGGACAAACGTAGCTGGCTGGAGGAGCTGTGGGAGATGGCCCGTCAAGGATGATTAAGGTATTGGCAGGTAAAGGGCAAGGAGAAGGCCCAGGGAATTACATGATGTAGAACATAGGTATTTCCTTCCAAAAAAGGCAAGACAGTAGCTCATGTGGACCAGAAACTATTTTGTAAGAAGATACCACAAAATCTACAGGTAATGACTCTGGTAGTTGCAGACTTTCCCAATGTCCTCTCACCCCCAACATCATAACTTAGCTGACCATTAGGTTTCCCAGGTCAGCATCAGAGTCCTCTCTGGCTTAGGGTATAGGGTACGAACCTCTGTTTTAACACGGACATGTTGCACTGTGACTGAATGCTCATCTTTCTTGCCAACTGCACTCTAGGTGACTCAAGGCCATGGGTTTTGTCACTTACAACCTTAAATCCAGCAGAGAGTATAGTGTTTAATGCCTAGGAAGTGCTCAGTTGATGCTTACTGATTGAATGAATGAGTCTATCAAACAAAAGTGTGTCAAAATGATGACCCCAATCTGCTTATTAATATCATTGTCTGAGTTGTTGAAGGAGGGGAAGAAAAAGGGTGGAGTGGAGGAGAAGGCAGAAAAGAAGATTTTTCTGAACCAGCACAAAGAATAGCTCTGAGGTTCATATTGACATACACACAAAATAAGCGAAGACATGATACTCATATACAAGTTCAGATTAGAAAATGATCAATCGGGTTAAGAGTGGTGGGGTTTCCACTTCTCCCTGATGCACACACCCTCTAGCTGTCCTTAGGTGACTTCTTTTCTTTTGCAAAGCTGCCTTGGACACTCCAGGATAAAAACATTGCAAAACTGGGAGAAGATTGGCACACTGTTTGATTCACTCCCTTGAACACAGCCTGGATAATTTTGCTTATAAAAAGTGACAGAAAACACTGGAAGATAACTGAGTGTCTTGTGAATCATCTAAGAAAGAATATTAAGGAGGAACAAAGAGCTCTGAAGAGTGGCAATCTATGAGTAATATGTATTATAGAGGGAGGGACTCTTCTTTTTAGGTGAATATCTAGTTGAGTATAATTTTATATTGCTGGAAGGTAAAATTTGCTCTTCTTCACTCTATGTACACAGAGTGCATATATGTTATTGACATTATTACTGTAATAGAAAGACCTCCCTTTCATAAGCCAACTTTTCTTTCATTTTGCTTCTTCTTGAATTCCTTTCTTCCTTCTTCCCCTACAATTGCATCTCCAGATCTCTTTGAAAGGGGAAAATGAACTTGAATGCCTATGGGCTATCTAACTATGGTTGGTGACTAGTTTGAGTTCAATGACTTTCAGTGCAAATCTCAGTGAAGTTGTCAGAAGACACTCAGTAGAAAATCTGCCAAAGGAGTTTGAACTCATCTTTTAAATAAGTTACAGGACAGAGAAAACTACCACATCATCTTCATGATAAGGAGAAAGGATTCAAACTGAGAAAATCTCGAGATAAAAACAAAAAGATGGCACTAACAAACATCTCACTACTGAAAGATGACTTTCACCTACAATGATCTCTCTCAAAAGCAAAAATAGGGCTCAGCTAATCATTTAGTGACGGAGTGCACAAGTTCCTATGATAATGTGAGTTTTAATTCGATTGTGTGCTCCTGAATTCTGAATCTTAGTCTTCCCATTGTTGGGATTGTGGCTTTGTGTTTTCCTATATTCCTCTCTAGGTATTGCCCCATTTCTCAGATTCCTTTTATCTTCCTCTCTATCCCTGATCTTCACTTCCCGAAATCTCAACTCACCACCATCAGATGGCTTGGCTCAGTGTGTGTTGGAAATTCTTTGGTTACGTCATCTTGAACTTCTTACTTGCTGAAAACTGTAAGGGGGAGTGTTCACACCAAGCTTTGGCAGCTCCCTCATAGGTCCCAATATGGCTAGCCACTCCCCTATCTGAGTTTTTCTCTTGCTCAGCTTGCTGTTCAATTTTTTTTTCTTCTTTGCCTTGCATTTTCTGGCCACTCCCTGTTCATGCTTACCACAGCCTCGTTACATTCTCCTTCGCAATGTTGTTTGCTGTTAGACATTCTTCCTGGGAAATCACACCCCTACTCTTACGGAAGTGGAAAGCTCTTAAGTGATACCTACCTTGGATGACGTTCCTTCTCTTTCAAGATAGCCTTAGGCATTCCAGAGTAAAAATATTGTGAAATATTGTTTAGGGTCCATTTTATACAGATGAGAACATTAAAGGTCACCGAGGTAAAGGTCGTAACTAATCTCCATCTGAGAACTTGTGGTCCCCCCTTTTCTCTCTCTTTGGCATTGAATATGATTCCATGTATGCATATGTGTGATATTGTGGTGTTTCTCAAGCTTTAATGTGCATACAAGTTCCTTGGGGGATCTTGTTACAGGGAAGATTCTGATTCAACAGTTCTAGATGGAGCCTGAAATTCCACATTTCTAACAAGCTCCCCAGTGATGCTGAGCCTTGTGGTCCATGAACCACACTCTGTGTAGGAAGATGATTTGCTTTTAAGAAAATGAAGCAATTTTGAACAAATAGGACACATAGCTTTCTAATTGTTGCAGAATTGCTATCTTTGAACTTTAAAAAAATAAGTGACTGTGAAGGAAAAGAACCATGTCTAAATTGTCAAATTGTCAATGCCACACTGCCTAAGGCGGCCCAAAGATGAGCTCTTCATAATACTGAATGCGCTTCACAGGAATCAGGGAGGTAGGATTCAGCAGGCCCACAAACTCCTTTTCACTTATATCACAGGGAAGGACGTATCAAAATGGGCTCTAGAAAGAGTGCCTTGTTCTTGAAGCATCTGAAAACGTATGCATGCTTAAGACTTAGAGTCACTGGCAGGGCCCAGCATTTAAAATGAAAAGCTACAACTCAATTCTATAAAGTATGAAATCTAGAGCTAGAGGGACCTTAGAGATCATCTAGCTCAGCCTCTTAATTTACTGATGAGAAAACCGGATGTTTCCAGGATTTACTCAAAGGACGACAGCAGAGTTAGTAGCCAAATGCGATCCCCTGACTCTCATAGTCTAGGAATCCCTCCGTAGTATGGGGCAAATTATTTAAAAAAAAAAAAACAGACCTCAGGAATAATTTCAGGTACCTGTGGTGTCAATATTTTTACCACAAATAGCACTTGTTCCCATGGGCTCCCCGGATGTCTGGGTGACAAGTGGGCCAGTTAGGTACTAAGGAAGATGCTTCAAAAGTACAGCACTTTCTGAGGCTTCCCTTTGCCCCGTTCTTACACCCAGCCCAGTGCGAATCTGCAGCAGTCCCTTTGTGAGTCACATACTACTTAAGTTGCACGCTAACTATAGAAACTTCCGGGGGAAGTGGCCAAAGTTCCTACTTCACAAGCTCAGTTAAAGGCTCCAAACTTTTTTTTTTTTTAAGGGCTCTGAACTTTATCCAGAATCGAGGGCAAGGATCCCATCTCTGTAGGAAGCCAAACTGGGGGCTGCCCCCACTGTCACAAAACTTCCACGTCACCTCAGTGACTGACGAGGAGGAGAACATCAGTTTTCATTCTTCCTTCCCTTTTAGGCTGAAACGAACACGCAAAAATGGGGTGAGAGGTAAAGACACAGGAAGGCAGGGACCTTGCTCCCTGGAGAGGTCCTAGGGTAGCCAGTGGGGAGTGAGAATCTGTGTCTTAGGCACCATCCTTCCATCCCCATGCCAATCTGCATCATGCTAGTAGATGGTCTTCCTTCAACAGTGCCAGTATAAACTTAAGTTACAACTAGTTCTATAATATTAATGACATCTGGGCTTAAAGTGTAGGCAAACTCAGGGCTACCAGGGGTCCATCTAAATGGCTCAAGATGGGGAGTTCTGCATTATCACTCTACTGCTAATAAACAGCTACTATAATTGAGTGACCATGTGGTGTGGTAGGTACTATGCTTGTCAGGGCTTCCCCTGAACCCCATATTTCTGTAGAGAGTAAGATGTAAAACAACAATATTCAAAGACAAAAAAGAACTCAATCCAACTGTGTAATCATACATTGACATATTCCATTTTCCATGTTAACTTAGAGTTTCTAGTCCATGTCCATTTTCAATGGTTATATATTTGTGGTAATATTTATACTCCACTTGTTTGTTTTTTATACAATTCGAGACTTTTCTCCCCCTCTTCTTTTGCTTTCCCCCTCTCTCCTTTGAACGTCCAAGGTTACAATACCAATAACTTGATATATATCCTTCCATTCCTACCTCATGGCCACATAATCCCAGGGAATTAATTTTGTCTTTTTTATTTTTCAAATGGGTTCATATGTTTCTCGAAACTCGTTTTGTTTGTTAAGATGATACCATGAGTATCCCTTCAGGACAGCAGGCACAGATCCAACTCGACTGAAAAGGAATTCATTCTGTAAAGCCATCATAATTCCATAATTTATTCAATAATTCTCCATTGATGGGTATTTGTGTTATTTCTACTTTTTGACCCCTACTGACAATGTTACAGTAATAAAATAGTTTCTACATATAGCCTTTCATATTGGTACTTCTATTTCTGTAGAATCGATTCTCAGAAATGGAGTGACAGATCAAAAGGTAGGTGCATTTAAGAAACTAATAGAGAAATACCACATTTCTTTCCTTAAACACCATAGCAATTTATGTTCCCACCAGCAATGCCTGAGAGTGATCTTTTCCCTCATTAGAAGTCTTTTTGTCCATCTCTTGAATGGAAAATGGCATCTTGTTTCTTTATTTTCATTTTCCTGATGATGATGAGGTTGAGCATCTTTCATAGTCCCCCCCACCCAGCTGCCTGGATATCTTCCTCTGTGAAATGTATATTGCTATGCTGTGACCACTTTTTTTTTTTTTTTTGACAGAGAGAGACACAACGAGAGAGGCAACACAAGCAGGGGGAGTGGGAGAGGGAGAAGCAGGCTTCCAGCCGAGCAGGGAGCCAGATGTGGGACTCGATCCCAGGACCCTGGGATCATGACCTGAGCCGAAGGCAGATGCTTAACGACTGAGCCACCCAGGCGCCCCTTTGACCACTTTTTTATTGGGTTGTTTGTCTCCTTAGAAATTAACGTATAGAAGGTATTTATATATTAGGGGTATGCATCCTTTTTGTCATATATGTTGCCAACCATATCTGTGTAATCTATCATTTGTCTTTTGACTTTGTGTTTTGTTATTTTTAATGTAGTAAGCAGGTCTATCTTTTCCTTATCACTTCTGGGTTTCCTATCTTGTTAGAAAAGGTCTTCCTCATTCCAAGGATATTTCTTTTTGTATTTAAAACTTTAATGCACTTGAAATTTATTTTTATACTGCATGAGCAAGGAGATAAACTGTTCTCCAAGAGGGACTGCAAAGAGTTCTGGCAGCATTTATTGAATAAAACATCTTTTTTCCCCACTGGATTAAAATAATACTTTTGCCACATAATGTCTACAAAAACAATTTGATCCACTTCTGGACTCACAGTGTTGTTTGAATGACATATTAAGTCTCTTTTTGTGCCAATACTACATGACATGGATTACAGAAGCTTTATAGAAAGTTTAATGCTGGGTAATGCAGGACCCTCCCTGATCTCCAATGCAGACAGAGATATTTATTCTTTTTTCCTACATCCTTAGGTTAGTGTTAAATATCTATTTTTTTACATGAACTTTAAAAGTCTCCCCTCCTCCCTTAATATATCCTGCCTTCAAGGCACTTGAAGTTTATAGAGTAATCACAATTTAAATACTATTTGGTAAACCTTAGACACTATAATTCTATTTAATGAAACTTATACTTACATTAGGAAAAAAACCTGCATTGAAAACCAATAATATGTCCAGGGTATTGCTCAGATAAATTATGACACAGCTACATAATGGAACACTATGTAGCCATTAAAAGAATGGCTAAGCTTTTTGTTATGGGTTGAATTGTGTCCCTTTCCCAAATTCAAATGTTGAAGTCCTAATACTCAGTACCTCAGAATGTGACCTTATTTGGAAACGGAGTCTTTACAGAGAAATCAAGTTGAAATGAGATCATTAGGTTGGGCCTTACTCCAGTATAACTCATGTTCTTATAAGGGGAAATTTGGACACACACACACACACACACACACACACACACACACACACACACACTGAGAACACCATGTGAAGATGAAGAAAAAGATCTCCAAGCCAAGGAACACCAACGACTGTCAGCAAACGACCAACAGCTAGGGGGAAAGCATGGAACAGATTCTCCCTCAGTGCCCTCAAAAGGAACAACCCTGGGACACCTTGATCTGAGACTTCTAGTCTCTAGAACCATGAAACAATACATTTCTGCTATTTAAGCCACCCAGTTTGTAACATCTTGGTGTGGCAGCCACAGTCGACCAAGAGACTCTATGTACTGACACAAGCCAACTGCTAAGATATACTGTTGAAGGAGAAAAGCATGATTCAGAACAAGTATGTATGGTATGCTACCAATTATGTAAATTCATCTATACACAGAAAAACACACATCTACACATAAACTTATGCTTGAAAATTCATAAATATCTCCTGAAGGATACACAAGAAGTTGATAATTGGTTGCCAGTGGAAAGGGGCTGAGTGGAGAGTGCAAAGAGATGGGGAAAAGAATTTTCACTGTATACCTTTTGATTTCTGAACCATGAAAATGATTACCTATTCAAAAATAGTATGAAAAAATCAAATAAAACCCCATAAATTGTCAACTTTTAAAAAACTCTTAATCAAGTCAAGTAATTTGAACAGATCTTTTTTAGACTTTCTATGTGCACATTTAATGTTAATTAAAACATGTTAACATAATGTTTACATATATAAGTATATCTCTCGTTCCTCTTTACTCAGACCATACATTTTAAAGTGTTAATTTATGCCTAGCATTACTTGAAGTAATATGTGGGCTGAAGAAATACAAGACATACCTTCTTTATTATAGAAGCTATTAACTGAGTGAAGGAGAGAAGAATAAAAGAACTTAAATGAAGCAGGAAGGAGAGTCACTTTAACTTTTTGTGCCTAAGGTTTCTTACTGGTAAAATAAGTGAGATAAAATGAATGTTAAAGTCCTAAAATTTAAAAAAAAAATTATTTATTTTAGGGTTGGGGGAGAGCAGAAGGAGAGGGAGAGACAGTCTTAAGTAGACTCTGCACCGAGCACAGAGCCCAACACCGGGCTTGATCACGACCTGAGCCAAAACCAAGAGTTGGTCTTGTAACTGACTGAGCCACCCAGGCGCCCCTTTGAATTCTTTTTATTTGATTGTATTTACTATTTAAAACCATACTTTGAGGGGTGCCTGGGTGGCTCAGTTGGTTACGTGTCCAACTCTTAATCTTAGCTTAGGTCTTGATCTCAGGGTCGTGAGTTCAAGCCCCGCATTGGGTTCCACACTGGGCATGGAGCCTACTTATAAAAAAAAATTATGCTTTGAGATAACTATAAATTCACATGGAGTTGTGAGAAATAATACAGAGAAAACCAAGGTACCTCTGACCAGTTTCCCCAAAGGTAACACCTTGCGAAACTCTAGTGCAATACTGTGACTGGGATACTGATGTTGATACAGTTAAGAATAGTTCCACCACCACAAGGATCTGTCCTGTGCCGCCCTTTTATAGCTGCACCCACTTCTCTTCTCTCCCCCTGTTGTCCCTGACTCTTGGTAACTACTAATCTGTTTTCCATTCCATAATTCTGTCATTTCAAGGATGTTATAGAAATGCGATCGTGTGGTATGTAACCTTTTAAGATTAACTTTTTTACTCAGCATAATTCCCTGGAGATTCACCCAAGTTGGTGTATACATTGATATTTCATTTCTTTTTTTTTTTTTTAATGCTGGGTAGTACTGCATGATCTGAATGTATGGTAATTAGTATAACCATTCGTTGTTGAAAACCATTGGGTTAGTTTCTACTTTTTGGTTATTACAAATAAAGCTGGTATGAACATTTTTGTACAGGTTTGGTGATAAATGCCCAAGAGGGCAATTGCTTGGTTGTAGGATAGTTGCATGTTTAGTGTTTTAGAAAACAAACCAACTGTTTTCTAGAGTGGCTGTACATTTTATATTTCTACCAGCAATGTATGAATGATCCATTTTCTCTGCATCTTTGCCAACATTTGGTATTGTTACTGTTTTTTGTTTTAGCCATTCTGATAGGTGTGTAGGGATATCTCATTATGATTTTAATTGGAATTTCCTTAATGGACAATGTTGTTTCCATGTGCTTATTTACCATTGCTATATATTCTTGGTTAAAATGTCTCTTCTTGTCTTTTGCTCATTTTCTAATTGGATTGTTATTTCACTCTTGAGTTTTGAGAGTTCTTAATATATTCTAGATATGAGAATATTTAAAATTTTTATTTTATTGTTGTAAGAACAGTTAAAACAAGGTCTACCATCTTAATAAATTTTTTAGTGTACAATATATTATCGTTGACAAAAGGTACAATGTTGTACAGCAGATCTCTAGAGCTTACTCATCTTGCTTATCTGAAATTTAAATTTCTTTTTTTGCCTGGGATCCCCATTTAATTCTTACAACAACCATATGACGTGGGTATTTTCATTATCATCCTATGTTTACAGATGAGGAAACAGAGACACAAAGATGTTAACAAACTTTCTCACCGTTACTCAGATAACTAAAAATAGAGCCAAAGTCTAAAACCCAGGTAATGAGGAGATACCATTTTGTGAACCAGCTTAGAAATCATGAACGCAGCAAGAACAATAAAATAAGTTTTATAAAAAGCAAGCTAAGGGTACCATCTCAAAGTATATAGATTCTATTTATGTTTGGTAAATATTTTGACATTTTGATTTTGCTTTCATTTTATAGTTTCTAAAAAACCTAAAACTGTAGTTTTTCTTGTTCACACTACTGTGAAGTAGAGAAAACAAAACAAACAAAAGCCAAATTATGATCTGGTCTATAATAAAACATTAGTGTTTGCATTGAGTTTAGCTTGAATTTATGCAAGCAAATGCCTGCTGTCCTTATTTTTGATTCAATTCAATTCACTTTGGTTCAAACTCCTCAAACTCTTAAAAGAAATCGTGGAAGACTCTGAAATGATTAAAAGATTCCTGTGGGTCTTTTCCATGGAATTCTATATGTTGTCTAACAAAACCCTCAGGGGTTATCTGAGCCTTTAAGGGTCTACCCCTTAGTCTTTGGTTGTGCTATTTTCTACCTCTGTAGAGTTATAACTCAACTCAGGGAGGGGCGTCTGAGTGGCTCAGTTGGTTAAGCGACTGACTCTTGGTTTCAGCTCAGCTCATGATCTCAGGGTCCTGAGATGGAGCCCTTGTAGGGTGGGGCTCCAGCGCTCGGTGGGGAGTCTGCTTCCCCTTGCCCTCTGCCCCTCCCCCATCACACACACTCTCTCTCTCTCTCTCTCTCTAATAAATAAATCTAAAAAAAAGGAGTCAACTATTGGAGGGTTGATGGTAATGCAAATGATTCTTGTTCATGGAAATGCGTTTGTGTTTGCCTCCTGGAATGCAATTGATTCCTCTATGCAGAGTCAGCAGTATGGCATCTGTTATCAAATACTTATCAGCATTCCTGACTGTTTATGTGTCTGTTCTTCAGATTTTCCTTTGAATCAACTGTAACATCTTACTGATTCTCTCATTAGTTAATGATTTAATGAAATGTTTGGCACATATTCATTATATATTTCTTTTTTTAAAAAAGACTTTATTTATTTATTTGAGAGAAAGAGAGAGGAGAGCACAAGCAGGGGGAGGGGCAAGCAGACTCCCCACTGAGATGGGAGCCTGCCGAGGGGCTTGATCCCAGGACCCTGAGGACATGACCTGAGCTGAAGGCAGATGCTTAACCAACTGAGCCACCCAGGCACCCCTCATATATTTCTATGGGTGTCATGATTTGAACTTTTTAGAAAATCAGCCTTTAAGAAAACACAAACATACTATCTGCTCATTCATTAAAAAAAGGTACCTATTTATATAACACTTTGCCAGGTACCTGAGCCACAACTTCTAATGATAACATCTTACATATAGATGTTGGCATGACACTATTAACAAAACTACAGACTTTAATGCGATTTTACCAGTTTTCCCACCAATGTCCTTTCTCTGTTTCGGGATCCAATCTAGGATCTCAAGTTGTATTTAGTGACCATGTCTTTTTGGTCTCTGGCCTGACAGTTTCTGAGTTTTTTCTTATTTTTCATGAGCTTATCATTCTGGAAGAGGACAAGTCAGGTATACTGCAGAACGTCTCTCAAGTTGTGACTGAGGTTTCCTCAGGATCAGACTGGGGTTACGGGGATTGCCCTTCTCATCACATTCTATCATGGGGCATGTGATATCCACATGATTGTCATTGGTGATATTAAACCTGACCACTTAGTCAAGGTGGTGGTGCCTGCCAGGCTTCTTCTCCATTGTAAAGTTATTTCTCCTTTTCTGTGTTTTTTTGAAAACAGGTCACCTCGTTGAACTAATACTCCAGGGGGATGGAACATTAAACTTCACCTCCTGGAAGGGGAGTATCTATACACTTTTTTGGAATTCTTTTATAAGGAAGATTTAGCCTGCAATGATGGTTTTTCAGTGAACAGAGAAAACACATTATTATCTGGATCATTGCTGTGTGGCCAGTCTCATTTTTCTCCTTTTCTAAATCCATAAACTGGCTTTTGTCTCTTATGGGCCAGTGTAAGTTAATAGGTTTGTTTATCTTACATTATCATTAATTTATGTGTTTAGGTGACAATAGGTTTTTTCTTGGTAGGTTCTGGCAGTCAAGACTAATAGGTTTCTCAACATATTTCTGTGGATACAAATTATACCAGCACACGGGGAAGGGGAATGAGCTGACAGTATATGTGTCACTTTGAATCACTGGGTAGCCTACTGGGAATATTGAGTTACTTAAGCTTCAAAGAAAGATGTGACAATGGCTAACCATATTTTAGATTCAGATTTTAATGTTCTCACAGCCTAGGTGGCCCATCAATTTTTTATGTTAAGTTTTTTCCCACAAGTTTTCCAACAATTTTTCTCAGCAAGATTGCTTCAAATGCAAGACTAATTTTAAGCTCGATTAAAATGTTAAAGAGACTGTCATGCCATTTGTATTATCCTTTATGAAAAAATCAATACTTTAATAGACTTCCTTGGTAAACTATTTTGAGAAACTCAATAGGATTGTTAAATAAAGCAGAACTCCCCATCAGATTCCAGTCTTTTCTATGTGCTTTCTGACAAAAGGGGTAAAATAAGATAAAGTAATGAGTTACATGACTAAAGATTAATTTTTTTTTGCATAGAATACAGCTTTTACACATTACAGTGTTCTGAGCTAACAGTGGAAATTCACCTTAGAGACCTGTTAATTGTCTGTCTGAGTCCTGACACCTCATACTTAGCACGTTATTCATCCTCTGTTATAACACTTACAACATTCTTTTACAATAAGTTATTTTTAAGAATTTGTCTCCTCTACTAGACCACGAGCTCTGGCTTCAATGACTGCAAAGCTAGAGCCATATTTATTTCCTCAGTATATTGCACCACATCTGGCATATAGTAAGTCACGCTAGCCGCATGTCAAGTGTTCAATAGCACATGTGACTAGCTACTAGAGTACTAGAACGTGCAGATGTAAAATATTTTTATCATCGTAGAGAATTCTATTTGACAGTGCTGGTTTAGAGTAGGGTCTCTCAACCTTGGCATTATTGACATATTAGACCAAAATTTTTTTTGTTGTTGTGGGGAGTTAGCTGTCTGGTGCACTGTAGAATGTTGAGCAGCATCCCTAGTCTCTACCAACTATCAGCCAGTAGCCTCGCCACCCTCAATGTGACAACCAAAAAGGCCTTTATGCCTTGTTATATATCCTCTGGGGATACAATTGTCCCCAGGTGAGAATTACTGAGTTGGAGAAATCCATCCTGAAGTAGAGTCCTAGAAAACCTTATGTTGCTAAGACATATTCCTAGGGACTGCTGAAAATTGTTCTCTAGTAAAAAGGATCCACATATAACTTAAATATTTTCTATAATTACAAGAGGCAATTCTGTTTCATAAAAAGAAAATTTTTAGAGTAGAATTGTGCTATATTCATGGGAAGCAACCTCTCCCCAATGTCTCTTAAGCAACATACCTTGGTCCCATCAAAATGGTACTAGTGACTATGATGCAGCCATCATAGGGCTCTCTTCCTTAGATGAGTGTATTTAAATAATAATTAAAAATAACCCCATCCTCACCACTTCAGTGAGCAGTGACCTGGCTTCAGACTGTGAGATCCCACATTATTTTTTTTGCTGGCTTTCTCTGGCTACAAAAGTGTTGTTCTTGCCCACGTGGCATGCTGAAATGTTGGGGGAATAATTTCCCTTGAAAGCGGTGCTCAACCAATGACTCTGAGGAGCTGTTATGGAAATAGCCCAGCTCCCTTGTCACTTGGGTAGGAGAACTCCAAAGCATGTGTTTGCAGCACACACAGAGTTGCCACAGTGGGGTGAAATTCCACTAGACCGAGGGTAGTTCACGCGATACTGCATCTTTTACTGAATGCCTTCTCTCCATTGTCTCATTTCCTCTCTCTATATCTATTGACATTTTATTCCCTTCCCAAGGAAATCCTTGTCTCAAGGTCCACTTTGACTGAGAGTTTACATTAAATTCTTGACTCTGGGTCTGCTTCTGGGGAACTTGGAATGAAATATATTTATTAATTCATTAACCATTTATTCAGAATTATTGTGCCCCTTACTGCACACTAGCTTTGGTGGCACGGGTACTGTCTTATAATTAGAACAGATGAGTGTGCTAAAGCCAGGACATGTGCCTTTTTATTTATTTATTTTCATTTAGTTCATTTTTAAAACATCCTCACAATTTCCTTCTTTATTGAGGTGAAATTTACAGAACATGAAATTAGCCGTTGTAAGGCAAACAATTTAATGACATTTAGTGCATTCACAATGTTAGGTAACTACCACCTCTATCTATTTCCAAGACTCCAAAATAAAATCTCATACCCATTAAGCAGTTACTCCCCATTTTACCCTCACCATGTCCTGGGCAGCCACCACTCTGTATTTTGTTGTTATGGTTTTATCTACTCTGGATATTTCATAAAAATGGAATATGTGTCCTTTAGTATTTATCTTCTGTGGGTTAGCAAAATATTTTCAAAGTTCATCCATGTGTTGGTACTTTGTTTTCTTCATGGCTTAATAATATTCCATTTATGTATATACTGCAATTTCTTTATCTGTTCATTGGTTGACGAACACTTGGGTTGTTTCTACCTTCTGGTTGTTACAAATATGTGTATGCTATGTGCTGCTATGAGCATTCACATAGAAGAACTTGTTTAAGCACCTGCTTCCAATTCTTTTTGGTATATACTTGGGAGAGGGCCTGCTGGGTCATATGTTAAATCTATGTTTAACTTTTTGTTTTCTACAGTGGCTGAACCATTTTATGTTCCCAATGGCAATGTTCAAGTATTCCAATTTGTCTAACATACTCATCAATGGTTGTTATTTTGCATTTTTTTTTTATCATGGCCATCTTCATGAGGGTGAAGTGATACCTCACTGTGGTTTTGATTTGCCTTTCCCTAATGATTAATGATGTTGAGCAACTTTTCATGTGCTTGTTGGCTATTAGTGTTTCTTCAGAGAAATGTCTACTCAAGTCCTTTGCCCAATTTCAATTTGAGTTGTTTTTGTTGTTGTTGTTTTAGTTTTAAGAGTTCTTATGTATTGTGGCTACTAGATACTTACCAAATATACTATTTACAAATATTTTTGCCCATTCTAGAGGTTGTCTTTTCTCCTTTCTTGATTTCTTAAATAACACACTAAAGTTTTAAATTTTCATGAGACCCAATTTATCTATTTTTTTCCTTTGTTATCTATGATTTTGGTATCATATCTAAGAATCCATTGCAAACCCAAGGTCACAAAGATTTATCCTTCCTTTTTATTTTTAACAAAAGGACTTTTTAGCTTTACTGTACCTTGTCAAAATATTTGGGTCTGCTCTTTTTCAACAACACAGAGTAATTGTAGTGTGTGCTCTTGCCAGAGAATTCTCTACAACTTCACACTGTCTACAACACATTCCTTTCTAAAGTTGAGGTTCAATATATTAGTATTTATGGAGAACTGCTTAAAAGACAGATAGTGACTCCATGTTCCATGTCACCACAACTGTATATGCATGAATCATTTTGCTTTGGTCCACTGTAGAAATGTTACTTCTAAGTAAGTAAGTAAGTTCTAATGAAGTAAGGGACTTCATTAGAAAACCTTGGGAAGAAACATCTTACCTTTAATTGAAAAAAAAAATGATAGCTAGATATTCAGTCCCTTCACATTTCATGGGTTCTATGAAACATTTTTTTTAAACAAAGGCAAGTGTAAAAGAGAGGGGATTTCTGTTTTATTAATAGTCACTGTTTTCATATCTAATCAATTGCACAGACACACATGTCAAGGGAAGGTTGTGTAGGTAAAAACTGAATTGGTTTAATTTTTATCAATGAATAATATAAAATGGTGTGCATATCTTTTTAATAACATGACAATAAATTTACTTCTTTTCTATATTATGAAAATGATGGGAGAGAGATCTAAAAAAAGGAAGAGAAAAAATGGAGTTGGGGGAGACACAATCATATACATAGAACCTATGGTGCAAAGAAAGAAAGAACAAGCAAAACACAGGTGAAAACACAGAGAAGAAAAAGAAGCACTTCACAGATAAGTAATATATTCAGAAGGGTATATCTATTTGAATGTGGTAAAAAGGCACATACACTCACATCTATACAGAGAAAGAGAGGGTGGCAAAGAATCACATAGAAATACAGAGAGAATGAGTGTGAAAGCTAGCAAGACAAATGGTTGCAGACTGAGACAGAGAGAGTTCTCAGATAAAAATAGAGGTTTACTGAGTAACATCCACATCCTAAAACCCTTCGGGCTTGTGTTGCTGATGTCTGGGAAAGCTCCATGGTGTTTCACAACAGCAGGGACAAAGGTCATAACTGTTCTTGGCACTTGCCCCTTGGATCATTAGCCATCCAGGGGAACATCTAGGAAAGTAGCCATTTCCCACTCTACATTGCTCTCCATTGTTTTTTGAGCTTTCTCCACAAGGACAAGACGCACATGGGTAATTTTCAAATGTGTTAACCATCTGTCTTCAGCAGGTAGGAACATTCTTCCAATTTAGAGGTTCCAGGTGAAGCGAGCAAGGCATAAGATGGCTCTTTTAAGTAGAATTAGATGATCTGCTTTGAATATTCCTTGGTTCATAGGAATAAATTCTTTCTCATCAAAAATCACAGGACAGTGGTTTTATTAGTCAAGAGTATCCAAAGCCCACTCTTGCTTCTTCGTGTGATATAAACATTCTAGAAGACGTCAGGAGATTGTACTAGGATCTGTTTACATGGGGACAGTTTGATAAAGGTGATGTCTGTCCAGTGCTGACATGCTTGTGTCCTACCTCAGAAACTCCTATCTCTATCCTAGTCTCAAAACTGAAGCCCTGCACAGGAAGTTTGAAGTATGAGAATATGAGAAAATTCGTGCTATTATTAGGAGTGCTACTAAGGAAAGGGGATTCGAAGAGATTGGGCCTTTTAAGTGGAGCTGTCTGATATTGACAATGGGGATAAAATAGCCATTAGCTACTAAGTGCCTAAGCAATTAGATCTATAAATCTTCCAGGTTGTACAATGCAGTCAATGAGAGATCGATACATAAACTCTATTTGCTGATCCTGAGGTTAGAGTCTAGAATTTGGTTTAATAGTAAGCTGTATGTTTTAGATTTTAATTTTAAAAATTATCCAAGTATCACATGTATTAAGTTCCAAAAAAATGAAATAATACTCTGACTTAGAATGAAAAACAGCATACCTCTACCTTAACCCTTTCTACCTGAGTTTTGCTTTATTCCAAACACTTTGAGTTGTTCTTTTCTGATATTTACATCCATATGCCTAAATATTATGCTTATGACCCAGTTTCTTAACTTATCAATTTTAGTCATTATCTACTGATTTCCCATCATGAAGATGAAGAGCTAGTGTTCCTTTACCTGCCAATATACCTACTTCCTTGCACATGCATGCATGTGGATGATCTTAACAACAAACAAACCAACCAACCAACCAACCAACAAAATTCTGAATAGCATATGGGCAAAATATATGAAGAAATATTTCCCTGAAGATGATATTTAAATGGTAAGTAAGCAAATGAAACATATTCAACATCACTAGCCATTAGGGCAATGGAAATTAAAACCATCATGAGACATCGCTACCCATCTATTAGAAAAACTAAAATGAAAAATGTGGTGACAATACCGAATGTTAATGAGGATGCGTCGAAACTGCATCACTGATAAATTGCTGGTGGGAATTTAAAATGTAAAATGATACAGCCACCTGGAAAATAGTTCGGCAGTTTCTTTAAAAAACTAAATACACATTGCCATATGGCCAAGCAGTTTTACTCTTGGGCACTTATCCCAGAGGAAGGAAAATTGACATCCACACAAAAACCTGTACACATATGTTCATAGCAGCATAATCTGTAATAGCTCAAACCTGGAAATAACCATAACGTCCCTCAATAGGTGAATGTTTAAACAGAATTTGATAATCCATACTATGGAATACTAGCCAGCAATAAAAAGGAATAAGCTATTGACACACGCAACAACTTGGATGGATTTCTTTTCTTCAGTAAAGATTTTATTTATTTATTTGAGAGAAAGAGAGAGTGTGCACATGAGTTGGGGGGAAGAGCAGAGGGAGAGGGAGAAGCAGACTTCCCGCTGAGCAGGGAGCCTGACATGGGGCTCAATTCCAGGACCCCGGGATCATGACCTGAGCCAAAGGCAGACACCTAACCGCTGAGCCACCCAGGCGCTCCATTGGATGGATTTCAAGGGCATTATGCTTAGTAAAAAAAGTAATCCAAGAAGGTCATGAACTCTGTGATTTCACTTATATAATATTCAAAAGATGACAAAATTAGAGAGATAGAAAATAGATTAGTGATTAGCAGAAGATGGTAGGAATGGTGAGAGCAAAGGGAATGAGTAGCATGAATAAGATATTTGTGGGGATGAAATAGTTCTGTACCTTGATCATGGTGGTGGTTACACAAATTTACACATGTGATAAAATGACACAAAAATGCACACACACACACACACACACACACACACGGATGTTACCAATGCCAAATTTCCTGGTTTTGACAGCATATGCTAAGCTATGTAAAGTGTAACCACTGGGGGGGGGGAGTGAAGGGTATGTGGGAACTCTCTATACTATTCTTGCTTCCTGTGTATCTCTATTTCAAAACCAAAAAGTTTAAAAAATTGATATTTAGCGTTTATCTTATTGTGACTAAGATTGTTTGCTGTTAGGTCAAGTATTTGGTACAGTGATAATATTTCCTTTTTCGTACAACTTTCTTTTCTTCCTGGAATAACATATTTTTTCTTTGCTTAGTTTTAAATGTCTGCATACTTAAGTCTTGGCAGTCACTTTCACAGATTTTTAAAGCCACTCTAATGGTGATTTTCCATGTGCAAACACAGCAATTGTTCTATTTGTCCATTTTCCTCTCCAATCTTCCAACCTCCATCGAAAAATTCTTTTGAGAGCCCTTTACCCTTATGTTTGAATTCTGACTGGTTGCTTTCTGAAAATGGTTTATTTCATCCCAGTTGTGAACAATAATTCAGTAGGGTGTATTATTCTACATAGAAATTTGAGTTTTCCTTCTTTTGGCGTCTTTTGCCACTGTTGAGAAGTCTACTATTGTTCTTTGTAGGGAATCTCCTTTTCTTTCCCTAGGCATTTTTAAGATCTTCCCATTGTCTTTAATATTTGACGATTTCATTGCAATGAGTCTAGGTGGAATTTTTCATTATCCATATTGGGATTTCTTGGCTTCCAAAATTTGAGTAATCATGTCTTTTGGCATTTCTGGAAACTTCTAACTGTTTGAAAACTGCCTCCTCCTTTTTATTTTTTCTAAACCCCAATTAGAAATATGCTATGCTTATTCTATCTTTCATATGTCTTAAGTTTTTTTTAATTTAAATTCAACTAGCCAACATATAGTACATCATTAGTTTCAGACGCAGAGTGCAGTAATTCATCAGTTGCATATAACACCCAGTGCTCATCACTTTTTTTTAAAATATTTTTTTATCTCCTTGTCTTTCTGTGCTGTGTTTTGAGGATTTCTTCAGATCACCTCCCATTCACTAATTCTTTTTCAGTTTTAAGTTTCTGTTTAAAATGTCCAGAGTTTTATTTATTACATGGATTACATATTTAATATATAGAGGACTAATGGGGAATTTATTCAAATTTATTTTTTTATATACTACCTTGTTGCTTCCTTAAGCGTTTGATTCTTTTGTGTTTCTAACCATTTCAAACATGCTCGTTTAATTTCTGATTTTTATAGTTCCATTATCTGAAGATATGGAAGGCGAATCTAGTTTTTCCCAGCTGACTCTTGTTTATGGCATTTCCATTCATGCTTTATAATTTGAGATTGTGAGCTCATGTCTGATAGGGTATTAACTGTGGAAACTGCAGGGCCTGAGTTAAAGGTGTATCCTTTCAGAAAGTGTTTGATCCTCAGGATGCTAACAACCTACGAATACTTCCAGGAAATTTCTGAGTCTGAGACTTCTCAGAGCCACAAAGTATTAATTCGGACCCCAAACATGTGAGAGGACTTCCTGATTTTTCAAATTCTTCAAGAAGACATTTTCCTTACCCAGAACTCAGGGTGAGTTGGACAAGTTTCCTTGACATCTCCTCTTGCTGCTAACATGGATTTTTTCCCCAGGCTGCTCTTTGGCTACAGGTGTGTAGCTCTTTAAGGATTTTGCTTTCTTATGGGGATCTCAGTTCTAGTCAACCAAGCCCAGCTGTTCCTCCTCTCCCTGAGAAACTATTAGAACCTGAGCTTCTTGTTTATCAGCAAACATCCACGGTGAGAGTTTGGCTCCTCTTTTACTAGTACTTCGGTATTTTACTTACTTTCTTGTGAGCTCAGCTGAGCTTTAAATGGACGTGTGTTATATTTCACCTTGCATTTCTTGCCAGTTTGTATAAGAACTTTTGTCAGGATGGCTTGCCCATAATTTTGTCAGAAGTAGATTGTGCTCTAGGCCTGCAAGCATCACTGTAATACTAGGCCTTCTCATTCCCTCTCTCCTCTTATATCCTAGATTCCATGTTTCCTTCTCTGTTGTTTAATTGTTGAATTTTCATGGAGCTTGTCTTCTAGTAGCTTCTTGAGGAAGGTACTTGGAAAGTAAATAATATATTTATTAATTCTAATTTGAACATTATTATCCCTCAGAATTGTAAAGGTATGGATTCTTTAGCTTCTGTCTTCAAGTATGGCTATTAAGAGGTCTGATGTCATTCCGATTTTTAATTCTTCATTAGTGACATGATTTCTATCTGTTAATCTCTTTCTCTTTCTCCTTCTCTCTCTCTCTTTCTGCCCCTCCCTCTCTCCCTCCCTCCCCACCTAGGTCCTTCCCTTTCCCTCCCCACACCCATCTCTTTCTTTGGAAGGTTTTAGAATCTTACTGCTGTTCTGGAATGTCACATGATATGTGCTGATGTCTCTCTCTCTCTCTCTCTCTTTATTATTGTGCTGGGAACTTGGTGGGCACTCTCAATCTTAAAATTTATGTCCTTCATTTTCACGAAATGTTCTCACATATATGTTTTTGATAAATTCTTCCCTATATTTTCTCCAGAATTCCTTTAGTGAGATGTTGGATTTCTTGGACTTAATCCTTTAATTTTACCATCTTTTCCTTTTTTATGATTCATTTCTTCGTCTTTATTTTATCAGCTTTCTTGGAGATTTACCTTCTACTTTCAATTTAATTTTACACCTTTGCTATTACATTTTATTTTCCAGAAGTACATTCTTATTCTTTGAATTTTTCCTTTTAATAAAATCTTTTTGTTTCACAGATCAAATATTTTTACTGAGGTCTTTAGGGATGTTAATTATAGGAATCTATTTCCCCTGAGTTCTTTCCACCCCTCCTGCCCCCTTTTTATATTTTGCTCTAATTTCTCATCATATTTAAGATTTAGGCACTGAAAAAGTAATGATAAGCTTTACTTGTAGGGTTTTCACCAGGTGAATTTCATCCTGTGCATGTGGGCAAAGACCTCCAAATAAGAGTAGCAATAGGTTTTTCCTCTAAGGCTACTCAGTTTCTCCAGAGGAAAGCATTTAATCTCCTCTCTGGGAGTATATATGCTTGCTGCCAGTATGCCTGGAGCCATTTAGGACTTGAGCCTTGGAGAGAGTGGGGGATCCTATTCAGTATGTGTAGTTTCATTTAGTTCCCGTTTTCAGTGTGGAAATTCTCCCCTGCCTTCTTCTCTACCTGATGTCCCCAGATGTTGATCTTTTCTAGTACAATTTCTCTGGAGAACAAACCTCCAGTCTCCTGGCTGGGTAGGGAAGAGGCAACAATTTGGATTCCATGAAAAGGGCATGAGAGGCCTGGGGATCTGAATGCTTCTTAGACCCACTTTTGACGAATGTCCCTACTATCAGCCCCATCGTCATCCCCGCCTTCTGTAGTAGCCGGGGCCTCCAATTTCCAAGACTTTCTAGGTTTTAGGTACTTGGTGTTCAGTTCTCCTAGAGATGCTAACTTCTCCGCTCCCTTTACATATTCTCAAAATTTGTCATTGCTCATATTTTCTTGTTGCTGCTCCCATATTCTTTCTCCTTGTAGGTAAATCTATAGTTTTATTTCCCCTACTCTCATTTTAGTAAAGTGTCATGACCTACCAGTTCTAACCAGAAATCCCTATAAATGATCTATGGAAAGAAAAATTTTGCTAACAAGATATTTGGCCAATTGCATAGGTCAGGGGGTGAAGTAAATGAGGGGGGTGGGACTTTCTGGCCTGGAATTGCCCAGGTATAATTTATTAGCAATATTTATTTTCCTCTTCATTTTTTGTTGTACAATATTTGGGAACAATTTGCGACTTCAAGCTGCATTTTTTTTTTTTAGCTATTAGGTTGAAACATGCAAAAAAAAAAAAAAACCCTGCTAATTTTGTAGGTCTCAAACATTTGAATACTGGAAATATTATATGGTTTGAGCTAACATTTTAACAGACTGTTTATGGACCTCCTGGAAATTCTACTGTGTATGCTACCTTCTCCTGGGAAATCTGGATTATCCCAATATTTGTACCTCTGGATCTTTCTCAGGCTGAACAAATATATACACACAAGGTTGACCTCAGGTTCGCGTTCTGTTCATCAAGACAGACAATATGCAGCATGAGAAGATATGAGTCAGCTAAACTAAAAAAAAATCAGTGAGCAAAATATTTACTTCTCTCAGTTGTACTCTTATAAATTCTGGTTCTATTACACTCGCTTTTGAAATTTTAGTAAGATAACATAAATGAGCACTTTGTAAATGAAAAAGAACCATACACAAATGAAGCACATTACTCTAAGTATCTATAATGTGCCACCAGAAAGAAGAGATAAAAGACCCTTTAAAACCTATTTTGACTATGAGATAAGAGGACAAAACCAACTCCTCCAATAACCAGGGTTCATTATTATTAACAGTGATAATCATGATAATAATAAAATGAAGCTACTAACACATACTAAGCCTTCATGATACACAGGGCACTATGCTAAGTACTTTCTATAACTTATTTCACTTAATCTTCACAATATTAACCTTTATTCCTCACATTATAGAAATGAATTCTAGAGAGGCTAAGAGGCTTGTAGGAAGATCACACTGTGAGCTTGTGAAAGGAGCATAGTTGCCCGTTCAGACACAGTTAACCCTTTCAATACTATGCCCTACCTCAGGATAATTCTGGCACGAAGGATTGTCTTTGAGTGAAACACAGAAATGTGGATGTAAATGGCACTTAGAAATCTTGCCTATCGGCAAGAGATATAATGTTCTGCAAGGTTGCGTTATTGGTCCTTGAATACCCAGCTATATGGGAGCACAGGCAGAAAGATGCCCAGATGGCCAGCACTTTACTTAACCACTAAAGTGAGGTGCACCTGGGTGCCTGGGTGGCTCAGTCTGTTAAGGGTCTGCCTTCAGCTCAGGTCATGATCTCAGGGTCCTGGGATCCAGCTCCACGCCTG
The DNA here is from genome assembly GCF_003265705.2 of Callorhinus ursinus. Taxonomy (NCBI): domain Eukaryota; kingdom Metazoa; phylum Chordata; class Mammalia; order Carnivora; family Otariidae; genus Callorhinus; species Callorhinus ursinus. Next base: position 17,048,162 of record NW_027397078.1, on the reverse strand, counting down.
GCCCTCTGCTCAGTGGGGAGTCTGCTTCTCCCTCCCCCTCTGCCCCTTCCCCCTGCTTGTGCCTCTGTCTCTCTCTCAAATAAATAAAATCTTTAAAAAAAGCAAAATGAGATGCACCAAGTCAAAGGGGGATGCAGCAACTCTGTTAACTTGTAACCCCCATGTAGCTTCTCTCCTTAGTCTTTAGCAAACAGCATGTCATATATGAGTATATCAGATATAAAGCTAACTCCAACTCGTTCCAGAAGTCCAAAGAAAACTATGATTTTACTAACCCAGGTGCATTTCTTCCAATCTTTTACAAATGTCACTTTCTCTATAAAAAGTCCCTGTTTAAATGACGTGTGGAATATTTTGTGGATCCTACACAACTGCAAAATATATATTGAGCCTCAAGATAAATAAGGTAGTTGTTAATAAGTCTATGTAAAATTGCTAAATTTAGTGACACCTGAGTGGCTCAGTCAGTTAAGCGTCTGCCTTTGGCTCAGGTCATGATCCCGCGGTCCTGGGATAGAGCCCTGTGTCAGGCTCCCTGCTCAGTGGGGGGCCTGCTTCTCCCTCTCCCTCTGCCTGTCACTCCCCCTGCTTGTACTCTCTCTCTGGGAAAGAAAGAAAGAAAGAAAGAAAGA
>NW_027397078.1:16949828-17047430 GCF_003265705.2 Callorhinus ursinus | reverse complement strand
ATTTATACTATTAGAATGTACAATTCCCAAGGGCTAGAGAGCCTTTCTATCTACCTTCTGACCTCCCTTCAAATACCTGGTGGTGTTGTATACACACGCCGCTTCAGTAACTTCTTGATGAAAATGAGGTAGATTTGGCTCACGATGTAGCTGTACTAAAAATCGGCACTGCCCTTTTAACCTTTTCTATTTTTTAGATATATAATAAAAGTAGCTATGGAACTTCTGTGAGATTTTGTGAAATCTTTTTTTTTTCACACAAAATGGGTGCTACGTAAATAATATCCAAGCTGTCTGCTTTCACTGCTAAACATCTGAAGTTACCTACGAACTTCTGAGGAGAGTGGAAAAAAGCCACAGCTTGAAATAGGTTGAGTTTAACTCTGCAATTTAATTGCAAAATTAATAAAATAAAAATAATAATAGCCACAGCAGGAGCTAAATCATGCTGGTACAACTGCTGGGTTGGTTCTGAGATATTATTAACTCTGAAGGTCGGATTCATTGTGGTGCTGCCTTTTTGGAACGGAGGGCACATCAGGATTTTGAGTGCTTATTTTAGAGTTTTCCTTTGATACTGTAGCATATAATATGGAACACTAAAATTAAAAAAAAAAGGTGTCTACCTTGTATGACAATAAATGCAAAGCTCATCATAAGCTTCATTTCAAATCTCATGCACAGCACCTTTAAAGTTCAATTAATTTACTTGGCTGTTTGGCTGTGTTCATTTTTATAATCGCAGTAGCTTCCTACATAAACAGCGTTAAGTGGACCCACTGCAACACACCAAGAAATAATTAGCTTCTGTCGTTTTATCTTCTATATTTATAAGTTCCATAACATATGTTGGCACATTTATTCCCTTACTGGTTCAAAAATCATCAAGTCGAGGTCAGAAGTGTAATTAATTTGCCAACTACCTCCACATATTCTTTCAGGCTGAGCAATTAGCCACTGGTTAGAGAGAAAAGATAGCATTCTCTTCAAATACATATTTAGTTTTATTAAAAATAACTTTTATTTTGAAATGGTTAAAGACTCACAAGAAAGTAAAAATATAGTACAGAGAATTCCCATGTACCCCTTCACCCAGCTTCTCCCAATGATACTACCTTAAATAACCGGAGTGCATTATCCAAGTCAGGCAACTGACATTGGTAGAATGCTATTAACTGAAATACAGAGCTCATTTAGATTTTACCAGTTTTAACACGCACCCTTTTAAAGACATAATTATTTTAATCTAGTTTAAATGCTAACTCTTATGTTAGACAAATGTGTCTTATAGCTGTTTTAATATCATTCTAAATTGTTTAAACAATGTTCAATGTAGCAAAATTATAAGAATGACTTTCTGATCATTTAACTGATGTAAAACTCTTTGCTTTCTGCTATGGATTTGTTGCCATAGGAAAATCTCAAAATTATTAAAAAAAAAAAAAGAAAGAAAGAAAGCACCTTGAGTGGGAGAGCCTGACTTTTTATCCCCCTTGATAGGTATATGCTCAATTACTCCTTCGAAATTGTATATGAATGGTTTCGTTCTGCTTCTCTGCTCCGAAGTCTCAGTTTTATTTTTTTAAAGATTTTATTTATTTATTTGACACAGAGAGAGACACAGCAAGAGAGGGAACACAAGCAGGGGGAGTGGGAGAGGGAGAAGCAGGCTTCCTGCTGAGCAGGGAACCCGACATGGGGCTCGATCCCAGGACCCTGGGATCATGACCTGAGCCGAAGGCAGACGCTTAATGACTGAACCACCCAGCACCCCCCAAGTCTCAGTTTTGACTAGGGTGCTCCTTAACATCTGGTTCAATATTCACAGCAGATCAGCCTTCAAATACTTTTTTTTTTTTAAACGGAAATTAGTCGATGTTAGATCTACACTTTAGAGGCCCTTTAGAATATTCTATAGGAAATGCACAAAAATTCTGAAAAACAAAATGCTTCCTTTCAGGTAAAAAGATATAATTTAATATATCTAATGCTTGGTATTATTCATCACTGTGCCTATGCTAGTAAGTCACTCAGAGAAGTGACATAGCTGGTAGAGCTATGTAGTAAACACAAACAAGTACTTGCTTCCTAAATATTTTAAACGGTCGTTCATTATTGATTTTTATAAAATGTATCACAATCACATTAATCCCAAGAGTCTAATATCTTTGTAATGCAGATATAAGTAATTCAACAGGAGTTCACTGTGATTTTGCTTTAATTAATACTTCTTATTGTTAAGTATTACTTGCCTTTTGATGGTATGGCCTTAATGACTATGCGTCTTTTGGTGAATGCCAGATCGGTATTCATTCCTTTTTTATTCATTATAACAACATCAATCAGGGAAAGCTCATTTGCTATTAATGTGAATATAACAGGTAATTCCATTCTAATCTGGTAGTGATTAATGTTCACTTGGTAAGTAATTACAATATCACATTTCAAAGTGTTAGCATTGGACAATACTTATTTTGTGTGGCCTCTCAAAGAACCACAGCAGTTTGTCTGGGCTTAGAACTGAAAAGGTTTAGGAGAGGAAATCAGCCCAGGGACAAAGAGGAAGGCTTCTTATGTGGCTGGCAAATCAAAATTTAAGTTGTCAAACTAATTTTGGGCCAAAATGATCCTTATATTGAGAAAATAAATCTATTAAAAACATACATTGATGATTTATATCAATATTACACTACTGTCCTATTTTAGATAAACTATACAGACTTGCATTAACATCCATAACCAAAGAGATTCCCACACATATTGATGCTTAATATATGATCATGTTGAACTGGATCGACGCTGATCATTGATTTGAAGAATCCTGGAAATACTAAGCTTACTGTAGAACATTACAGGCTATCTGTACACATCTGAGAGGTATATGCTCTACGGGTGGGGTAGGGGAGGCACATACGAGGCTCCAAACAACCTTGAAGCCCAGGCAGGTTATATACCATTAATCTTATTTCACAGATGAGGAGACTGATGCCAAGAGTAGTTCAGAGACGTGCCCTAAATCCCACTCCGGAGGTTTTCCTAGAACCCAGGGCTTCTAACTCTTGGTTTTATGCTCTTTCCTCTATCGCCTTAGAGGCGGGATGGCACTCCATCCTGCCTCCGCTCACTTGTGACAGCTTCTAGAGAACAGGCGTAAGAACAATTGCCAAGGGGTTGCTAGTGTTCAAATAACTAAAACTACCAGACCAAGAGGGAGGAGAGGGCAGAAGAGGAAAAAAAGGAAGTCAGGAATGCGGGACTTTCAAATCCCAGGTTGGGCACTCCAGGTTTATTCCTCATATACTGAATACTAAGTCCATGAGTCACAGAATCTGAATGAGAGATCCCACCAGACGGCAAGCCTGGATTTTGGTTTGCACTACCAGAGCCACTAAGACTAATTCGGAAACCAAGACGGGCCTGGCCTGCAGATGCGGCCTATGGGTAGACAGAGTTGGCAATGGAAGGCTGCAGAGGGAAGAGAAATAAAGCTGTGTAAATGTCTGACCTGGAAGAAGTCATTTGCCATTTATTTAATTTTATTTCAATCAACAAGTACCTACGAATTGGCAATCAATTTCAATCAATGATCATACCTACCACATATCATGTTATGAATGATGAACAGAAGGAATAACAGAACAAAATTATTGCCTTCAAGAAGTTCCCAACTGATAAATGTTTTAAAACAGGTTTTAAAACAGGTGCCCATGGGTGTGCCAAAACACGTGCTGTTAGGTACCTCAGATACTGATTGCCCTCCAGCCGTGGAACATATTCTAGGTGGGTACTGAGGAGTTTGGAGTCCCCAGCCATGAGACACCTTATCTGCTTAGTATGATATCAAAATGACTGGGGAGTGCTGCAAAGAAGTTTGGGCTTTCTTTTTTTTAATTTTAATTTTTTTAAAGGGTTTATTTATTTGAGAGAGAGAGAGAGTGCACAAGTGCGTGGAGGGGCAGAGGGAGAGGGAGAAGCAGACTCCCCACTGAGCAGGGAGCTCAACCCAGGGCCTGATCCCAGGACCCTGGGATCATGGCCTGAGCCAAAGGCAGATACTTAACTGACTGAGCCACCCAGGCACCTCTGGGCTTTCTTTATAGAAAGGAGCAAGTGTATATCCCAGCTGGGGGAAAGCTGGGACTTTGGAAGAAGTAGGATAAACCCAAGCTTAAGGCAGAAGACAGGCAAGAGTCCTAGTGAATGTTTCAGCCAGTGGAAAGAACAATGAATCCACCAGCATTTAGACTTGTCAAGATGAGGAAGCTTCACATTGCTTGATACAAATGCAGATAGTGGGCTAGAGTTCTGCTGGATCATTTGTCTTTCTCTTCCACCTTTGTCTGCCCCCAATTCTACCCAATAGCCCAATGCTTCCTTCTCTTGGAAATTCTCATTTTTGCAATTTCTTGCTCCCTTAGATCACCCGGACCCACATTTCGCAAAATGTGGTTTGCCTAATGCTATAGGTAGGGAGCTGATTGGCAGCATTACACAGAAGAACAGTTTAAATTTTAACATTTATTTTTGTGGGGACGTATTATTAAAAAAGACCCACACTAGCACATCAAACTACAATGTTACAAGTATTATAACTTAAAGCTAAAAGCAAAAAACAAAGACAGCTAATTTTAAGAAAAACATTAAAAAATAATAGATGTTATGGAAAAGATTGGACCACGGAGGGTGTATTATTTTCCTGTTACTGCTGTAACAAATTACCACAAACAGTAGCTTAGGACAAGACAAATTTATGACCCTACAGCTCTGGAAGTTAGAAATCTGAAATGGGTCTGATGGACTAAAATTCAAATGTTGGTAGGACTGTGTTCCTTCTGAAGAAGCTGCAGGAGAATCTGTTTCCTTGCTTTTTCCAGCGAGTAGAGGCCACCCACATTGCTTGGCTAGGGGCTCCTTTTGCCTTCTTCTAAGCCAGCAGTGTAGAGTCTTCATATCTCTCTCTGTCACTGACTCCCACTCTCCTGCTTCCCTCTTTTGCTTATAAGGACCCTGTGATTCTACTGTGCCCATCTGCATAATCCAGTATAATTTCCCCATCTCAGGGGCATTTGACTGACAATGTTAATTCCATCAGCAATTTTAATTCTCCCTCAGCATGTACCATGTGGATATGTTAATATCCACAAATTCTGGGGATTTGGACATGGGAACATTTTGGGGAGGCCATTTTTCTGCCTACCGCACTGGGCAATAAAGTAAAATTTGCTTTGGGCAATGAAATATTAGCAGGCTTGATGGAAGCATAGGCTTAAAAAAGTTGTCCATATATTTCCACTCTTGCTCTTTCACCTTTGCCTTTGCCAAGAGGACACACGTGGGCTCACCTGCTGGAAGAAGAATGGGCAAGATATGTGCGGCAGAGCCGAGCTGATCCAGTGACCCTCAGACACGTGAGTTCCTAGGCACCCTCCAGATGGGCAAACTAGCCCAGGCCACAGCAGAAAAACTGCCCAATTTAAATCAAGCCACAAGAAAGGGTGATGGGTACTAAGGAGGGCACGTGTGGTGATGAGTACTGGGTGTTATACGCAACTAATGAATCACTGAACACTACATCGAAAACTAATGATGTACTATATGTGGCTAACTGAACATGGTAAAAAAAAAAAAGAAAGGGGAACCCTCTTACACTGTTGGTGGGAATGTAAGCTGGTACAACCACTCTGGAAAACAGTATGGAGGTTCCTCAAACAGTTGAAAATAGAGCTACCCTACAACCCAGCAATTGCACTACTGGGTATTTATCCCAAAGGGAAAGGTGTAGTGAAAAGAAGGGGCACCTGCACCCCAATGTTCATAGCAGCAATGTCCGCAATAGCCAAACTGTGGAAAGAGCCGAGATGCCCTTCGACAGATGAATGGATAAAGAAGATGTGGTCCATAAATACAATAGAATATTGCTCAGCCATCAGAAAGGATGAATACCCACCATTTGCATCGACATGGATGGGACTGGAGGGGATTATGATGAGTGAAGTGATTCAATCAGAGAAAGATAATTATCATACGGCTTCACTCATATGTGGAACATAAGGGATAGTGCAGAGAACAATAGGGGAAGGGAAGGAAAACTAAAGGGGAAAAAATCAGAGCGGGGGACAAACCATGAGAGACTCTGGACTCCAGGAACCAAACTGAGGGTTACAGAAGGGAGGGGGATGGGAGAGTGGGGTAACCTGGGGATGGGTACTAAGGAGGGCACGTGTGGTGATGAGCACTGGGTGTTATATGCAACTAATGAATCATTGAACACTACATCAAAAACTGTTAATGTACTATACAGTGGTTAACTGAACATAAAAATAAATAAATAAATCAAGCCACAAGCTAGTGAGCTAAAGAAATATTTACTGTTTTAAGCTATTGAGTTTTGAGGTGGCTTGTTTCACAGCCTATTGTGGCAAATGATAATTAACACAGATGTCAAATGATAATTCTGGCACGATAACTATTAAAACAACACAAAGCTCACCATATACTGTTACCACTGTATTGTAATTGAAAGGGCATTTTAACAACTAAAAAATAAATCACAAGAACATGCTCTCAGAATACAGGGCAGGCTTTTCCAAGAAAGGCTGGTGACAAGCTTATAACATTTTTCGGTCTACTCCCTCCCCCACTCTCTTTCAGTCTTTATAGTTCTCATTTCTGTGCTGATTGAGGAAATCACAGATCATCTGCATTTGAGAACTTCTGCCTGTACACTACTTAATGGAATGCTTTGCACATTGTAAACCCTCAAGAATGTGCTCGAATGAGTAACCACACTGCGAATTGAGCCATTCACAATGGTGTGCTACTAACTCTGGAACTGAACAATGTGGTCATTGCAGTATACTAAGTGTCATAAAAACTTACAGAAAAGAAACATTTTATATGGAAGATAGTGTATTCTCCATTATTTTAGCAATAATACTGAAGCATATAAAGTCATGCTGTGACTTTGTAGAAAGCTGTGCCCTAGTAATTTAGAAGGACACACTGACTCCATGTTGATTGGCTTGGAGGTGGGCTTACCATGTTGGTTTGTTTCTTTTTAATTCTCACCTGCCAGTCTGAGAGTTTTCTTTAAAATGGTAATGATACAAATTAATCAATAAGGTGTTATGGGGATTTAATGTAAAAGGAACGAAAAAAAATCCAATTTCCAAACTGCCAGATGTATTTAGCACATGTCATAGTATAGCTTAACCCATGGTGCATTAACAAAATATAGGTCAAAGTTAAATTTTATAAAGATGGAGAAAACATAGTCCTCACAAAACCTTTCACTGGAATAGAAAACTTCACGTTTTTTTGTATATTGGCAACCCAGACCCTTTAATTAAAACAATTCTTCCTAATGGTCTGCATCTAATCAGGTATAGTGGAGTATTAATAAAACATGTTTTACATTCTCTGGTTTGCTTTTTAATGGATATTTCAATGGATTGAATTCAAAAGCAGTCAATTTATATTGTTTCAACAATAACAAGTTTATTTTGCTTTACCAATATAGAAACAGCTATGTTATTTTTTTTAAAGATAACTTAATATTTAAGGGTAAGATTATCAGAATATTAAAAACTAATCTGATAAAGAGGGATGATAGTTGCATGGATATGTTATAAAGCAAAAATAGCAAAATGTTAACTGCAAAATATGGGTGGTGGGTATATAAATGCTCACTGTAAAAGTCAGCTTTGATGTATGATTAAACATTTTTATATTAAAAGGCTAGAAAAAATAATCCAGAATTGAAAATATATCCTTATGTATTTTTATATTGGTGCCACCATTTTGTTGCCTTTTCCTTTTCTGGAAAATGATTATTAGCCATTTAACTTTGAAATATCTGAGCAGCAGCCTTTTGGGGCATGCTCATCTTGTTTGACTTAATGACTGAGATGCCCTGTGGACCAGAAGTCTATTCTACAATTTGAGATTACTTTGAATAATATATAAAAATTAGTTGGGCTAGGGCGCCTGGGTGGCTCAGTCGGTTCAGCGCCTGACACTTGACCTCAGCCATGATCATGAGGTCATGATCTCAGGGTCGTGAGACTGAGCCCCGAGTTGGGCTGTGTGCCCAGCATGGAGCCTGCTTAAGAGTCTCTCTCTCCCTCTCTCTCTGCCCCACCCCCAACTCATACGCATGTGCTCTCTCTTTCTATCTCTCAAAAAAAAAAAATTAGTTGGGCTGAGAAGGGGAGGTTAAGTGGAAGGTCTTCCCAGCAGAGAGAAGTATGGAGACAGAAGGAGAGTAATGTCCCAGTAGCCCTGAATTTTTTGTTATATTATCTCCCTCAGAGGGATTCAAAGAAATGGGGTCATGGAGAAACTACGTCGTGAATGATCTTGAATGCTACTCCAAGGATTTGCAGTACTGAAGAGTTTTAAGCACAGGTATGGAGGTGACAGGGTCAGCCTTCATGTTAGAAGATGACTCTGGCTGAGGAAATGAAACTAAATCCAAGGAGACCAGTGTAGAGGCTACTACAGTTTTCTGGGTGAAACTAATAGCATAACATCATGGACAAGAATCGTAGTACCTACTCTTCTTGGTTGCATTTTACATACCTGTCTCTCTCTGTATGGTAATCTCAGTAAAGTTGCAGGTTACAAAATCAAGATACAAAAATCAATTGTGTTTCTTTACACTAATAATAAACTATCTGATAAGGAAATTTGAAAAAAACAATTCCATTTACAGTATCATCAAAAAGAATAAAACACTTAGGCATAAATTTATGTAGGGAAGCAAAAGACTTATACACCGAAAACTACAAAACATGAATGACAGAAATTAGAGAATATACCAAAAAAAAAAAAAAAGGAAAGACATCCATGTTCATGGATAGGAACACTTAATATTGTTAAGATGTTCATACTACCCAAAGCGATCTACAGATTCAGTGCAATCCCTATCAAAATCCCAATGGCATTTTACATAGAAATTGAAAAAAAAATTCCAAAATTCATATAGAACCAGAAAAGACCCTCAATAGTCAGAAAAATCTTGAAAAAGGTGAATAAAGCAGAGGCATCTCACTTCCTGATTTCAAAATATATTACCAAGCGACAGTAATTAAAACATGGTATGGTACTGGCATAAACATATATAGAGCAATGGAACAGAAGAAAGAGCCCAGAAATAAATCCATACTGATCTACCACAAGAGTACCCAGGATCTACAATGGGGAAAGGATGGTTACTTCAATAAATGGCATAGGGAAAACTGTATATCCATGTGCAAAAGAATGAGACTAGACTGTTATCTAACACTATACAAAAAAAATCAACTCAAAATGGGGGTGCCTGGGTGGCTCAGTCAGTTAAGTGTCCGAGTCTTGATTTCAGCTCAGGTCCTGATCTCAGGGTCCTGGAATCGAGCCCCGTGTCAGGCTCCACACTCAGTGGGGAGTCTGCTCGAGAGTCTCTCCCTCTCCCTCTGCCTCAGCTCTCTCTCTCTAAAAAAATTTAAAAAATCAACTCAAAATGATTCAAGATTTAAATTTAAGACCTGAAACTATAAAACCCCCAGAAGGAAACAGGAGAAAAGCTTCATGATGTTGGTGCTTGGCACTGATTTCATGGCTATCACACCAAAAGCACAGGCAACAAAAGCAAAAATAGACAAGTGAATAATCTCATTTACTCCTTTCAGCTAGCCAACACAGAAATTTTAGGAGGAAAGCAAGGCTAGAGAAATTAAGAAAACTGCCCGAAGGCTACAAGATTTGAATCAGGTGTGTTTGATTCCACAGCAATAAAAATCCCAAAATGAAGGATATTCCAAGAGAAAAGTGTATCAGGAGAGACTTTAGGACATAGAATCAGCAATATTTCATGCCCGAGTATAAGTGTATACAAAAGACAGAAGTCAGGCTGGACCCAGAGGGTTCTGTCTTGAAAACTGGTAAATGATGGTGTCTTTTTCTGAAACAGGGAATAGAAGTGAATGTCCACATTTGCTAGGGATTTCAGTTTGGGACATGCTAATTTTGAAATGACTGTGGACAGGTATAAGTCTCAAAATATTTAACATGTGCTATAGCAAAAGCCCAACCAATCAGAGCAGATACTAGCTAGTACATCCTACCTGTGCTTATCAGTAAGGAGCAGCCCTGTGCCCTAAATACAGAGGTTCACTGGGGAACTGCAGACATACATATGGAATGGCCCCCAAGAGAGAGATGCAGGAAGCAGATAATGATTTGGGACTCATCTGTTTATAGGTACTAAATGGAGCTTCCGATGAAGATGTGATCCTGGAAAGGGTGTGGGATGGAAAGCAAAGAAGGGCTGAGGATGGGGTCTGGGGAGCATCCATACTTATGGAAGAGGCAGAGCATGAATCATCTGCGAGAGAGACTGCAAAATAGGCAGAAAGGTCAGATTTGAAAACCTGGGCAAGAGGATGTCAAGGAACCAAAGAAGGAAAGAATTACACAGAGAAGTTGAGTCAGGCGATTTGGCAAAGGGGAGGACATTGATTTTCTTAGTGAAAGCAGGTTGCCTGGCAGGTAGGAGTGATAACCAGATAACACGGGTTGAAAGGGACTTGTGGGTAAAGGAGGGGACTTAGCCAGCCGTGCCACTGTTTCACAAAGATCTGCCACGAAATGGAGAGAGGCGAGGTGACACTGGAAGGGGAGGGGAGACGAGTGGTGTTGAGGTTGAGAAGTGTGTATGTTACCTAAGAGGAAGGGCAATAAAGAGTAAACTGACAGCAAAGAATCAGCAGGAAGGTGACTTCAAAGTCAGGGTGGAAGGGAATTCTGATGGAACAAAGCTTGGAGGAGATGGCATTCAGAACCGAGTTATACTCCCATCCTTTCCATATCCTACTACTCACACAGCAGCCAGAGTGATTTTGTAAAAATAAATAAATAAATAAAAAAAAAAAAAAAAATAAGCACGACTCACAAAGTTATCGGCTGTTTTCCCAAGGAGAATGTAAACTCTAGAGGGTGGGAACCTGTTGGCCACACGAAGGACAGGGAGAGGGCAGACACTCAGAGGGAAGTAGCAGGAGTGAAGAGGAGGTTGTGTCTGAAGGGGACGCCATGAATCCCTAGGCTCCTGTGTGCGTTTTGCGGAAATCACCCCATGTTAGGAATTTGTACGTCTTTCCTTTGTGACTGTGGTAGACCCGCCTTGCTGAACCAGTCTAAGAAATTGCTAATTACTTCATTTCTTTCTTTCTTTACACAATGAACAACTCAATATTCAGTTTTTAAAAAAATTTCTTCCTCCCTACTCATCCCTACCTCCAATACCAATCTTGGCTTTTTTCCAAAGTATCCCTTATGACTGCCACGAACATAAACTGAACCTCAGTTTTGCTGGTGCTAATTTAGCCTACGAGAAACTACTGACCAAATTAAACCAAAACAACTCTTTAGGCCCCAATATGTAGGAGAGTTTCCTGGACTAAAATTTTAAATAATGTTTTAAGTAGTGGTTCACTGAGTATGGTCCTTGACCAGCAACAACAGCATTCCCTGGGGATGAGATAAAAATACAAATGATCAGTCCCCACACCAGCCCTAACTGAATCTGAAACTCTGGTGGTGGGACCTTTCAATCTGTGATTTAACAAATCCTCAAGTAGTTGTGATGTATGTTCAAGATTCACCTAAAATAATGAATTTATGGCCTATAATTGATTATACCTAGAACACAACTATGCTGGGGGAATAAATAAAATCTGGTTTTCTGTTCATCAGAAAAGGTCAAATTCAAGAGCCAGAGAAATCTCAGGACATGGATTAGATAAAATACATGTACAATGTGATATAAAGTAAAAACGCGACTGAAAATGAAGAGAACCTGAAACAGCACATCATGGCTGAAAGTGTATTTTGAGAAGCTATGTATGTGCTAACTCTCAGAACTCTTCTTTCTATGTGCTAGTTGGAGGGAGTGATTTATCTCTGACACAACTGCCACGTGCATTTATATTAATATGAAAGGCTTCTTGTAATGAGAAGGTAACACCTTGCATTTAGTACACTCATTTCCAACGTGAGAGAAATGTCTTAGATGAAAATGCTATCCTCTGAAAATCTTCCCCTGATGATTCCTGTCTGCCTTCTTGATAGTGGAGGAGTTGGGGCGGGGCAGGCGGAGTCTTCTGGATAGAAGTCAGAGCTTCTCCAGAGACAGGTTGACTAGGTTATCACCACAGAGTGCCCACGTACCAGGAATCTCAGGATCGAGAAAGTTTGAGTCAAGACATCTCTCAGAGGCATTCTGAGAAAGTGAGATCTGTATATGCATCTATCCCAGAGGACTAGGGGTAAAGAGCCATGGAAAACAAATTGACCAAGAATGTATTCATTCAAAGGAATGTTGTCCTTTAATGTAGTGAGTAATGTTACAATTTAAGAACTAAACTCCTCCTTTGAAACTGCCTTTAAAGAGTTTTCAACAACATAAGAAATTCTAGAAGATATCTAATTTTTTAAAGAATTGATTGCATCTAGGTCTATTTATTTTATAAACCAAAAGAGGTTTAAATTTAAATCTTGTTTCAAAAAGATTTTTATTTTTAAGGAATCTCTACACCCAACATGGGGCTTGAACTTGCAATCCTGAGATCAAGAATTGCACGCTCCACTGACTGAGCCAGCCAGGCATCCCACCATAAGAGGCTTTTAAGACTATTGCAAAAAATCAAAACCACCCTCAAAATGGGAAAAGTTGCTAGCACTGAAAACATTAAAAAAGAAGAAAGCACAGCACTGCAAATCCCCTGAAAAAGGAGCACCAAGATAGTCGGAATGGTAACAACGTTCCAGAAATAATTCCACAGCCTCCTAAGCCAACTCATTAGAATTCTAATTGACACATGAGACGTTTTATTTAAAAAAATCAGTTGTATTACTTTAGTTGTTTATTAAAGCACGTATTTGTAACTATAATTAATTATGGAGTAGTTAATGCATGCTGGCAAAGCCAGTCCAATCATTCAGAAGAATGTCTCATGTTGGCTGTGAATGTCTTCTCTCCTTGGCCTCCTCAGCTCCTGGGCCTCCTTTGTGGGCTCCTCTCCCTCCTCTATTCTGAAGGGTCGGTGAAGCTTGGGCTTTTTTTTTTTTTGTACATTTTTTCACTTTTCTTTGTACATAGACACAGCCCTGCAGGTATTCCCAAAATTTCAATTATTGTTTTGATACAGATGATCTCCCAAATCTTTACTTCTTGCCTAATATTCTATGTGAATTTCCAAGCCACATAGCCAAGTGCCCAGGAATATTCCCTGAATTTATGTTCCTTTTAGAAATTCCCCAAACTGTACATATCCTAAATCAGTGTTTTGTTTTTGTTTTTGTTTTTTGAGAGAGAGACAGTGAGAGTGAGGGGGGGTAGGGGTGGGGGAGGGGCGACAGAGGGAGAGGGAGAGAGAGAATCTCAAGCAGGCTCCATGCCCAGCGCAGAGCCCATTGCAGGGCTCGATCCAATTCCATGATCCCATGTCCCAGAGATCATGACCTGAGCTGAAATCAAGAGTCAGGTGCTTAACCGACTGAGCCATCCAGGCGCCCCCTAAATCAGTATTCTTGAAGTTGGTCCCTCACCAGCAGCAGCAGCACAGGAGAACTTCTTAAAACTGTAAATTCTCTGTGCCTGCCCCAGACCTCCAGAATTAGGAACTCAGGGGGCAAGGCCCTGTCATCTCCATGTTAACAAGCCTTCCAAGTCATTCCAACGGAGCTAATGTTGAGAGCCGCTAAGGCATACGAGACACCCTACAGCCCAGAGCCTGCTGAAATCATCCAAACTATCCAATCCTAAACTTGCCCAAACTTGCCTTATCTGCCCCATCCGTTCCTTCCCAGGGAAACCACAATAAGGGAGAAATCATGCTTTCTCCTTGGCTCCTTCTGCCTCCTGAATGATCCCAGTACTTCCCCTTAGAGCCCTGTGAAGTGTTGCACGTCTCCTACTCCTGGGAACTGTGAATAATAAATCTTCTTTCATGGCAATGACTTGTCTATGCCATCACTCGGTCACCTCTATAAATTAAATCCTGGGTACAAATAAAACACTGCCCCTCCTAACATCCGCTAAGCCTTGGGTTCCCTACTACAGTGAATGCCTCCAGCTGTCCAACCAGAAACCTTGGCTTCTTCCTTCACCTTAACCCTTCACATGAATGCATTACATAACATGGCAAAGTCCAACTTCAAACAATAGCAACAACAAAAACAACCAAACCTTGCAACTAATTCACGTCTCTCCAGCACTTACGTCACTGTGTCCCACCTAGCTTTCATCAGTAGTCTAGCAAAGGATATTTTTGTCTCTGAGTTCTCGCCCCTCCCACTTCAATGCAGTTTTCCTTTTATATGAAGTTACTCCTCTGCTAAACAAACAAACAAACAAACAAAGTAGCTGTCCACTGCTACCCAAGGAAAAACTAAAAAACCCTTTCTGGCGCTGGCTCACTTTCCAGCTTCATCTCTCCCCAACCAAACTCCAGTTTTACCAAGGAGCAATCATCTCAAAATCACCTTCCTATGACTTCAGAGTGTGCACAGCATGCTGCCCAGCTTAGCACGCTCCTCATACCTCCTTCACCTTACCTGAGAAACTCATCTTTTTTTTTTTTTAAGATTTTATTTATTTCTTTGAGAGAGCAGAGAGCACAAGTGGGGAGGGTTGAGTGGAGGGCAGAGGGAGAAACAGACTCCCCGCTGAGCAGGGAGCCTGATGTGGGGGAGGGGGTGGTGGTGGTGGGGGGGTTTGATCCCAGGACCCTAAGATCATGACCTGAGCTGAAGGCAGATGCTTAACCAACTGAGCCACCCAGGCACCCCAAAACCCAACTTTTTGATATCCGGGAAGACTTCCCTAATCCCTCAAGGCTGAGCTATTTTACCATTTCCGGTCCCATCTCATGCCACTTCCTGCCATCTTCCATCCTTTCTGGAGATGCTATCCTTATTAAAATCAGAAAAGGAAAGCTGGTAGGAGTTAAAGGAGGAAGGAACCGCAGGTGAGAAGAGGCATGGGGGGGGGGTTGGAAATAAGTTCCTGGCATTCTTAACTGAAGGTCTGAAGGCATTTCCCATAAGTCAACTGTAATCAGTTTCACAAATCACCTTTAGCACGAATGGCATGTTTGTCCATTTATTTTACCTGATGTTTTTCTCTAAGTAGACTCGTATTGACCCATTTTGTTGGACTTAGTCTCATTCTGAGCAATGATATCTTAAAATCAACTGCTTATGGTATTAGCTACATTTTGCTAAAACACATTAAATGAATACTTAATTATTAAAATTTGTAAAAGCATCCAACCATGTACCATGTAATAATACTCCACTTTCATTACTCTAGTGGGAAGTGAACACTTGGGGAAAGAATTATTATAAACGATAAGTAATGCATGCAGGCATATTAAAAATTAAATTAGATAGCTTAGGAAATTAATTATAATTTATAATATTTCCCCCATGGTAAATTTACTCCAAATCCCAAACATCTGAATTATAAACTAACTTTTGGGGAAAAAAAAACTACTTCTAAATTGGAAGGCACCTGATAATTGATACATACTTAGCAAATGAACAATTGAGTTTATTTTGCTGATTCACAATTCACAAGTCATCTCGAGGTCAGGTTTCTGATTGCTCATTAGTGGCTATTTTCCAGAGTTGATACTTCAATTTTACTTTGAGTGGCTGCAAATGATTCTTCCAATGCAAAAAAGGTCCCAGTGGCCTTGCAAAGTCAGATAAATAGGTTTACCTGAAAATCAAGAAGGACTCTAGCTACAAGGGCATTTTCTGGTTAAGTCACTAAGAGTCAAGTAACTTTCAAGAACTTAACAGATGTGACATATATTTTCCGACTAGTGTTTCCCTGATGTACCCCCATGGATAGACTAAAACAGGTTTCCATTTAAAAAAAGGTTTTCATTCTAGTTATCAATTTTAGTTTGGTATCTTGTTCTTAATTTTGTTCTTAAAGACTGTTTTCTTATCACAAAGTTCTCGCAATATCGCCAATACCCAAACAAAGACATACTCGAGACAGTATTCTCACAAGTAATAAGTGACTATGGTTTTTGTGCTTCTATAACAGGCTTGGAAAATGACCTGTATTTTGCATTATGTGCATCATAAACTTCTAATTGCTCTTTCAGAGTATTCCATAAAAAAGAATGTCTGACATTCTTTAAGAATAGTATGGCATTAAAACTGAAGCCCTCGGAGATGGTAAGATAGAATATTTAAAATCTGTAGACTACATTTGGAAATGTTCCCATGGCTAGCAGTGAAGAATTACTTATCATGAATGTCTGGAAGTCCTTTTTTTTTTTTTTTTGGATTAATGGAAATCTCTAGAACTGTTCTTTCTAATATGGTAATCATTGGCCACCTATGGCTACTGAGCACCTGAAATGTGGCTGGTCTGAACGGCGATGTGTGGTAAGAGTAAAATATATTGGAAAAATATATTCCATTAATAACTTTTATAATGATTACATGTTACAGTGATAATCTTGTAGGCATATTAGATTACATAAAACATATTGTTGCAGTTAACTTCACCTCTTCATGTTTACTTTTGTAGTATAGCTCCTAGAAGATTTTAAGTCACATTATATTTCTATTGGCCAGAGCTGCTCTACAAAAATGAAGAGAACAAGGATGGCTTCCTAGATATTCTAGTTTTCATTTTGTAAGTCAACAATTTATTAGATAATTTTCTCTGACTTGATGACAATCAGAGACAAAGCCTGTGGTGGAGGTGTTTGGAATCAAGGGTCTCTATTTCACTGAGTGCTATTTTGGGTTAGTTTAATAAATCTATGACAGTGTAATATGATATAAATTATTTTTGTACTTTATTAAGTTTGTAAAAGTCACCAAGATAAGCATTTTGTGATTAATATACTATAAAATAAATGACAATTACCAATATAGAAATCTGATCTTTTAATCATCAAGTTTATACATAATATATTTTTGACAGAAAATAATTAGATGCAAGCAAACAATAAACAGTATTTTCCCCCAGGGGAGATTCTCTTCCATCATATTCAATTTCCTCCTCAAATTAACTCATTTTAAGAGATAGCAAAATAGATTCAAATTTCTTATTATATTTCTGAATTTTTTTTTTTTCTGAAGGTGAGAGCAAAGTAGATTGAGTAAATTGACAGATGGTATTGATTTTGCACACCATTTATTTCTGGGCTTGTGGCAAGTTCTACTGAAGTAATTCCTCTTAAGGAGTTTATCTCAATGAATGAAATTTGCACTCAGCCTTTAAAGCCCAACTCAAATGTCCCCTCCTCTAAGAAGCCTTACCGGATCCCACCGGGCAGTTATCCACTTCAAATTCTGCTAAAGCATAGTTAATATTTGGAGATAATTTATAAGTAAAGATAAACTTTGAAAACTGCCACACATACAAAGAGGTGATAGAATCATAAGAGATCTTCTAACCACCAAAATAAATATGTCTTATAAATGCAATCATTTTGATTGTGTTTCTGGAAAGGATTACCCAAAGCTCTTTTTTTTTTCACCATGATTATGTAATTATAATGGTTTAGATTGTTTGTACATGTCCAGCTGGTGTTTTATTAAATTCTCCTCATCACTATTTGTTGACTAAGTCTACCTGTGATTACATCTCTAATGATTTTGAGCAGAACCTCTCCAAACTGATTTTCATGAAATTTCCCAGGGGTTCACAAAAAATGTTCTTGGTGTTCATATTAGTGAAGGTAGTAATGTCTGTTCTTGAAAAACTTTCTGCGTGTGCATGTGCATGTGCATGCAATTTAATTATATATAGTGAAATGACAATGCCAAATACATGGCGGGAAGGACCAAAGCAGTGTGCACATGACTCAGCTCCTCCGTTGCTTTAATTACTCAACACTGTTAGCTACCATGTGAATTTTGACTGCTATACTTGTCTTAAATTTTCTTTATCCTTATAACCTATATCCATATTTGGATCATTGGTTAAAGACAGAAGCCATCAGTAACACTGATGTTGAAATACAGAAAGTTACTGAAAAAACTATAAAGAATAATAATTCTGCATATTTTCCTCAAGATGATCTTTAGAGGAAACTGATTTGTAAATGGCATATATACATGATCCAAAAGAAATTTTTATTGCCCCCATTTTACAGATGAGGAAATTGTGGCATATGGTCTAAGTCCCTTGTCCAGGGTCAGAAAGATAGCTGGTAAACAGCTGGAGAGGAATGTGAACCCGGGATGTCTACCTATAGAGTCTTCCAAGTGGGATACGACACAAACACAGAGGTTCTCAAAGTCGGCTTCCCATTAGAGTTACTTGAGCAGCTTTTAAGAATTCTGACATCCAGGGTGCTGGATGGCTCAGTTGGTGAAGCGCCTGCCTTCGGCTCAGGTCACGATCCTGGGGTGCTGGGATCGAGGCCCCCATCGGGCTCCCAGCTTAGTAGGGAGCCTGCTTCTCCCTCTACCCCTCCCCCCTGCTTGTGATCTCTCTCTCTCTCTTGGATAAATAAATAAAATCTTAAAAAAAGAAGAAGAATTCTGATGTCCCGCCACCAGAGCCCATCAATTAAATAAAAAATCTCAGAATGGGTGCTGGGGAAGATGGAGCAGGCTCTTCTCTGAGCCACCCCTTTGCCTCGGGACTTCTCTGGGGTAAGCAGCCGTCAGACCTGGGACCCGGGCCACAGGCTCAGCTGACAACCCTGGGCTCTGTGTCAAAGCAGCAGTTTGCAGGTGGCTGCGCCAAGGTGCCGGAGGAGGCGTGGGGATGCTGCCACCCTGATGGCAGAGGAAAGGGCAGCTGTTGCACGGGGCTGGCATCTCTAAGGGCTTCAAAGCGCACATGGGCTTCAGCTTCCTGCCCATGACCGCCTGTGTGGGGTCATGCTTGCCCCATCCCCCCACTAGGAGGTCTTTGGGCACCAGAGCAAGCTGCACCTGCAGGGCTTCCGGAGCGTGAAGGAGGGTCAGGCAGTGGAGTCCTCCTACAAGAAGTTGGCTAAGGGCCTAGAATCTATGTGGGTCACGAGCCCTACTGGGGTATTCTGTGCTGAGAGTGAGAGGTGTCTCAAAGGCAAGAATGGGCAGAAGCACAAATCAAAGGGGGACAGGAGCTACAACTCTGGAGGTCTAGACCACCATGCCAAGGAATCCAAGCTGCCACCGCAGCCCAAGAAATGTCACTTCTGCCACAGCAGCAGCCATATGGTGGCCCCGTGTCCCCTGAAGGCCCAGCAGGCCCCCAGCTCACAGGGAAAGGCAGCCTACTTTCGGGAAGAAGAAGATGAAGAGATCCAGAGCCCTACCCTGTGCCCAGAGGCCCAGCACTAGCTACTGTGGGTGATGGCTAGCCTTTTGTGATCAGGACGTTTTGAGGGGCAGGCATCAGTGGGCAGAGTGGAGAAAGTGGGGACAGTGTGGGTAGGGGGCAGCTGGATCTGTCCTGTATCTCAGGCCAGGGTCCACAGCATCACCCCCTCTTCCCTCCTGGCAGGGTGGCGGGGGGAGGCCACTGAACTCCAACCACGCTCTATCCAAATTGCTCCCAGGGGTTCTGGGGAAAATCCCTCCCTGCTGAGCTTTACCTGAGTCTCTGGCCCCAGATCTCCAGCTTTTGAAAGTGGCCTGGACAGGGAAGTTGTTTTCCTTTCGAGTAAGGAGATGTCATAATAAAGTAATAAAGAGTGTAAAGACTAAGCATGAGACCAGATGGACGGGCCCAACCCACGAACTGCTACGTTCTGTGGGAGGCAGCCTCTCAGGGGTAAGGCAGGGTTTTTCCACATTTTGTCTCACAACCCACTCTGGGGATAGGGTGCTGGGGACTGTCCCGAGCAAGGGGTTGTGACAGCAGCTGCAGCAGTTGTTGGGGGAATAGCTGCAGACCTGCTGCCCTGAAGCTGACTCCCACCCAATTCTGGGTCAGTAGATTTTTATTGATCTGCTCCCTTGGATACCTGCACCGTGGGCCCCACTTTCTCCAGGAGGCCAACGGCACTAGCTGTGTGTGAATGACGTGTCTTGTGCATTTTCACTTTTTTTTTTGTAATATAAATATTCTGGGTTTGTAAAAAAAAAAAATCTCAGAATGAAGTGGTGCTCAGCTGTTGCTCAAAATATATTTTTCCAAGATATGCTTGAAAATGTCAACTTGAGCCTCTGTTACCTCATGGTTTAGAAACAAACAAAAATCAAATTAGCTAAATTTTAGGGGTGGGGTGGGGTAAAGGCAAGAATTCCAAATATCCAGTCATAAAAGTAGAAGTGCTTTCTCTGACCTTATAGAACAGTTAAACTTCGGTCTATGTTTTCCTGTATATTTTGTCGCCGAATCCAGCATATAACTTAAAATATATTATTAATTTATACATTTTCCTATTAGAGTTAGGAATCATTGTTAAAATAAAAAAAGCAAAATATTTGTCTTTATGTAATGAATACTATTATAAAGTTCAGTAAATGAATGTTATGAAATCTTAAATAATACACTAATATAAGCTATGATGGTCTGAATAATTAAACAATATTTATATTATCAATGTTTTATAATATAAAAAATTATACTAAATAATTAAGTCACTCATTACCTTACAGCATGCAAAAATGACTAAATGACTTTTTAATTTTGGGGGCATTTGTTATTACTGTGGAAGAGGACAGAAGTTCAGGAAAGGTGAGTAAATACTACATTAGACCAGGTTCTTTCCAACTGCAGTACGACGGACATTTTGCATTGGATAATTCTTTGTCGTGGAGGGCTGTCCTGCGCACTGTAGGATATTTTAGCAACATACCTGGCGCTTACCCGCTACACTTCAGCTGTGACAATTCAAAGTGCTTCCGGGGCGCTTGGGTGGCTTAACTGGTTAAGCCTCTGACTTTGGCTCAGGTCAGGTGGCGATCTCAGCGAGTCCCTTGCAGGGCTCTGTGCTCAGTGGGGAGTCTGCTTCTTCCTTTCCCTCTCCCTCTGCCCCTCCCTTTGCTCATGCTCTTTCTCTCTCTCTCTCTCAAATATACAAAATCTTAAAAAAAAAAATAAAAGTGCTTCCAGACATTACCAGATGTCTCCTGGAGGGTGAAACTGCCCCTCCTTTTAAGAGTCACTGCGTTAGACAAATTAGCTCAGAGTTACACACTCTGATGCAGCCTCAACAATTTGGAGATGGCCTTTTTGACTTCTTTCTCAGAAGACCATCAAGTCTTCCGCGTGTCTATAATAGAGGCTTCATTACTACATATGTAAATTATTCTGATGTGAGGCAACAGCCTGTAACTCTTTCTGAATCATCGGAAACTACTGTTTGGATACTTAACGTATTTTATAAGATAGAATCCAAAAATTTTTGCTAATGGATCATTTCTTTAAATCCTACAATAGTTTTGATAGTTTATTAACTGGGCATTTTAATGTAATCTGAAAATCTTCCAATAGATTTCTGATACATTTCCCAAACTACACATTTTCAGAATACTCTCATCAGCTCTTTGGTGGGATGTGTCATTTCTCCATTGCATTGGAATTATTTATTTTTCCCTTATAAGTTCCAGAGGTAGGATTTGGGTTGTGTCAATTGGTACTCTCCAGGGCAGTCTATAGAGCCTTGCATTTAGTAGGTGATTGTGTCCTTTAATGGTTAACATATTAGGGAAGATAAATTATTCAAGTATTTGCCTCATTGTTAAAAGCTCACCTAGAATATTTAGATGTATGCTCATATAAACTTGTTCCACAGGATTTTAAAACATAAATGCATTGAATTCCATATGGGAAAAAAAAAAGCCTATCTAGTTGAGGGGCCTCAAAATTTTTTCCCGTTTTTTTTTTTTTTTTTTTTTTTAGTTTTGAGCAATTGTTCTGGATCACGTAAATAATCTTTAATCCTTACTCCCTATATGCTTTGGATGAATGAAGCACCATTCTTTGTGAGTGGAGGAGGGATACAGATGAATGTCTTCCACATTTGTGATCCCATCCTAACAAGTACCACTAAGTAGCAACTTCTCACTTTCTCTGTAGAAGTTGTCCTCAATTTAAAAAAGTACACTAGGAAGATTGTAACCATAGAGAGGACATTGAGTAGTATTTCAGCTAATTGTCTGTACACGCCTTCCAAAATTTCAGAGGCACCTCCATTTAATGACTCCCCCGAATGAGGTAATTGGCTGAAATTTACTTTGCAGTTCTTAATATAAAGTTGGGCCCATCATTAGCAAGAACTCCTAAAAAACTGGGGTCAGTATGCATTTAAGTGAAGCATAAGAAAAAAAGGTATTTCACTTTCAAAGGACCTATGCTGTACCTTCTTTTTTTTTTTTTGAAGATTGTGAAACTATATCATCTATTTTATAACATAATGGCAATAATATTGCCTCTGAGTTAACTATGTAATAATTCACTTTTGGTTCTGCAATAATTGAGCAAACAGAAGCTGGTACTAGAGGCATTCCTTTCCTTTATTTATCGTCATATTTTCCCATAATTTAATGAGAAACATTTCAAGAGCAACATTTTTATCTTTCATGTTAAATTAATTTACAATGCTATGAGCTATAATAAAATGAGAGAAACCATCAGCAAAAAGCAAAAGTTAATAAAGACAGATATTCTCAAAGTTTCAAGGACTGGAAAAAACTCAGATCACAAGTGTATTTGCTTTCTTCTTCTTCTTGTTTGGCTTAGTTCAATTTGTCATAGTTTGTTCTCAATTATTTTGTACTTACTGCTAACATAAGATAATATTGATGAAGTGGAAAAGATGCATTACTAAAATGAAACATACATAATTAAAAGCACCTAAGAAAGAACAAAAACTTTGCAATGTATTTTAGTAAGCTAGTGTAGATTTATATAAAGAAGGCTTGGATGTAATTTAACTTTTACTGGTATAGACCTACTTGGGAAAAATTTCAAGGAATGATGAATAAGGCTTATGGAAAGTTCATGTTGTCGGGATGAAATTCTCTGTATAGCACATTATGAACATTCAAATTCGATAGAAGCCACTTCAGTCTATCTTTGGAAATTTCTGTGTGCCCGGCTAGCTCAGTCAGTTTAGTGTAAGCCTCTTGTCTTTGGAAATTTCTATCCTGATGCTAAAAGCTGAACAAGAAGTGAGAAGACCTGAGTTGCAGGATCTTTGTCAAGAGACTCAAACTCTCTGAAACCTCTGGTTTTTTCATCTTTAATGGGTAGGATGGGACTAGATCAAGAAGAGAGGGGTTTCACCTGGAGCGATGGTGACAGTGAGAGCCCAGGGATTCTGAGGCCACAGGCTAAATGGGAATGAGCACTATAGTGTATGGATCATATATTTGCCATCAAGACACTAGATGATAGCAAAGCACCTTGCAAGTTTCAAAGATCTATGACTCAGGAAGAAGATCTTG
The DNA here is from genome assembly GCF_003265705.2 of Callorhinus ursinus. Classification (NCBI taxonomy): domain Eukaryota; kingdom Metazoa; phylum Chordata; class Mammalia; order Carnivora; family Otariidae; genus Callorhinus; species Callorhinus ursinus. The sequence continues at coordinate 17,024,021 of NW_027397078.1, read as the reverse complement.
CTCATTACTTAGCAAGCGGGTAAGCACACATCCCTCCACTGAGCGTGTGTCCATACATCTAACAGCCTAGAATGGTCCTACTCAAAATGTGCTGCACGGATCAGCAGCAGTCACCATTAGGGACTGAATGATCACCATCTCTGCAGATGGGACCAAGTAATCCCAGTGTTCACAAGCTCTCCAGGCAATTCTTATGTATGCTAAGAGAAACACTGATACAGAGCACTGTGGAAAGAACAAAGAAGATGTACAATCTCTAGCCCTTTGCCCGAAAGACCTCTCTCTCCTCCTCTTTCTCTCTTGTTTTAGAGAAAATAGATGTAAAACAACTTCGAGAAAAATAAAGTTCATAATAAAGTACTATCTTTAAGTAGGTCATTCATTCAGCAAATATTGAGATCCTACTATATGTTAGGTACTGTGCTAGACACTGGGGACATATGGTTCTGCTTTTGTGGCACCAACAGTCTAGTGAAGGTGACAGACAATAATCAAGGAAACAAATATATAAATAAAATAATTCCAGTTAGTAGAAAATGCTATAAAAGAGATTACCAGGGTGCCATGAAAAATAGTAACAGGGATGACATTGAGGGGTGGAGAGGAATACTTTTATTTAAAACTTGGAAAGTTTCAATAGTGTGTTAAGATTCAGTTAATTGATAAACCAACAAATACCAACTGCATGCATGCTATGAATCCAGCTAGGCACCTGAGGGAATGTAAGAATATGCCTTGTAGTTTATAATCAGTAGGAAAGACAAGATTAATCACCAACTACAATGGCTATGGAGTCCATGGTAGTGGAATACTTTAGATTGGCCCGTCACTGAAATTCTCCCCTCACTGCTTCTTGGTTAAAACACTCCTCCGGTTTTCCAGTTCCTGGTTTTCTAATTCAACTGTGCAAGAAGAATTCAAAAACAAGAGGAATCAACATTGGCTTGAAATCCATGTAGACTGTTCTACGGAAGAGGAATCTGAGATAGGCCTCAAGGAGTAGTGGAATGCATAAAGGTGAAGACAGAAAAGGCCTTTTAGGAATACTGCTATTATTAGTATTCTAAATACCTCCGGTATGACCATTTTATTTCTGGTATTTGGTAGTGTCATGAAATATGATCTATTAATACCACATAACATATCAGAAGAGTTTTGGTTCAGTCCGAGGGAGGATACGTTGTGCTCATGTTTTCTCATTCTTTCGACCAACTTTCATTGTTCTTTTGGACTTAACTTTCCTTTCAAGGACTAAGAGGGACTCTAATGTGGAGGAAGAACTTCCCAAGAAGAGATGAGATGATATTTACATAATGACAGTCATAAGCACTATACAAGGGGTTGTTGCATACAAGAAATCAGTAAAGTGAAATGAGAGATAGTGACCTATTCAAAAGTGTATATATGTCCTTTAATATTAAACTCCTTTGGTAGAACTACTCAGGAGTTGGTTCTCAATTGCTTTGAAGAGGACAATGCTTTACTGAAGAGTGATCCCAAACCTTCCTAGTTAAACAGGAAATACAACAACTTATAAAAACATTTAATGACTTTCTTTAACAACTGCCGAATGAAACTGAAAATAATACAGTGGAATAAGGAAAATGTCTTTGTACCAATGTCACTGCATAGTATTACTGTTAAGCAAATTACACCTCAGGAACCAGGAATCATATGCAGGTGCTCAGAAATTACACTTTCCCTAGTGCGAAATGTAGCTATGAAGTATCCGCAACTAGTGCACTCTATGAAAAGACAACTATTATCACTCAGGGGAAAAAAGAAATCCCTTTAAAAATAGGATTTAACTGTCAATAAAGGTTTTTATAATAAATTCGTATAAAGTTCAGCATGAAAGGAGTGTCAAAAACATGTTATGCCAGAGAGAAAATCATATGTGATTTTTATTGCTATAGTCTTTCACTGACTTTGGTCTCATTTTCATGGAGGCTTTTAACTTTTAACAAAATATGAAATTAAAGAGCTTTTTAAAAGAAGAGTCTCACAGAATGTATAGAAACATTTTCTTGACTTATAAAACCCGATCAGATATACCAGATATACTTAGAAAAGGATTAAGAAAGTTGAGAGATAAACATAGATTCTACAAATGTTGTAATTATAATTTTGTCTCTCGTCTAATTATTAAAAAGTTCCATTTAAGGTCTTAAATTTGCCAGACTAATCCAAATTTACTAGTGAGATGCATCCTTGAATTCTCCTTAATCTGTTTAGTTACTTGAAATGTTTAATACTTTCTAATCAGGAGAAACCTAGAGTCTCAAAGGCACAATGTTCCCTTCCCAAATTGATTTAACTTTAGGTTATTTAATCGGAACTCCGAAGAATTAGAAGTTCATTCTATTACCTTGGCATCCTTCATAGCACCTGGCACAGTATTAAGTACATATTAGATACTCAATAAATATTTTTTGAAGGACTGAATATTGCTTAAGAAGGAAATAAAAAGAGTTATTTTGATAGACTATATTTAAACTCCTAAGACAAACTTATTTCTTGCTTATTTATAGACAAGGCATAAACTCTAGTTCTGATGATAACCTATTTTAGTTTTGTTTGATTCCATTCAACAAATTATTATTGTGTATACATTATTTTGACACTGTGAAATGAGAGAGGTATTTAAAAAATAACAGAAATATTCAAGAAGCCCCGTTTTTTGTTTGTTTCTTAAATTCCACATGAGTGAAATCATAGGGTATTTGTCTTTATCTGACTGACTAATTTTGTTTAGCATTATACTCTCTAGCTCCATCCATGTCACTGCAAATGTTAATATCCCATTATATATGTACATATATATATACTATATATATGCAGAAAATCCTATGTGTCAGCTTTATCCATTCATCAATGGACAGACACTTGGGTTGCTTCCATAATTTGGCTATTGTAAATAATGCTGCTATAAAAAGTAGGGGTGCATGTACCCCTTTGAATTAGTGTTTCTGTATTTTTTTGGGTAAATATCCAGTAGTGCGATTACTGGATCATATGGTAGTTCTATTTTTAATTTTTTGAGGATCCTCCATACTGTTTTCCACACTATTCAAGTGGCTGCAGCAGTTTGCACTCCGGCCAAGGCACACGTGTTCCTTTCTCTTCACATCCTCGCCAACACTTGTTCTTTCTTACGTTGCTGAATTTAGCCATTCTGACAGGTGTGAGGTGATATCTCATTGTGGTTTTGACTTGCATTTCCCTGATGATCAGTGATGTTGAGTATCTCTTCACGTGTCTGTTGGCCGTCTGGATGTCTTCTTTGAAGAAATGTCTGTCCAAGTCTTCTGACTATTTTTAATTGGATTATTTGAATTTTGGGTGTTGAGTTGTATAAGTTCTTTATATATTTTGGATACTAACCCTTTATCAGATATATCATTTGCAAATATCTTCTCCCATTCAGTAGGCTGCCTTTTAGTGAGACTAATATAAAACTGTATGTTCACTATACTGGAATTAAAATCAAAAAGAAACATTCAAGAAGCTTAAAGTTTAGGAGTGAGTTATTTTGCAGGCGATTTGGTTCTAATTTTAACTTGTGTAAGGACAATGATCTCTGTTCAGTGCAATACTGAAAATACTATGGGTTTATAATAAACAATTTCTGCATGATCTTATTAACTCATTAGTATGTCTCACATGGTGTATTTCTTAAAATTTCACACTCAAATATGGTCATTTTTTCTGCACTAGAACGTAAGTTCTTGAAATCAGGTTTATTCTCTATTTTGCAAACTAGCACAGTAACAAACTAGCAGATGGTGGGTACTCCATTGATAGATGAATATTAATATATTAATGAATATAAATAGAAGTTATAGCAGTGGAGTTACATTTCTGAACCAATTCAGGACAGCTGAATATTTAAAGAAAGAGTATTATTATTAGGTCACTGAGATTATTAATAAGAGATCTCTTATTACATTTCTCTGCACTTTTTATCGTATCATATAGAAACAATGCATAAAATCATACGTGTCAGCTATGTTCTCTTTGTCTCTCCAGCTCCACTTACCTGCCTTCCTCCACTGTCCCAGGGGCTGACTTGTAGGGTTACAACCATGAGCTCCTATGCCCTTTAGTTTTCTGGTTGGGTTTGACTAATGGAGAGAACTAGGAAGAGACTGAGATCAGTATATTGACTGCTTTGGTCTCCTTCCCTGGCTGTCAATTCAAGCCTCAATTTTAGCCCTGATAAAGGCTACTGTTCCACCAAGGCAGTAAGATTTACATGATCTCTCTTTCTCTTCGTTCTCAGAAACCTCTCCTCCTCCCTAATCTTTTCAGGCCTAGGAGAAATGACAGCTCTGCTGCTATTAGCCCAGGGGTCGTGCGCTACCTTCCATGACTTTCCTATACTCTGCCCACTCCTCAGTATGTAGCATTTGGAAATCAACACTCAAATCACCCTAATTCTAATGTGCCATCTGCTTCCTGTTGGGACCCTGGCTGAGACACAAACACAAAGGGGCCACAAATGGGACCATGGAACAGGACAAAGATTCAACATTTCATAGAGTTGCTGTAGTACGTGTGTCAATGGATGGGAAAGTGGTTAGTAAACTCTTCAGTGTTATACAGAAGTTGGTTATTACTAGTCAGCATGAAATATGGACATTTAAGATTGTGTTTATACTGATTTCCCACCAAACTTTCTCCTGTGTCTTTTCAAACTTAGGAGAGCTTAGTAAGCAAATCCCTGTAAGATGGTTTTATCAAAACAATCTTACTGACACAATGTGCTCTACAAACAAGTAAGTATTTTTAGGGCAAAAAGGAAAAAGACGATATTAAATAAATTTGCCCAAATATTGTTCTTTATGTTATATTTTCTAAGTGACACCTATACTACAAACATATCTTGGGAAGCAATTAGCCACCTGATTTGGATAAAAATACTATCAATTTCTTCCTATTGAGACTGGTAGTGCTTTATAAAAAAAGCATCAAAGCAGCCTGGAATGATACTTTGGGGGCTCTTCGTCCTATGAAAATCTTCAAATTAGGTGTCGATGGGCACAAATTAACTTATTTTAATATACTTCAGGTCCATATATAAAGAAAAGTACTATACTATTTTATAGGCATGGCTTGTGTTGCCTTAGATTAAGTTTACACATCAGCTTTTTTTTTTTTTTTTTTAAAGATTTTATTTATTTATTTGGGAGAGATATTTGAGAGAGAGAGAGAATGAGAGATAGAAAGCATGAGAAGGAAGAGGGTCAGAGGGAGAAGCAGACTCCCTGCCGAGCAGGGAGCCCGATGCGGGACTCGATCCCGGGACTCCAGGATCATGACCTGAGCCGAAGGCAGTCGCTTAACCAACTGAGCCACCCAGGCGCCCTACACATCAGCTTTTTAACTTTACTGCTGCTTGATTCACTTTTGGTGGCTTCTTTTAACAACAATGCCCTGCCAAGCATTTAACACTACTTCATGAAGGAAGATTTCATGCCTTGACCTTCACATTCATGACCTATAACTCAATGTGCTTCCATGATCTCTATCATTTCCAGATATCATCCTTCTTGAGAAATGCTGACTAGTGCTTTGTTTATTTGTTTTTGTTTTGTTTGAGGTCAATTCACTGGCTCCGTTTTCCTAGTTTTTTTTTTTTTAAGATACTTTTGAAGCTTCTATCATTTCTGCTCATCAAAGGAAGTCATCTTCTTCACATGCTTGTATTGGTCAAAAAGAGCACTTGTATAATTTTTATTTTCTTAACCAGACACAAACAGGTTGCAAAAATTACTACTCAAATGGCCCTTGAATTTTGTGTGTTCCTTTCAAATTTAGGTCAAAAGCCACCATTAATAGTCAGAGGGAATGACTGTCACAAAGAAGAACTGCCAAGCAGATAATAAGTTTAGAACTCTTAATTGAAAATTAACACATCCACATTTGTATTCCTAAATTGAAGAAAATGGCTGTTTGGCTACCACTATAATGAGATGCTGCATATTTCACATGCTGAATCCTGAAGAAGGAACCATTCGTTCCTGCCTGATGGATGTTTCTAGGCTTCAGTATAACTCAAAAGATTGGGGTAGGAAATTCAAGCAGAGTAAGAGGGATCCTGCCTTTTTTCCTAGGGGTTATAAGGTCCATAAATATTAACCAGCCTTCCACTTGACTAACTTACTGAGCATGTCTCCAACTGACTATATAGCAGATTGAACTATTGGCTTGAATTCTGTCACATCCCTAGTCAAATTAGATATATACACCCCTGCCATGACCTTATGTAGGTGGAAAGTGTTTCTCTATCCCTTGATTTTGGGCTTGGCCACGTGACATGCTTTGGCCAGTGGAAAAGAAGCAAATGTGCTAAAAGCAGAGACTTGAAAAGTGTTGGTTGTGGTTTGGTCATTGTCCTGAGAAGCCTCTGCCCCTTCAGTTTGAGTCTCAGAATAAGACACAGGGGGCAGACTCAAACCAGATCTGCAGCCTAGAGATAAGCAGAGCCAAGCCAAGTTTAGTCAAGATCAGCCAAACCCCAGTAAACTGCAGGCCAATCACTAAATAAGTATCTGTTGTTATTAGCCACAGAAATTTTTTGGTTATTTATTATGCAGCAAAATGAACTGATACATACTATAAATCAAAATGTGGCTTATAAGCAATACAACTTGGGAAAGTTCTGCTGAACTGATATCCATCAATTAAAAGAAGAAACAAACCAAATGATTCATAATTATCAAATCCTCATAAAGTTCATATTCAGGCCAGGTACCAAGATTAGGTAGCAATGATTGGCCAACGTTCAGGATTAGAAATAAAAATGCAAAACACTAGTCAAGCTTAACTCACTAGGTTGGATTTCCAGGTTTTCAAGCAGACTGTTCTAGATTGCAATATTTGAAAGAAGCCTGCTGTGATATGGTAATGACTATGCATTCTGTGGTCTTTGGAATACTTCCAAAATGCCAAGCTCAAGTTTAAAAACTGGATTCTCAAATAAACTTTCTTATACAGAAATGGATTAAGTCCTCTTCTCTAGAAAGGGTTAAGGAAGTGATAAGGTGCCTTCTGGCACTTCTCTCAGTTACGTTTCCAAAGGGTGGTGAAACTGGGCTATCTCTTGTTGTTTCGTCATCTATGGATTCCTTCTTACATATGATTACTGCTAGTGGGCGAAAGCTACATCTGCCTCCAGCCACCATAACTAACATGAGGAGAATTTAAGTTTTTGCAGGTGGAGTTCCAATTCCATGTGCCTCTCCAACTGTTTCTTCTGCTTCTAATGTACTCTCTGAATTGGAATGACAGCTTCCTAGCAGTAATATGGGAAGAGTATAGGAGACCAAGTGAAGAATCTAGGACATAATTTCTTAACATCAAAATTCTTGAAACACAGTATTATGTTTTGGGGGAGGTGATGGATATGAATATTAATTTGACTACAGTGATGGTTTCAGGGTGTATACATATGCTAAACTTATCAAATTGTATACATTCAATATTGTGTCGTTTATCGTATGTCAATTTTACCTCAATAAAGGTACTAAAAAATATTAAGTGCCTGGAAAGAAATCATGCTAAAGATGTACAAAGCCTCTACACATACAAGTCTAACGTGTTATCCTGAGACATTTAGGCAGATCTAAATAGATGAAAGGATCTACCACAGTCCTAGATTGGACAACTCGATATTGTAAAGATATAGAATGATGTGTTTGAAAATGGGTATCTCACGGGCTTAACTGTCCTCATTTGATAAGGTGATTTAATGATTTCTAAAATTTCACTTTCAGCCCTGTAATTTTATGATCTATGGATACTGTAGTTCCAAGGTCAAGAAAAGAGCACATATAATTAATGTTCAAAACAGAACCAAATGACCAGCAGCTATCATCATACTTATGCCCAAGTCTGGAGTGCAAGAATTCTTCTCCTTGTCTAGGGAGTCATTTCAATAGGATGGAAGATGTATATTCTATACAGTCTTACAATCAAACTGCTCCTCAGCATATCTTCTTAAGTATAAATTGAATATATGAATTTTAAATACTAAAGATTAAAAATAGAGTTGCGATGGGTTTATTTTTTTCTTTGAGGTTTAAACACTTGAAGAGTTCACCACTCGGAACTTTGACTAGTGGTAAATAATGCAATTAAAAAGACTATACAGGAAAAAGAATGAGTTGAGAAATCAAGGCCCACTTGGCATCATCAAATCTGGTTCCTGTCAGACTCTGGGGGCTGTAGGTGGGGCTAATGTACAGTCATTAATAAAAGTTTCATTTTAGGGACTTTCCAAGAGGTTGCTTCAAAGGGAGGCATTTATATGAGAAGACTAAAACTGATTTTTATAATTGCTTAGGTAATTTTGGGTATATATTAGTATTAAGGTTAGTTAAAATAGTAAAGCAGAACGAATACTCTGTTCAGACTATATTCAGTAAGTTTGATTCAGAAATGAGTAAAATCCTGGCAGCGAAAAAAAGGAAATGGTAAGGGTACCCTCCTCAGCCAAAGGGCCTTAAGGCCTTTTGTGTAGATTTGGGGAAAAGTTTAAACCTGACTAGCAGCTTGTAACCCTTGGGGAGGGTTGGCTTACCAGACTTGGTTCTTTCTCTGACCATGCCCTGCTAGGCCTATATCCTTGAGTAAAACATGGTCTTCATAAGAATCACTAAAGCGGTCATATACTCCCCATTGTTCCCATTAATCTGAGATTTTAGCGAGCTCAAATTACCATCTACACTTAAATACACACATTGAATTCAAAGAACATGAAATACCAATAACTTAAGAAAAACTATTGTTGGACTCCCCAAATAAATGGTAACAGAAAGATGCCTAATTCACAATTTTTTTCGTTTGAAAATTCATATCTTAATTGATCTTTACAAAGAGATTTTTTTTTCTAGACACAAAAAGAATATTAAGTTCAATTTCTAGACACAGCAGAATATTAAGTTCAATTTTAAATTTTTGGATATGGATGGGTAGTATTTTGTGACACTGAAAAACAGAATCATTTGCTGGGGCTTCCCAATAGCCTAGTACCTGAAAATATCTGTATTTCCTGCTCTAAATGAATCATTTAAAAATATATCTGCATTGAATGGATCACTTGAAATCTTAAAGTGAACAATGAATATGGTAATATCAGGCACAGGTAATTTAAGTACCTTAATATTATTCAGAAAATACATGTCATAAGTTAGTCTTTACACCATAGTTAAGAAAGAAATCCTTAAAAATGGATTAGGTATTTTACTAGCTGAATGGAGCAGCAAGGAATGGATGTTGATGATGTGGTTTTAAAAGAAAAAAACTTCAGAAAACAAAGTTTTAAATCCTATGCATTAAACAAAACAAAACAAAACAAGTATGTAGCTTGGTTGAAGGAACATAACAATACTTAAGAACTCTCAAATAAAATGAACAGTTTTGTGAAGGACACAGGTTTTTAAGTTGATCTTACTAATTAAAGATCTGTCATAGTTTGGGTTACAAATGACAAGGAAATAAACAACACACAATGCAGACTGATTATTATTGAGTTAGCTCAGAGGACTTCTACTGTTAAAATACACATAAAATCACAACATGGTTGCTTTAGTTATAAAAATAAAATCATACTACCTAAGATGGAAAGACCAACGGTGAATATATTCTTCTTCAGAGGATCACCAAACTGAACCTACAGCTTTCTCTTATTTTTACTAAATTTTCTATTTAATGATCCAAACTTTTTATTTTCCCACCACATGACAAATATATATTGATTGGAAGTATTCTGAAATACTAGTTTTGGAAACTATTCTGTGAAACTAAATTGCATTTTGACTTATTTGCATCAGTTATTTGCCTGAAAGTTGTGGGTAAGGTGGGAAAACACTTTCTTCCATTTTAAATTGCAATCTCCCAGGTATGTCATTTTCCTTTTTCATGGGGCCCAAAATGTTTTTAAGACCTCTGGTATATCAATCTCTGGAAGAGAGCATTCACAAATGAATTCTGATCAACAGATTGCATACATTTCCCAATCAGCTGTGCAGACTGAGCATTTTCACAACCCCAGTCATTTTATAAAGATGATTTAGAATTAATCAGTCCCCCTGGCACTTTTATTATTTATATATTCGCAGTATTGACAGATTTCATTTTCTTCCCACTCTCTACTCGTCTTCTACAAGAATAACACTCAGGACATGGAACAGTGAGCAGCAAGAGAGATCAGCTGACCTTCCTTCTATAAGTAAGGCATTACTCAGCTAATTCTGAGAACCCAGAAACGATAATGTGGAATATACAGATCCACATCAAACTTCCTTTCATTTCTTCTGGTGCTTCCTCTATAATAGGAAGTCTGCTTATTCCTTAGACTGCAATATAGGTATGTGAATAATATAGTAATTAACTATGACTGGAATAAGACAGAAATAGTTATGGCGGCAGCTGCTATAAATACCCAAACAAAATTCCCTTAGGAAAAATGACATCAGGAAGCCTTGCAGGGGACCAATCACTCAGAATTTTGAATGATCACATCACACTTATTGTGACATTTTAGAAGGCACTGCATCTTCTCCCGGGATCACTAAAAATTACAACTGTACCTAAGTCAGCCGGCAACAATTTATGCCACTAATTCATTTTAAAGATAGATTAACAGGAATCTTTTGAAATGTCTCTTCGAATTGATTAGACAACGTCTCTGGGAAGCCTCAATTTGATTTGGCCAAAATGGTAGAGGAAATTAATGTTATCCTCTTGTGTCATTTCCCTAAATTCAGGAAGGTAAAGAAACACCAATTTTCAAAAACAGACATGTCTAATAATAAATGAAGTCTGAATATATAAAAAGATTGTTGTCAAGACAAATCCATTGCCTGGTTGTCTTCAGCTGACATCTATTTTTAAATAGACAGTATGACTTAGATTCAGGAAGTAAACATGAAGAAATACTGAATAACATTATTCAAAAGGCATGCAAAAAGTATTATTTCAAAAATCCCTTTTCATAATATTCTTGTTTTGAAGACTATAGCTTTTAAACATTTAATAGATCTATGGGTTCCATGTTAATGATTATGCCAACAAGATGGTAACATAATAAATCCATGTCAATTTTAGAAGTATTTCTAATATTACATAACAAATTGGAAAGGAATTTCACATATAATTATCTCTATGAAGACAAACCACAAGGGCAATTAACACAGCTATGATTCTGTATCACCACAATGGTTAAACCAGATGGTAATGTTCATTATTCTTCTCTCTCTCACAAAACCAAATATCACTCACTCTCTCCTGGGAATGCATGAAGTATTCAAACGAAACGTATTATTATGCAATACTTTGATGTAAGGAGGGTTTTTTTTTTTTAACTTAGTACAGACATGTGTGTTTCCCCTCAAGATTGGTGGTGTTTCCAACCATGACCAGTGTTACTTATAAATAAACAAATAAACAGTGTACCTATGATGTATAAGTTTAATAAAATCGCATCACCAGATAAGGGAAGATCTAATTTTTTAAAAAAGATTTTATTTATTTATTTGAGACAGTGAGCGAGAGAGAGGGAACAAGTGGGAGGAGAAGAGGGAGAGGAAAAGTGACTCCCCACTGAGCAGGGAGCCCAATGTGGGGCTCAGCATGGGGCTCCATCCCAGGACTCCAGGATCATGACCTGAGCTGAAGGCAGATGCTTCACCAACTGAGCCACCCAGGTGCCCCGGGAAGATCTAATTTTTAAAAAATTAATATTCAACAGTGAACCATTAAAATTAAAACACAGGCTTTATGTGTTCATCACAAAGATGGCTGATATTATTAATTTTCAACAGATATCCAGGAAGAGCAACAGTTTATTTGCTCTTTCAATGAGCTATTGTCACAATAATGCTGAATGGTGCATATGGTTTTAAAGCACAGTCATCTATCCTCTGGGATGTGCATGGCTTATGCAGTCCTGCTGTACGCCTCTCAGCCTCTTTCTGAGATGAGCCGTCTAGATGGGGCATGCTCTTCTTATACATGTGGTAGAGGCACAGTCGGGAACATGCAAGGTCTCTTAAGGCCCAGGCTTCAAACTCGCACACCATCACTTCTGCTCACCTATTGTTTGCTAAAGCAAATCACATGGCTAAGCCCTAAGGCCAGGGGTTGGGAGGTACACTCCATCCACAGGGAGGCAATATCAAGGTTGTGATTGCAGAACAGGATGAAGAACTAGAGGAACCATGTAGTCTACTAGAACTAGAGAACAGTTTCTTTCAAGCAGATAACATACTGCGGAACACAAGAATGCCGTGTACTTATTGATATCTCTGACTTACTTCTTTAGTGTGTAAATGTTGCCATACATTTCCCTGTGCTTGATGACTGCTCTGTATTATTAATTTCATCAGTGATGAACCTGCTACTAGATTTAAGAAATAATCTTTTTTTTTTTTTTTTTTTTTTTTTAGTGTCTTGTATAAACAATTCAAGCACATCTTTCGTTTGGAGCAATTCTCTAGCTGTGTTCTGTGAGTACAGACAGATCGATGCAATTTCTAGTTCAGGGAGCGGAGCATGCAATTTGAGTCACGAGTCCTATCTTACCCAGCTCTGGAGTTATCTTTTGAAGAGAACATATTATATGGGAATAATAATACAACATTGCCCTTAAGGATTTTGGGTAAATTTATTTTTTTTTCCAATACCATCTAAGATAAAATATCTCCCATCATGAGAATTAGTCACTTCCTGTAAGAAGGCCTGCAGCAAAGGGACTTCTCAGTCAGATATACCACGCAGGCAAGCTACTCTCTCATCACTGTGCGTGCATGCACTGTGGGTTCTATCTTTCCCCTTAGAATTCCAATTTTTTTTGTGTGTGTGTCTTGCTTTACGAATTCTTGTTTTCCAATTTTATAAACAGAAAAGTAGAAGAATGTGTTTGAAAATCTGCTCAGAGAATGGATTTCAATTTGGCTTCTCCATTAGAGCACTAATTTTCTTTCTATGTGTAATTCTGGCGTGATCACTGTTGCATATATTATTGGATTTCAACTCCTAGGCTTCCACCTAAACTCATTTTGAGATTTTCACATGGCAGGTCAATTGCTTGAGATTTACCGAGTCTAAGTTCCACCCCAACCTGTCTCAGACTTCTTGGCATTGTATTTGGTGAAAGCAGCAGCAGAACTTTCCACCATATTTCTTTTTCCTTTGTTTTACTAGGCCTTTCTCCTGTGGCTTGGTGGATTTAATAAAAAGAGGAAAGCGTGTGGTTTGTATATTTCTCTTGTTTGTATATTTCTCTGTTAAATCAATTATTTTTAATTTTAATCACATTCATAACACCAAATATTTTATGTGCAAAAAAATAGATTCAAGGAACAAAGCTCAAATAAGTAAAACAACAAGAACTTGTTCAGAATAAAATTTTCTTCTTGAATTAACTGAGGATGACAAACTTTATTTTTTGAGCCCATTTGGAAAAGGAGAATAAACATAAAGTTATAGGTGTAAAACTATTTCTTCAAGACAAATGTGGTTAGGGTCTTACTGATTGGTTAGTAAAATATAACTGAAGGGGTTATGCCTTTCTAAGAATACTTAAATAATTCATTCACCATCAAGTGTATGTGACAACGATCAGACTGTTCTCCTTCACTGTTTATCTTTAGTTTTTCTTTAAAAGATTTTATTTATTTATTTATTTATTTATTTATTTATTTATTTGAGAGTGAGAGCAGGGGAGAGGAGCAGAAAGAGAGGGAGAAGCAGACTCCCCGCTGAGCAGGGAGCCCAACGCAGGGCTTGTTCCCAGCACCCTGAGATCATGACCTGAGCCAAAGGCAGATGCTAAATGACTGAGCCACCCAGGTGCCCCTCCTTCACTGTTTATCTTATATATAGTCCCCGACAGAATCTATTTCAGTACTGTAAACATAAACACACACACACACACACACACACACACACACACACACACGCGCGCGCGCGCGCGCGCGCGCGCGCGCACACACAGCCCAAAACAAAGCAAATCTCTTTTTCCTTTTCTTGAGGGTATTTTTGAGAAATCGATGATAACCCAAGTCCTGTTTAACAAATGCATTTCTATGAAAGAGAACATTCCTTAAATCAAGGCTGAGACATAATTATGAAAAATAATACAACTGGTTTAAGGTATAGAAATCAACCTGAGAAAAGGAACTTTCTTTCTAATACTGTAATTTGGTCATGTTGGGCTAAGTTATAATTTAATGTCATGAGCCATTAGATCATAACATTAAATTAATGATCATGGCTCACATGGAGGCATGGGCAGTTTTATATAATATGCAAAGGGAAAAAGAAAGAAAATGATAATGTAAATCTTCTTCGGTACCATCTGGCTTATCATTTTCACCATGCCTCTCCAAAACAGTGGGAGGAATAAACAATACTATTCCTGACTGGTCAGGCATTGAAGATGAAGATATCAAATGAAAAATTCTCCAATGCAAGCAGAAAGTCTCGTCTTTTCTTCATTTCCTTCTCCTGCATAAGCACAGAGAATCTGCCCTGCAGAATCAAAATCTGTCAAACTTCAGAGCTGAAATGGCCTTAAGCAAGCATCTGGTCCAGTGGTTCTCAAATTTAAACGGGCACAAGAACCACCTGGGGGCTCTTTAAATATGCAGATTCCCTGGCTCATACCTGGAGAGACAGCTTCTGAAACTGCATTTTTAATAAACTTTCCAAGTAAAGATGGTGCAGGTTGTATGTGAACTTGGAGAAACATTTCTTTTGTCTAGCTTCATCATTTTCCATCAGATAAACCTTAGAATCCCAATGCCTCTAGTTTCCCCAAGATCACACAGGTTACTGGTCAGGCTCAGAACCCGGATCTCTCTGATAATGTATTACTTCCATAAAAAGTCCCTCAACACTCTGTTAGGTCATGGTTTTTTTTTTTTTCTTTTTTCATTGTGACTAAACGTACATAAAATTCACTGTTTTAACCATGTTTAAATGTACCACGCAGTGGCATTAAGTACATTTACATTGCTGTACAGCCATCACCACCATCTATCTCCAGAATGTTTTCATCTTTTCAAACTGAAACTGTGTACCCATGAAACAATAAGCCCCAAATACCCTCACCCCCAGCCCCGCCCCTGGTAACCACTATTCGACTCTCTGTCTCTATGAAGTTGACTATGCCAGGTACCTCATAAGTGGAATGAAACAATTTTAATCCTTGTGTGCC
Source organism: Callorhinus ursinus (assembly GCF_003265705.2). Lineage (NCBI taxonomy): Eukaryota > Metazoa > Chordata > Mammalia > Carnivora > Otariidae > Callorhinus > Callorhinus ursinus. The sequence goes on along the minus strand of NW_027397078.1, from coordinate 17,008,795 downwards.
TGCTTATTTAACTTAGGACTGCCTTCAAGATTTATCCACATTAGTTCATGTTGTGATTTGCTGAATCCTTTGAAGTGCTTGCTCCAATGTTCTGGCCCTTTAAGAAATGAGGTCCTATCATTTGTCCAGCATTGGCAGAGGCTGTAAATGAGAGAAAGAATTCAGGAAGGGCAGTCCTCAGTGAGTGAAATAGATAGAGCCTGGAGGCAGGCACAGAGACATGAAATGCATTTTCTGCCTAGTTGAAAGTCACTTGAAAACTAAAAGAAATGAGAAACAAGAGAGACAGACAGACAGAGGCAGACACACAGAATGATAGGAGAGATGGATTAAACAGAGAAACCAAGACCTCCCGAAGGCTGCCTTGTGCCCAGATTAGTGAGTAGAACTATGCAGATGAGCTTATTAACAGGTATATTCCAAAAATTAATTGGTCCATACTGGTGTCCACGAGACCTCATATGATTAATGTGCCTTGGGGCAAAGAGTAGAGAGAGCAAATAGGGAAGTAAAAATGTACGCATCTACATTGCTATTTGAAAAAGACTTTACTGCACTTTAGATTTATTTTTATTTTATATAGTTACTACCATGAGTATTTTATAGCTTTTAAGTAAGAAGGGAAGTTATTTGATATATGTTCTGTTGTGTGTGGGGGGGAAGCTTAATTTTTTTAAAAACAGCAGTACATTGGTAGATATCCATTTTTTTACCCTGGGGCAAAGCCAGATAATGCTTCTGAGAGAAGGGTGGGTTGACCCAGGCTTGAAGTAGGAGTTAGCTAGGTAGAGCAGGACACAAAGTGTATTCTGGGCAAAGAGAACCTCTTCCTTTGACCTGGATAATGCCTACTTGCTATTGAATATTCAGCTCAGTATCTTTTACAAGAGGCTTTCTGTGGCAGCTTTATAACATGGCCCCAAAAATTTCTAATGCTTTCCCATGGAAAAGTGGAGTTCATGTCCCATGCCCTTAAATCTGGGCTCTGTGCTGGCTTGACCAAAAGAATATGACAGCCGGGAGGTGGGGGGGAGTGGTGGGGAAGAGCACCTGGGTCGCTCAGTCAGTGAAGTGTCTGACTCTTGATTTCAGCTCAAGTCATGATCTCAGGGTCGTGAGATCGAGCCCTGCGTCAGGCACCATGCTGGGCGTTGAGCCTGCTTAAGGTTCTCTCTCTCCCTCTCCCTCTGCACCCCCTCCCAATCCCACTCTCTCTCTCTCTCTCTCAACAGATGCAAAACTATGCTAGGTTTTGGCCCAGGCCTTAAGAAACCTGCAGCTTCAGCTTCTTGTCCCTTGGGATGGCTGCTCTGGGGACCCAGCGATTTTTCTGTGAAAAAGCCCAAACTGCCCCCTTGAGAGGCCCACATGAAGAGGAACTGACAGCCAGCACCCATTTGCCAGGCATGTGGGTGAGCCCACTTCAAAGTAGATCCTCCAGGGGCCAGTTGGTCTGCCCCAGCTGACATCATGAGGAGCAGAGACAAGCTGTCCCCACTGACCTCGCTTGAACCATATAGAGTCACATGCAAAATGTGCAAAACTGTGTGAAGTCCTTAAGTTTGGGGCTGATTTGTTATGTAGCAAAGGGTCACCAGAATACCTCCCCTGGTCCTCCCCAGAAGGTATGCAGGAGGTGCCCCTCCTCTGGGAGACCAAAGGACTATGCACTCACCTGAACTATATCCCTTACCTCCTTGGCTAGATCTCTCTGTTGTCCTGCCTCTGGTCCCTCCAGTATCAAGTCCTTCTTGGGGTCAAGTACAGCTCTTATCAACCTTTGGATCCTCAAATCTCTTTGCTGATCTGTGGCAGATCTACTTCTCAGTGGCTGACCTCAGAAGTCATATTTGGGAATCCACTCAAAAAGTATGTTTCTCCTAGTGTATACCTTGCATGAATATAAAAATTTCTTTTAGGTCATGGGTGGGAAATGAATTTAGAGTTGTCTAATCAGTTCAACGGTTGCATCCTAATAATGACCATTGGTTTTTACTCCCAAACAGAAAATGTCGACACTTTCCCACAGCCAGTAAAAAATGCTATCTATACTCATTCCAGGTTTTAAAACTGCAATGTAAAACAGTTATCCAGCCATTTGCAAAACTACTGTAAAAACTAAAAATAAAATTTATGGAGTAAATCATTGGGAAGAATGTCTGGTCAAACAGTTCATAAATATCCAGGTCTCATTCTATTTGGGGCCACAGCCTTGAATTGAATCCAATATTGAATTGTTGAATTGAGAGCAAAGGATAGATGCGAAATGTGGTCAGCTCCAGAGCGGAGGGGATATGCTGCTTTCTGCAGAGAAGTCTTTTTTCTGTAACTCCCAAGGAACAATATATTTTACAATATGGTAGAGGTGAACAGAAATTACAGAGGAAAAACTAAAATCTGGAGAGAATTTAAAGATTACATTTATAAAGACTCGGATCATTGTTAAGTCATAATAATAATATTGAAGAGTCAACTTGCTAATAGACCTCTCAAGGACAACCACGGATGCAGGAGCAAACAAAAGTAATTTGTGGCTTTCTCACTATCAGGAAATAGACATTCTTCCATCTCGACTAATATGATCTCCAGTGGGAAATGATTTATTTCTCTTGCATTCATGAAAGTCTTTTTCATAACCAGGTGTAATGGCTTCTTTTGCCTCTATGGGGAATGGCTGATTTATGCATAGACCTTTGCTCAATAACCTTTCTTCAAAGATTGATGCCGTTAAAAATGAAAAAAGATGTGAACTTTTTGACATTTTATTTTAATGTAATTTAGAAAACCATGTAAACTGCAAATGGACCTCATGTGGAATGAAAATCACATGCTGAACACCTAAATTATTTTGGATACTATTCGTCTTTGACTAATACCTGAAATGTTTTATTATCAGAATTATGAAAGGCACAAGAGACACTAACAAAGTTCATTTCCAAAATAATTTATAAATACAAGATTGAACAACCTTTTATTTGATCCCCCCAATTCACGCTTTTAGAATTTTCCAACTGGAAGTGGGTGCACTGCTACCCACCACATAAAGGAGTATCATTTTGCCTAGAAAGTCTCCTCTGAAAGACCACTAACCCTCAAAAAAGACCCTTCAAGGTTGGAGGAAGGGAGGAGGGGAAAGTGACATGAAATTCTTTTGACTTTTTCTGTGCTCAGACTTTGCTGGACCTTTTCCATTCTTGTTTGGAGAAGAAGGCCTGAAATTACATAGACCTTGTCTAAGTTCTGACAGACATCAAGGAAAGTTAAGTGAAGAGTTCTAGCCTTCTTGTTGTCTTCAGTGTTACTGCCTCATAGGTTACATTTAAAACAACTTTATTAGGGGGCGCCTGGGTGGCTCAGATGGTTAAGCGTCTGCCTTCGGCTCAGGTCATGATCCTGGGGTCCTGGGATCGAGTCCTGCATTGGGCTCCCTGCTCCTTGGGAGCCTGCTTCTCTCTCTGCTTCTCTCTCTCCCCTCCTCTGTCTCTCATGAATAAATAAAATCTTTAAAAAAAACAAAACAAAACAAAAAAAACAACAACTTTATTAGGGCACCTGGGTGGCTTAGTCAGTTAAGCGTTTACCTTCAGCTCAGGTCACGATCCCAGGGTCCTGGGATCGAGCCCCACACTGGGAACCTTGCTCAGAGGGAAGCTGCTTCTCCTTCTCCCTCTGCTCCTCCCCACTGCTGTGCTCTTGCTTTCTCTGTCTCTCCCAAATGAATAAAAAATCTTTAAAAAAAATAAAAAAGTAAAACAACTTTATTAATTTTATTAACATAGCTATAAGCCATTGATGTGGCTTCCAATGCAGTCAGACTGGAAGAAACAAACTGCTTTTACTAAAGTGTATGTCAGAGAAACTTAACACCTGGTGTTTGGTTGAAAGAAAAGGGCATGTAGGCTAATATTTTTCCTTCAAGGAGGGCATTATGAAAGATAAAATCTCTCTTTTTAATTTTCAGTGTAGTATGTTTATTTTCAAGAATGAGGGTGTTAAGGTTTGTTTGTACCTGAAGAATTTAATTTTTCAAACATGTCAATATTGACATTTAAGAACTAAAATCTACCGAAGATTATTAGTCTGTTCTTGGTTAGACAAGACAAGGCTTTTTGTTTTTGTTTTTTAAAAATCAGAGTTCCAACACTCATGTGCCAATATTTCAGACAGTTTCATTCATTCATTCATTCATTCATTCTTATTAAGTAGTTTCTCACTCAAATCAAATGAAGAATTGTGCCCATAGTCTATAGTGAAATAAGCAATACACAAATTTATTTATAAAATATATATGTATATATAAAGCATCTCTATATATAGTGCTATTACTATTAATCAGGTGTGTACATATCTGTAGATACCTGAAAATAGTAATAACATAATAATACTAGCTATGTTTAACTGGTTTCTTACCAGGTGTCAAATACTGTTTTATGCACTCCACATATAGTAATTTGCATCACCCTCACAACAACCTGATGAGGTAGACATTATCATTACCCCTGATTTACAGCTGTGTAAACTGAGGGCAATTAAGAAATGTGTCCATGGTCAGTGAGTATCAGAATCACGACTTAAACCTAAGCAGTCAGGCTTTAAAGCCCACACTATTAAAAACTATCCTCTCCAGCCTCTCAGATACAATACAGAAAACACTAAACTCCATTTAAAGTACAGAGAAATGCCTGTGGAAATGGAGAGCGAGGCAGGATGTTTCCCAGCTGGGGGGCTAATGGAAGAAGGCAGGATTTCACTATGGCTTTCTTTGACAAGTAGGTAGCATCAGGGTAAACTGAGATGAGGAAAAGGAATCTTAAGACAAGAAGCAAGGTCATCAAAAGAAGCAAAGGAGGCTAGCAAGCTGTGCATTTTAGTAGGAGTTGAGGGTACATGGAGAGGAAAAATAAGAGATAAGAGAAATTGAGATTGGGAGCCCATTCTGGAGGGCCAGGTGAAGGCATGTGCAGAATATTCTGAAGGGTTTGAGAAGTCATAAAAGGTGTTTCAACAGAAAAACCATATATTCTTTCATTCATTTGACAAATATTTATTGAGCACCTATCATGTGCTGGGCACTGTCTTCGGTAATGGGAATATACGAGGGAATAAAGTAGATAAAATCCCTCCCTGCATGGAATTTCTAATCTATTTACAATCCAAGATATGCCTTAGGAAGCTTCATTTGAAATGGCAATCTGCAAGCTGGACTGGGGCCATGAAGGGGGCAGAAAGGAGTGGAGAGACGTAAAAGATCCTAGGAGCATGAATTCGAGCAGTGGTTAGGAAACTGGAGAGAAAGCAATGGGTGCAAAAGATTTAGGGTGGGAGGTAAAATTGATCTTGAAAGTGAGCTAGAAAGTGGGGCAAGTGAAGAGAGGTAGAAAGGACTATTTGGTTTGAAATCTGACTGAAAAGATGGTGGTGTGATGAACGGCGGGACAGGAGGCGAAGACCTGGTATCCAAGATACGGCCCATTTGGGTCACACCGAGTTTATGATGTCTGTGAGACACTTGAGTAAGAAATGCCCCACATACAGTAAGAAACATGGGACTGATACAGGAAAGAGATAAAAAATCCTCAAATCACTGGATTAAAGGAGGGCAAAAGACAGTCGCTAGTCTAATACCTACAACATGAGTGACACTTAGTAACTACTGACAATGGACTGACGAGAATGAGGTTAATGAAGGCAGAAGCGACAGCCCAGAATTGGTCCTCGGGTAAACAAAGAAGAATGAGTAGAGAGGTAGGAGAAAATTAGTAGAACACAAGACCCCAGCAAGTCAGAAGGTGAGATATTTTCCCGAAAACTGTGGTGGGCAACAATCACCATCAATGCAGAGATATCTAGGGCAGGAAAGACTTGGTGAAAGCAGTTGAATTTGGAAGTTATGGTGGTTTCACAGAGAAGTGCTTCAGTTGAGAGGTCAGTGTCAAAACTAGACTGAAAAAGGTAAAGGGAAGATGGATATTTAGGAAGTACGAATGTTTCCATTAATCCACAAATTCCTATTAGGTGAATTATTTGAGACTTGCTTGGGGTTATGTTGGCTCTTTGCCTGGAAGGCTGAGTCAGTTTAGAGGAATGGGTAGGGGAGTAAGGTGAGTTGAAGGTTAAAAGGTCAAACTGAGGTTCAAAGAACTGACTCCTCTGTATATAGTGGTGTGGCCTTAGCAGAAGTTACCCAACTTCTCAAAGCTTTAGTTTCTTCATCTGTAAGAAGGCTAGGATGATAGTATGTCATGTAAGCAAAGCACCCAGTACATTGCCTGGCACACAGTAATATTTCTTTTTTTTTTTTTTAAAGATTTTATTTATTTATTTGAGGAGAGAATGAGAGAGAGAGAGAGAGCACATGAGAGGAGGGAGGGTCAGAGGGAGAAGCAGACTCCCTGCTGAGCAGGGAGCCCGATGTGGGACTCGATCCCGGGACTCCAGGATCATGACCTGAGCCGAAGGCAGTCGCTTAACCAACTGAGCCACCCAGGCGCCCAGTAATATTTCTTTTAAAAAAGTGAGTTATTATCACATCTACCCTAATAATGAGATGCATACATTGTATTATTCATCCCAGAAAACTAAACATTTATTTCATAGGCTTTTATTTTTAATTATTTCCCCCCAATCTGGTGTGATAAAACTCACATTAGCTAATTTTCAAGGAAGGAGCAATAGCTACATTACTGAACCTCTTTAATTTTACCCTCCTCAACTGAAAATAAAAATAATAATAGTACCAATACCAGAGGTTTTCAATGAGAATATCAGAAAATGAAAGTAAAAGTGCTTTGTCAGTTATAAAAATGAAAAGTTTAGCAATCATTATTCCCATTAGTTAATATAACTTTGATCCATTGATTTTAAAAAGAGTAAAATATTAGTTTTATATATTCAGTTGGACTTTTGTCTAAAGGTAATTCATATCATTAATAAGGATCTTTCACTTGAAGAAAGCTTTCTCAAAGTGCTTTTATATTTATTACCTTATAAGATCCTCACAAAAGCTCTGTGAGGAATAAAAGACAGTGGTTATTAGGGGCTATCAAAATTGACTTTTCAGTATTCATGGTGTCCTCTTTCCTATGTGGGCCTCTCTTTTGGTTTGTTTATAGAAAGTTACAGCATCCTGGAACTGAATTACAAAGTTATTAAATTTAGTGCTTCCCTTGTATCATTCTAGATAACAGGTAATTTTAATGGCAATATCCAGAACAATAGGTTCTACAGTTTTCAATACATTCAATTAACATGTTAACATACATAAGAGACCATCGTAACGTGCTCGGGAAGGTTATAAGCCCTATAATCAAGTGACTCTACTCATATTGCATTAAACTGATTATGTTTCCATCATTGGGCAAAGATGAATTCTTATTTTCTATATTTAGTATTCCTTTCCATAGGAGATAAAACACCAGTCTTGAACATTTGTCCTCATTGATTCCTTCTTCTAAACTTTGAATTATTTCACTATTTCTTTTTGGATTATGTCTGTAATCTACAGGAATTTGAGGGTCCAAACCTGGAACATGAGAAAGTTCTGAATGTGGTAAGACGACAAGCATGGGGCTCTTGAATCTATTCCTGAGTACTACAATTTATAGTACTGTGAACGTGTATGACCTTTTTATAGCAGCTACATGAGAAGAAAAGGAAAACATAAAATCTGCCATGTTCATGTAAGAGAACAAACAGACTGTCCTCACTGGAAAGTTTTTCAAGATCTTGGATTCATTACCCAAATTACTTTTACTTTCTCCAAGGTAGGAGTTTTACACCAAAGCTTTGCTACTGCTTTGCCTTTTCTCAAGGTTAAACCATTAAAAGCATCCCCATAGCTGTGCCCGTTTGCATAACATAGAAAATGGCATCACTTAATACCAATTCTGTGCCAGAGTAGGTATTTTGGTAACCTCTAGGTGTATTTCTGAATGGACTGTGGAGAAAATTAAGTCATGATTCATGTGTAAAAGCATGTATTTCCCTGGCTGCCATGTTAATGTCCTTCAAGTTTGTATCTTTAACCTAGAACCCGTATCTCCTCCGAATTTTAGATCCACATTCACAACTGCTTTAAGGAGGTGAGAATTTCACCTCCACGACTCACAGATACCTCAAAACTGACCACATTCTTGACTTCCCTTCCCACAACTGGCTGTCCTCTTGAGTTCTATGACTCCGTAAAGGCACTCGGTCACGAAAAGTGGTAAGCAGTCAGTGACTCCTCATCATACCTCACGATGCTCCCTCACCTCTGCGTCCCATAACGTACATGACACTGTTGACTTTCACTTCCCACATTGGTTTCATTTGTTCAACCTCAGCACCTTAATTATTATTTCTTACTTGGAATAGTACAGAAAGAACTTTCTAACTATGGTTCCTGGATAGATTTTATATCGTTCCAATTCATCCTCCTCTCAACTATCAGAGTGATCTTTCAAAAGTGTAAGTCTGGTTAATCTGTTTCCTTGCTTAAAACCATGCTGTGACTTCCCAGAGACCACAGATAAAGTCCCAATCCTTAAAGGTAGGTGGCAAGATGGATAGAAAGACAGCTTTCACATGTTGAGCCCTCTGAGTCCAACACTCTGCCCCTCGAGAGGGAATTTGACATGTATCCTATTATTTAATCCTTAAAAATCCTGTGAATGCTATGCTCACTGTATAGAAAAATATAATTAAGACTTAGAGGTCAGGCAACAAATGGGAGAATAAGTGGTCTTCCTGCCTACAAGGCCCATACACTATTCACTGCACCCTGCTGTTTTTCTACATAATTTAGCCCCAGCTGACCTTTCCGATCTCAGTTCTTATAACAACCATACTCCAGCCATAGAGAAGTACCTTCAGATTCTCAAACTCCCCAAACATCCAGGACTTTGAACATGCTATTGCCTTTGCCAAAAATTCTCTTTTCAACTCTGTATACCTAGCTAAGTCCTAATACATTCTTCTAATGCTCTCTAAGCAGAGGTTCTCAACGTTGTCTAGACATCAGAATCATGGGCAGGACATCCTGCCATCAATCCAGTTTGAATCTCTATGCGGTGGAACCAAGGAATTAGCATTTTTAAAAGCTCCTCCTCCGGCACCTGAGTGGCTCAGTTGGTTAAGCGTCTGACTCTTGATTTAGGCTCAGGTCATGCTCTCAGGGTCCTGGGATCGAGACCCGAGTTGGGCTCCACACTCCGCTAGAGATTCTCTCTCTCTCTCTCCCTCTCCTGCTGTCCCTCCCCCCTCAAATAAATAAATAAATCTTAAAAAAAAAGCTCCTCCAATATATAAGGAAGATGGGAAAACACTGTTCTAGGTGAGTTTCCTGGCCTCTTTGGAAGGCTTAAGCTTAATCATCTGTTTTCACTAGACCCGGTCTAGCCTTCTAACACTCATTAGATTTGCCTTAGCATATGTATTTCACCTCTGGAATATAAGCATTCCAAAGGTAGATGTCATATTCCACTACAGAGGCTTTTGTATATATCCAGTATGTACATTCTCATTCTCTTTCACACATATATACAGCTGAAATCAAAGTTTCACAAAAAGCCCTGACCCAGAGTGATGGAGTCTGTCATTTCTTATTCTGTTCTGCTAATTTCATTCCTTGCTATTTAAAAATTGTGATGCTAAGTAAAATAAATCAGACAGACAAAGACAAATACTATATGATCTCTTTTATATGTGGAATCTAACAAACAAAACAAAACAAAATTAGCTCACAGATGCAGAGAACAGATTGGTGGTTGCAAGAGGCGGTGGGGGGGAGAAATGGATGAGCTGGGGGTTTTTTGGTTTAAAAAATTAAAGTAAAAAAATAAAAAATTGTGGATTGATACTCATTAGATTATACAACCTAATAGTTTGTCTGAACTGTGTTTGAAAAGCATCTCTGTAATCATGTTTGTGCCCGTCCTAACGCCACGCTAGGCACTTAACAGGTGTTTACAACAGATTTCATGGATTAATCAAAGTTTTTAAGGAAGTAAGATATATAAAAGTTTTACATATCCAAAACAGTAGGCAGACATCACCAGGCAAAAGAAAAATATCAAGATTAACTTTCATATTCTTGAGACACCAAAGTAGAAAGATTAAAAAAATGTATAAAACTCAGTTCAAATTATAGCAACAGAAAGGAATACACGGAGGGTTTCCTTTTCTTAGAATTAGGGATCCTCAGATTACCTCTCTATTCTTAGATGTCCCAAGAAAGACGACAATCCAATTTATTCAGAATACTAATTGTGTTACTAAGACTGCATTCTTCCTTCTTCCTTTGGAATTAACCAGTGGGCCAAGATTTTTTTATGAGAAACACTGAGGAAGCTACTTCCCCAATTCCCATAATGTATTAGAAATCTAAGCTTTCTTAATCAATTTACAGGTGCACGCTGATGTACAATTCAAAGTTTCTCAAACTAGTCTCTCTGGAAATGTTTTCTTTAATAGAAGAGAATTTTTATGATGGGGTGGGGGAGGAGCTATGGGTCAAACACATGAGCTTAGATAAGAAACTGAGTTTAGAGCTCTGGCCTGGGACAAGACCCAGATCACAGAGGAAGGAATGTCAAACAGCTGAGAAAAAGATCCTAATTACACCTTTATGACCATCTCTCCCCACCACATACCCCCCCCACACACACCTTCCTTACAAGCTGGTATTACAATGATCTCTTAGGGGTGCTTAGAGAATCGGTTAAGATTGGCAGAATTCTTATGGAATATTAGCAAAGATACAGAGTCTTCCCATTTTCAGTTAGTTACCCATGGTTTTATGTTAGAACTTGGAATTGAGGAGATCTTTATTAATTCTCTGGGGCCCAAAGCAGAAATGTTTTGGACACAGGAAGTATCTGATTCAACTATGAAAATAGTTCTTCATTTTAAAGGTAAATCTGCAATGTAAACATTCTCAGACTGTCACCTCTCAGGGCTCTATATGATATTCTGTAAAAATATATTGGCTTTAAAATTCCAGTAAGACTGTCAGAAATAACACTATTTATATGAAAAATCTCCTCATCCCGAAGTATAAGGACAACTATAATGTCCTCGCTTTTAGTAAGAAAACTATATAAGCATTTTTTTTCTAGTATGAGGAAGGAATTTTAATGGCTTTCAGAGTGAAATTACTCAGATTAATTCCATTCAGGAAGCATATGCTTCATAAAACATGTATTCTTATAGAACCCATGAATTGTGATTATTGCTGAGAGAATTAAATATCCTCTGAAGTGGATTGTAGATAACAGTGATACTCATTCTAGCAAGAGCTGGGGGGTCTCCATATATAGAAAAATCGATTGACAGTCATGGAGCAAAAACATATTTGTGAAGTTTTTCACCCCCCTCCATATCCATTCAGGAGCATTTGTATGAAGGAAAACATCAATGCTTTTGGGGGGACAGATGTACTGGAATCTGTTGGGAGAGCTGATGTTCTGGCTAGGCATTTGGAGTTTCCTTTTTTAATATGTAAGAATTATTTTTGCTCTACAGCATGAATCAAACAATGAACATAATGCTACCAGCTTCTTCAAACAAAGTGAAAAGGCCTATCATTACACTTTTTTCCTTCACACATATTATAGAAAATTCCTTTTGTTCAAAATAAAAAAAAATATCTTCAGAGGGGAAAAAAAGCAGAGACTTCCATTTAGCTGAAATACTGAAATTGTATGTAATCTCCTAAGATACGTGGTTATATTTACTTTCAAGTTTGGCATTTCCATTTGTTGCTTTTAAGCCCCAATACCTTAAATCAATTCTATCACTTGAAATGTGCCATTAACAACAATAATCAATAGTTTCAGTAGTTTCGACTTTTTTCCATGACATCTCCAAATCTTTCATCAAAAGATTGTTATCTGGTTATCTAACTGAAAATCAGAGCTGGCTATGAATGTCATTTCTATCCATAAAATGTAGTTTCAACCTCAGGCAACTGGAATTTATAGAAAACCCAATATTAACACGGAGGGAATGAGAAAACTGTCTCTGTTTTAAAATAGTGTTGGGATCTCAGCTAGTCCTATTGTAGTTAAGGGGGAAAATGATATGTCTAAGGTTTTCAGGAACTCTAGAGGAGTTTTACATGACTTTTAATAATAAATACTTTTTATGCATAGTATAGCATAAGCTAAGTAAATGTCCTCTGCATAACTTTCAACTGTTTTTGAAAGGGAGATTAGAGATCTAAACACAAAATGTAGTTTATTCTCCATTCTCCCATCGGAAATACAGTTTAAAAACATGGCAAATTTTTTTTAATGATTCAGAAACTTGCAGTTTCTCAGAATTTTCATTGTATAGTTATGCACAATAACAACATACAGGAGATACATGGATGTATCTTGGCCCTCAGTCAGACTTGTTCACTAATTTAAGGGATGTTTAATTAAATCCTTATTATAAAATTATCTCTTGGATTATTCTTTCTTTTCAAAGTAATCTGCCAAAAAATCAAGTAAAGTTTTATTATTTATCTGCCACAGCTGATGAGAATATGTGAGCCCATATATGTATCAAAATTCTAGGCGGCTTCATGGGTATTTAAAAGGAGAAATACAATTTTATTTATGAAATATCATAAGTTAAATAAGTTACAGCAGGACATTTGCTACCCATTCATCTAAGAGGGACCAAAAATGTCTAATTTTGCATAGTTTTTACAATCTCGAGCCATGGGACATATCTACAAAGATAAAGGCAGGTATTGCTCTAAACGAGCTATTTCCAGTGGTCAAACTAACTCAACACACATTGTAGAGGAGCGAGTGGGGTCTGACGAGAATGGAAGACACGAATGAGGAATCCTAGAAGCTATGAGTTGCCGCTATGATCAACTCTATGCACAAGAGCAGGCAAGTAGATCAAGTATCCTATCAAAACAGAAAAAAAGGAGGAGAAGGGAAACAAGGAAAGGAGAAGGAAAAGAAACATTGCTTATTATGGTCTGATTGTGGAAGTGTTTTCCAACCTAGGATACACCACCACTTTTTTTCATCATAATCTAAATATATGGAGAAAAGGAGTCCAAAAATTGATATTATTTTGACACTCTAAAGTTATATTCAAGATACTAGTAAAGATGTGGTATCAAGTCAGAAAACTCAACTATACGTAACAAAAGTCCGTAACAGTTCAGAAAATTATATCAGGCCCTGAGAATAAACTTAAGGGGCCTCCTTGAACCAAGATGTCATTTAAACAAAACTACCCTAAACTTCTATTTTCACTGTTTATGCATATATGAAACTTTATAGCATATAGAAACTTTTTTTAACATAACATATAGAAACTTTTTTGTTTCTAGGAAGAAACAATTGTCTCAAAATTGTATGATCACTAACTATGACAAATGTAGCCATCTCATTTTTCTTTTTACAGATCGTGTTGGGAAGAAAGCTACAAAATGCCAGAGTAACATTTCAAAATGTATTTGAAAGTAATGAAGGGCAACTGATTCAGTTAGCAACGCTAAATAAAACAGACAATTCATACAGATGCTTGCCCTGTAAAATATTAAATAAACACTGCAAAATGGCAACTTTTGCCATTTAATAAACCAATCCCTAATTTATTTCTCGGAGCAAAGTTTCTTCTTGGCCAAAGCTCTGGTTTTACGGGCAAGTTTTCCCTGGTCAAAAACACGTACCATTTTTGAAGACTGGGGCATTAAATGAAACACTAAATGCCTTTTCCTTCTCCCTCTGCCTCTTCCCCCTCTTGCCCACCCATGGCCCTGTATCAGGCCATATAAAACAGGCACTTTCCTTTGGCCCCAGCATATCAGTGATGAGGACGGAGGCTGTGAATTCTTCACATGGATTCACAAGAGGTCAAAGTAGAAAAGCTTTACTTACTTGCCATTGTTTCATCAGCTCTCTTACTCCCTTGGAATCTTCTAGGAGCCTTTCCTTATGGGTGGCATCCTGCAGGACGTTGGCAGTTGTCTCGGCTTCCGTAAGCCAGGCAAGGAACTTCTCCAGGTCCAGGGGAAACTGTTGCAGTAATCTGTGCGTTTCTTCCAGGGCAGCCTCTCGCTCACTCACTCTGCAAAGGAACAAATGTCCAGATGCGGTTCTCCTCAGTTATTACAATGGTGCACCCAGCAACCCCCATGAAAACAGCAAAGATCAAGGGACGAAATTGTAATGTACCAACAAAGGGGTGGGTGGTTGCTAAAAGTCCTCTTAAAAGCAACAACAACTAGAATAGTGTGTCTCTGTGTGTGTGTGTGTGTGTGTGTGTGTGTGTGTATAGACTTTGGACAGTTCATATATGAACTTCCAAAAACAATCTTTTTTTTTAACTTGATAGTTTTTTACTGGCCGATTGTGAAAGCTTATTTTCATATGTGGCAAAAGCGTAAGCTCCTCTTTATAGGTAAAGCTCCCAAATCCCTACGCCATATTTATCTTTGATGTCACCTGAGGCAGAAAGTCAGGATTAGGTAGGCAAGGAAAAAGGTCAAGAAAATGCAAAGCTAGATCAGAAAGTTGAACACTGGAGGAAACAAGAGAAGAGGCCTGGAGGGTAGAGGAGAACAGAAAGACTAACAAGGAGAAAAATGACATATTTCACAGAAACCACTGTGCAAGATATCATTTTGCATGACACTATTGTGTTCTAATGGTTCTAACCGTGGTGTTTGCTTTACATTTCATCATCTGATGGTCACACAACTGAGAATATTCCCCCAAAGAGAAAACTTCTGTGTAATGGAAAAAGTAAAGCCTAAAAAAACAGACAGATCTAGGTTCAAATCCCAATACCCTCTACCAACTGGGTGGTATGGCAAGTTACTTAACCTCTCTGAGTTCGAAGTTTCTCATCTGCAATGCCTACTGCTGGGCTGAGAATGAGAGATGGTAATGTGTGTCAAGATGACTGCCTCCCATGTACAGGTAGTTACACATTAGGGTTACTCAAACACATTCGTTCGCTCGGCCCACATCCCATTCCTCTTTCTCTAATCTTTTTCCTAAAAAAAAGATTTTATTTATTTATTTGAGAGAGCGAGAGAGAGTGCCTGAGTGTGCAGGGGGAGGGGCAGAGGGAGAAGCAGATTCCCCGCTGAGGAGGGAGCCCAACGTTGGACTCGAACCCAGGACATCGAGGACATGACCTGAGCAGAAGGCACGTGCTTAACCAACTGAGCCACCCAGGCGCCCCCACCCTTCCTCTAATCTTTCAGAAGGGGTGAACCAAATTTCCTAATGGCACATAAATCTAAAAAAATTATTCATATCTTTTCTGATTTTATATATATATATAAAACACACACACACACACACACACATATATATATATATACACATATAATGCATGTATAGTGGATACACACACATATGCCCTCAGCAAAAATCTACATAATAACAGCTTGGAGGGGAAATTGCCTTTGGCAGTAAAAGTCCCATCTAAAAAGATTCAGGTAAATTTTGTCTGCAATGAGGAAATTAGTACTCTATTTAAATGCCATATTTGCCTTCTATTACTACACAAACACTTTCTGGGATTAAACATAAGCTAGAAATGGATTTTAAAAAATTGAACACTTGAATATGATACACACTGCTTGTTAGGATGTGATTGTCAATAATTATGCGAAACTGCAATTTATTTCAGCAGCAACTTTATCATGGGATGTGCAAACCAGGCAATAAACAGCTCCTGCCGAGCCAGCGGCAGCAAAGCCCCCGGAAGAGCTGTTTATTCATCACGGGTGAGGTTTTTGCTGAGCCTACAGTCTTCCACAGTGTAGTTTCAGGGCTCATACTGGATAAAAATCTTCTGTCTGCATTAACTGGTGGAGGGGAGAATAGTTTAGGAGGATGCAGCTATTGGAAAAAAGGAAGCATTGCACAAAGCTATTTATCAGCCCCTAAGTAAACTTTAATGCTGCAGAGCTGAAAGGTACCTTGGTGCTCAGGTTGGGCAAATCAGTTAAACCTTGCATAGTTCAGGGGCTGACCTGGACTGCTTGCTCCCTGCGTATCTGGTGTTCAAACTATCAATGGAGGGAGAAAGATCGAAATCGTTATTTATTTATCTTTTTATTCAGTATGATTTAAAAGCTCAGAACCACTGCAACAGCACTGAGAATCTTAACGTCATAATCTGGCAGGAAATGCCCAGGTGGAAGCATGTGTAACTTGCTCACATCTGGCTGGTGCTGACCTGCAAAAGCGGCAATGTCATCCAGTTCAAGCTAGTATTTCTATGTTGGCTTGCACATCAGAAATCACTAAGACTTATGCCACCTCCAGCCTAAAATTTGGGATAGAAATAAGCTGTCACATTCCAGAAGCCAAGTGCCAGGTCAGATGATGACATATTTTCTCACATGCTCCAACTTTATGGAGAATAAAAGGACAAAAATGAAACTCTCAGGGCAGAGTGAAGCTCAGAGAGTCAGTGTGCATTATTATGAGCTGCATAGGATGCTCCCCTATTCTTGAACTAAAAATGCCGCTTACCCTCTGCTTCCAGAGAAAGTAACTAGTAAATAACTTTCCAAGAGTTCTCTGTAAAATACGATGCACATAAACTAGATGAAAGGGTTCTACCGAGACAATGAGATTTCTAGCCAAATCCTACCAGTGAGTTTGCTGCTTTGTAAATTAGGCCCTTAGGGAAGAACAGTAACTCTTGCAGGACAGCAAGGCACCGTTTTCCTCAACGATACCCTCGTGCTCGGAAATATTGACAACATCAGTCTGAATCTTTGCTAATTTGGAAAATATGTTAACAAAATTCAATGGCTGCAAGAGCAGAAAATCTCTTCAAATGAGTTCTTTTACAGGCCTCTTTGATCAGAGGTGAGATTGCTGTTTCCTGCTCGTGGGAGTTTTAAGGCTACATCCTTTCTCCTGAGATCAATCTATGTACACCGAATTCCTAAATTTTAATTGCACCAAGTCTAGACCAGAAATGAGTCAAGGGCACTTGTATGTCATATTCGTGTATTCAAAATAGCTCTGGATGTATCTTATCCTTTTTAATTTTCCATAACCATATGGCTTTAAGTGGCTTATATGATAAATAAAAAACGTAGAAGTAATGAGAATCATAAAGAAATTTTAAAAATTGTTTTAGAACAAAAGTGAAGATCTTGAACATGGATTATTCTGTAAATTCCCCTGTCCAGATTATCCAGTTAATAGACCCTGGTGAAAATTTGGCTGAACTTAAAAACTAAACAATGCCCAGGTATCAGAAATAGTAATAATACTTTACAAATGTAATTTATGATAGAGGTTAGGTGCTTTTTTATGTAACAAATTTTAATTATCAGCTATTCTAGGTTTATAATCTACAACAATAGCTAAGAATCTGGTGAAGTATGGACTGCTATGGTGACTTTAAAAGGTTTTCTTTCTGTTCATAAGGGCACAATATACCATTCTCAAGTGACTAAATATGAGCGGTATGGTACAGTGGTTCTCAAAGTATGACCCACAGACCAGGGGCATCAGCATTATCTGAGAACTTATTAGAAATGTAAATTCTCAAGCCCTACCCTAGACCTACTGATCAGAAGGTCTGTGCACGGAGCCCAGCAAACTGCGTTTTCACAAGCCTTCTAGGTGATTCCAATACATGCTAAAGTTTTGCGAATTACAGCCGCTGGAGACCCATCCATTTTGCCCTAGGTTCTGAAAAAGCTGCCGGAGGCAGGACACATCCAGTAACTAGTTCATGTGTGGGCTATAAAACCTGGCCCCCTTGCTCCAACTCAGGACAATTTGGGAGGATCGGCAGAGGGATGGGGAGTTGATTGATGCTGTGGTTGCAACTGCATTGAAGCCCGGGTTCTCCTTCTTCCCTATCCCGCTCCCTTCCCTTTCCTTCCCTCACAGGTGTTAATCCTGACAGCACTCACCAATAAAATTCCTGCAAGTTAATTAATTGCCTTCTCAGATTCTGCCTTCTGGGGAAACTGACATGCTGAGGTGTCGTGCTAAATAAGGATTTAAAAAATATACATGCTTAAGAAGTGTACGTGAGAAATATACAGCTATTTGCACAGACTGTGGTCTCAAAGGGGGACAAGATGGGGTATTCTCACACTCAGGAAATGAGCCTGAAGAGCTATTGCACTTTTGGTTGCCCTTTAAGAGGATCTATAGAGGGGCGCCTGGGTGGCTCAGTTGGTTAAGCATCTGTCTTTGGCTCAGGTCATGATCCCAGGGTCCTGGGATCAAATCCCACGTTGTCCTGTTCCCTGCTCAGTGGGAAGTCTGCTTCTCCCTCTCCCTCTGCTGCTCCGCCTGCTTGTGCTCTCTTGCTCATGCTCTTTCTCTCTCAAATAAATAAATAAAATCTTTAAAAAAAGTAAGAGGTGGAATATTACTCAGCCATCAGAAAGGATGAATACCCACCATTTGCATCGACTTGGATGGAACTGGAGGGGATTATGCTTAAGTGAAATAAGTCAGTCAGAGAAAGACAGATATCATATGGTTTCACTCATATGTGGAATATAAGGAATAGCAGAAAGGCCATTAGGGGAAGGAAGAGAACACTGAAGGGGGGAAATCAGAGGGGGAGACGAACCATGAGAGACTCCCGGAAACAATCTGAGGGTTTCAGAGGGGAGGGGGGTGGGGAGATGGGGTAGCCCGGTGATGGGTATTAAGGACGGCACATGCTGTAATGAGCACTGGGTGT
Organism: Callorhinus ursinus; assembly: GCF_003265705.2. NCBI lineage: Eukaryota > Metazoa > Chordata > Mammalia > Carnivora > Otariidae > Callorhinus > Callorhinus ursinus. The sequence goes on along the minus strand of NW_027397078.1, from coordinate 16,990,117 downwards.
TATATGCAACCAGTGAATCATGGAACACTACATCAAAAACTAAAAAGAAAAAAAAAGAAAGAGAGAGAGAAAAAGGAAAAAAAAAATAAGAGGATCTATAGGTAGTGTAGAGTTGCATTATCACCAGTTAGAAGCAAGAATCTACTGAAGGGGCAAAGTGCTGTAGCTGCACAGCTCAGGAGAACCCTGCACCTGCCCAAGAAGGTATTCATACAGAGCCAATTCTGCACAAAGGGGAAGAATCACAGAAGGCAGGTCTTCAGCATCTCCATTTTCTTTTTAAGAACTGATTATCAAGGAGGCAGTCAGACAAGTAATACTCTGATCTGTCACTAAACACCCACACACATACCAGGGTATTTCTAAATGAATCTCTAAGACTCCGGATTTTCTATTAAGTTGAGTATCAGCAATTTCGCATGGGTCAAGCTAATACATAAAAAGCACAGGAGGGAAGGGAAACTTACTACTTTCCTAAGCAAGGCTGTAGAGCTGAGTGAATGTATAGACAATATTCCACTATTAGATACATGAATGGACAATACTTTATCGGAGCACTGTACTGCAGGATTTTGTGTATATAAAATCAAAAAATCAAACAGAAATAAACACATTGAATATTTTCAGGGGGGAAAAGGCTCAATCTGACAGAGGAGGTTATTCTGCCCAGGTTGTTTCTTTAAGTGTGACAAATTGAGGAAATTCCCAGCACTCAGTCTTCTGCTAAAAAACACCTCCATCTGTGCCCTGCGATTGTCCTAGAGTAACCAAACAAAATACCCCGAATCTCTCCTTCCTGGTTCATTTGCATTTAACCACTATCATTTCCTATGGTATTTTTAGGGAATGATTACAGGATGACAATTTTTTCCCTTTTTTATTTGTTAGATATAGGGCTGAGAGAAGGAGCACTCGGGACCAAAGGTTTCTGGCAACGTCCAACACTAGTCCCAGGACCAAACTGAACCTGAAGTTCACTTTTTCAGTAACCGTAACAGAATCTACTGACTTGCTAGTAAATACATTACATTTTGATTTTTAAAAATCACTTTATATTGTGTTTTCAAGGGACAGCTAGAATTGTATTGCCTATGGACATACAGCAGTACATAGAAAGGATTCCTTTTAGTCTCTAGCAATTGTATTAGTAGTTTGCACCAATGAGAAGCATAAATCTAAGGAGAGTCCTTCAATAATGCTTGGCCTCATCCCCCTTCAGTACCTTTCCAGCCACAACTCTAACGTGGGTTAGGGCAACATCTACTTAGAAATATGGCCACAGAAGTATCCTGGTCCTGAGAGGATGTTTCTCTTTTCTCCTCTGCTATTGAGCTATACAGTGAGAAATATACTCTGTTCTTGCAACTACTGACCCAGAATAAGAGATCAAGGCCCTGAGATATGGCACAGAAAATACATTTTTTTTTAAAGCTAACATCCGTACGGCTCTTCACATGTTTTAAAATACATTCAGACTTATTCTCTCATTACTTTATAAGGTATTCCTATTTTTTTCTACCAACCGTCTGTTTTTGTTTTTCTTTGTATGCTTCCAGTTGGATATTTCATTCCCTCTCAATGGCTTTAAGCTCTACACAGATTATCTTTAAATCAGCACCTCATTCTTATTTGTACATGCCTACCAACATCTTATTAAGTCATCTGTACATCTCATACGTATTACGTGTCAGGATCTATGATCAGTGATGGTGACACCAAAGTCAATGAGGCATGGTCACAGACTTTGGTGTTTAATATATTCAATTCTGGTGGAGGAGACAGAGAGGTAAACATGTAACTATACTTACAATGTGATTAAGCCTATCATTCATGTGCATTCCCTACCAGTAGCTCGAATGAATTCATGAACTTCGATCTCAATTTGCTTAACAAGTGATAAATCTATCTTTAAATTTTCTGGCCTTGTCTTATCAAAGAAAGTGGAGATCATCCACCTGGGTTTTATCTCCACAGACGGTGATGGATGCTCAAAGTTGGCCTAATTGCATTGATTTTCATAAAAATAAGAAACCTCTTAGATCTATGGTCCAGGTAATCACTGGTTTCATTTTGTTGTTGGTGAGATTCATTCTGAGAGAACTGGATGACTTTTCCAAAGTTGCACACAAGTGGCAGAACTGGGATTATAGCCCAAGCCTTGCATCCTAGAAAATAAATTTTTCTAACTCTGCAAATAGATATTGGTGTCTACATCCTCTGATACATTCATTGTAGGAAAAGAAAGAAAAGTGCAGGGAAGGTTATATCACTGAATCCCGGTCCTCATTTGGAGTACAGATTTAACTATTTGTTATTTTACCATAAGCAGAGTCTTTGAAACACGAAAAAAAAAAAAAAAAACTCTACACATAAGGGAACAAAGACATGCAAAGATATTCGCCCATCCTAACCAGAGCAGAAAGATCTAGCTGGTGTGTGCTCCAAAACAAAACAAAATAAAACAAAACAAAACTCCATTTTCAACGCAAATTTGCTGTTTTGCTGTTCACCGACATATGAATTAACGAGGTTTTCATCCCCTCTCTCCTGAGGTCTGGTACTAAATTACTCAAACTTTCCAGAGTTAATTGGCAACCACGACCTAAATGTTCCCAAAGTATTGCTGATTAGTTCTCAGGAAACTCATTCCCATCTTTCCTCACCCCAGACAACACAGGATGGCTTTTTCACATGTGCAGAAGCAACACACTTGTATGAAAAAATAGATTAATCCTCTAAAGATAAACTGCAGCTTTGAAGCTATCTGTTTAAACTTCCTTCAGTGATACCGACATTTTAGTAAAAAAAAAAAAAAATTATCACGTAGACTTTACCTTTAGATAGTAAGAGAGTATTGGCATGATTAATCATGCAAGGAATTTTAAAATACAACATTCTACACATAGATCTTTTTACTCTATGAGCATTTTTAAAATTGAGATTTGTACAGTATATCATTGGGGAAACAACTGCCATTCCATAGTTTTCCTAAAAGCCCTGGGATGTTTCTGAGAAGAAAACGTAGACAGCAGTTAAAAGAAAACTTTCCGTTATTCTTTGCATTACTCATTTCATTTGATTTCTGTTTCTGTCATGTATCACTGAGAAAAATTAGTTGATAAAAGAAGTGTGTACAAAATATTATGCACAGGTGAAATACTCAAGATATATATATTTTCCTATCTTGGATTGTTAACAAAGAGATGAATATCTTTTAGTCTAAGCTCTATAGTTTATATTTCTCCACTGATATACTCCCTAAAGGCACTCTTTGGGGAAGTTTAAAAATAATGTTTGGATTGGTCCATATACAGAGACTCCAAGTATTATTCTGAATATTTACAGAACTATAAAAGATCTTTAGAAAAAAATGTGGTTATACTACCTTCTAGATAAATACAAACTTAGGTTAGGGTTGGGCTTATAGTTAAACACAATTTCTAAACTGCTATAGAAACATAAAGATGGACACACTAGTGCTTCAGCAAGGCCTGACTTAAACGGAACACATTTTTCTCCTCCCCATTCTCAAAGCCTCCCCCTCCCGTTCACCTGTTTTTCTGTAGAATTCTTTGTTCCAGGAACTCAGTATCGATACTGACATCTTGCTGACCTCAGTGGATACTTCCTAAGGAGACTCGGTGGTGGGTGCCCGTGCTAGTCATGAGACTAGACACCTTGAGGACATGACAAACGTGGCTGGCAGTTCGTAGCAGATTCCTACTGAAACGGCCCTGACCCTGTATTTTCCTATAAACCTCTCAGCCTTTTACCCTGGGCAGGCTTGCACTCTTGGGGGCATGAGCCAGCTGCAGCCTCCTTTGCTGGGCAAAGCAATAAACTACCTTCCTTCTTTATCCTCCCACACTGTCTTCCTGTTATATTTCTGCTCCAGAGCACAGAGGTCGATTTTTGACAACATCTCTACTCTAAGTAAATTCTCGATGATTTGTGTCATGTGGGTGTTTAAGGTGAATCTTTGGTTTTGGTCACTAGCAGTGTTAATCTCTTTAAAAAAAGTCTTTCCTAATGTTGATAAGCTAAATTGAGTAGCTTTCTTCTCTTCTGAAATATATATGAAAACTAATACAGTAACCAATTAGAAGGACAAGCTTAGGATCATCTCTTGAGTCTCCTAAATAAGTGCAGTCAAATAAACATGCATTCCCATCCTCACTTAGAGAAAAACAGAACAGATTGTTAGACAGTGATACATAATATTCTGAATATGGCAAGGCAGGTTGGTTCAATTTTCTAAGATCAAAAGTCAAACATGTAGATTCTCTTGAAAAGGAAGTAGCTAAAAACATATCACCAGATGATATGAACTTGCGGTAGAGGTCTATCAATGGAATTGAGAAATACGAACAACTTCCGAATTCCTGACATGAACTTGAAGTTACAGTCTGTAAATATTTGTGACTTTTATTAACCGATTCCTCATTCAGCATTCTCTTGCAGTTAGTAATACACTCCTGAGAGTCCTTTGAATTCAACATTTATTATTACAGTATTTTGCACTAAAACAATGCTCCTTGGTTTTGAAGCTTTTCCACACATGTTTTTTCCTTTGATACTTTAAAAAACCCGATGAGGTTAGTGGGACTGGTTGTTATAATCGTCAATGTTTTGTAGGGGAGAAACCTGACTTTCAGAGAGGCTAGATGAATTTCCCAAATCAGTGGAAAAACTAGAAACACCAAATCTAGTCCACTCTAAGACATTACCTCTCAAGGCAGACTTGTGTATCTCCCTGTGAGGTAAATATTATGGATGTTAATATATTACTATTCTCAAAAGCTCTTGTTTTCTGTGATTATTACATAAATTAGGATTATGGTGTGTATTTGTGTGATGACAAAAATTATTAGCTCAGGGTTGCTGGAGTGGTGGGGGGTGGGAGGGATGGGGTGGCTGGGTGATAGACATTGGGGAGGGTATGTGCTATGGTGAGTGCTGTGAATTGTGTAAGACTGTTGAATCACAGACCTGTACCTCTGAAACAAATAACACATTATATGTTAAAAAAAAAGATGAAGAAAAAGATAGCAGGAAGGGAAGAATGAAGGGGGGGAAATCGGAGGGGGAGACGAACCATGAGAGACTATGGACTCTGAGAAACAAACTGAGGGTTCTAGAGGGGAGGGGGGTGGGGGGATGGGTTAGCCCGGTGATGGGTATTAAAGAGGGCACGTACTGCGTGGAGCACTGAGTGTTATATGCAAACAATGAATCATGGAACACTACATCAAAAACTAATGATGTAATGTATGGTGACTAACATAACATAATAAAAAAAATGGAAAAAAATTATTAGCTCTTTGCTTATCATCTTCAGCTGCCATCTAAGAGAGCTACTAGAATAAATACTGCACTTTGGACCTGAGGTAGGCTTGAAGCTTTTATTCAAAAAGAGGGCATTACGGGCAGTGGTACAATCTTTGTCTTCTTGGGAAATAAGGGAAAATCATAGTACATATGATTGTGGCCTTTTTATAACGGTAACTTAATAAATGTTTGCTGAGGATACGGAGATTATCGGGAAGTCTGTACCTTTTGAGAAATGTTTTACATTAAAACGATCTAACAAGAAAATCAAACACGTTTCTTTCCTAGAAATTTTACAGTAAAATAAATACATTTTTATAAGACCAGCTGAGAAATGAATTAATCTCTCAGAGTAACTAAGTCTTGGTGGATTCTAAACAAATTGCCCTTTTAATTTTGAACCTCTTTTAATGGCTCAGATATGATTTACAAGACTTGTAAATCTGATGTGATTTATAAGATTTGTAGGATTACAAATAGCTTGAGCTAATTAAAACTGATGATCAAAATAAAGATTTAAAATTTCTTGCTTTCTTACTTTTAATTACCAGGGGGAGAAACTGCATTTAAAAGAACTAATACTCTGAAATGCACTGATGGCCTTTCATAAGATCAATTCTAATTTATGAAGAATAGTCATAAATTAGGTATTTATTTTTTTTCAATCAAAACTACAACACTAGGGGCGCCTGGGTAGCTCAGTTGGTTGAGCAGCTGCCTTCGGCCCAGGTCATGGTCCCAGGGTCCTGGGATCAAACCCCACATTGGGCTCTCTGATCAGGGGGAGCCTGCTGCTCCCTTTCCCTCTGCCTGCCACTCCCCCTGCTTGCGCTCTCTCTCTCTCTCACTCACTCTCTCTCTTAAATAAATAAAATCTTAAAAAAAAAAAAACTACAACACTAAAGGAGTAAATCTGGGGCCTCCATGTACTCTTAAGGATCGTCTTGGGGCGCCTGGGTGGTGCAGTCAGTTGAGCACCTGACTCTTGGTTTCGGCTCAGGTCATGATCTCGGGGTCATGAAATCAAGCCCCACGTTGGGCTCCATGCTGAGGGGGGAGTCTGCTTGAGATCCTTTCGCTCTGCCCCAGCCCCCACTCACACATGCTCTGTCTCTCTCAAATAAATAAATAAATCTTAAAAAAAAGGATCGTCTTACTTATGAACGCACCACTTACAAAAAGTCTCTATATTCTTCTTCGTCAGCATCATTCACTTACTGTAAATTCCTTGAGAGCAAGGATTCATACCACAGTTTCTGGTATTTAAGGGATGCTCAGTAAATCCAATTAAAGTCAATAAACCTACCATGAATCAGGCAGACATTCTAAAAATGAGAAGGCCCTAATCCCTTGTTCTTAAAAAACTTACAAGTCCAAATTATTTCTTGATGTAAGTTGATTGAATAATAATTTATATTTGTACAGCACCTTAAAGTTTATGCATTGCTTTCACATACATTATTTAAGTTGAACCTCGTAATAATTAGTAGATAGCGCCTTTGTTACACAAAATGGATTATATAAAAGACTCTTATTCAGTTATAACCAAGATACTTAAAAATGAGAATGAGCAATTCTGTGGCCAAAATTGTGTTCTGGTTTGCAGAAGAGTAGACATTAACTAAATCTTTGGAGGTTGTCATCTTTCACTGAGTTTTGTACTAGTAGTGAAAATGAAGGGGTAGACTCTCACTGGCCACGACATTGCACTGAATTGTCCATCGCTACTCAAAACCAACATATTTTCTTTTGAATTTTTAAAAATGCACTCTTGCAAATACTGTTAATTTGATGTATTTTTTTTAGGTGCGCCGCAAAGCCAGAGCACATAACAAACAATAGCTTCTGTTAAAATCAATCCACTGCCCCGGCAAATTTTCTGATTGCCTTTAAGTTTGATCCTGGTCCAGAAATATGTACAAAAAAGTGCCTTCATGCTCTTATCACCCAGCTTACTCCTACGCTCCTTGCTTGGTATCGCCCATGAACGTGAATGGGCATCTTCTCGATAGCTCTACTCTTGTTCTGTCAGAAACATTCAGCGTGTGAGGGATGAGAACCCTGTGGCACAGCACCAGAGATCTTCTTTCACCACTTGACACCCAACTATTACTCAACACCCTTTGTGTAACAGCATGCGATGGTTTCTAAATCATCCAACCTACCTTGTGTCTAGCCAGCATTTCTCCAACGGATTCACGAGAATTTAATGAAAGACCTTGTCAAATGCCCTGATGAAATGCAAACAGACTGCTGCCTTTTGCTTACCTACCAGCCTAAAATTTCTTTAGGGTAAAAAAATATTTCTGCCCTGAACATACAGATCACACAGGTTTTTATTTATCTCTGTATATGTGCGTATCTGTTTTTGTTTTACTAAATGACCTGTTTAACCTCATCAAGAACTGCGTGTATATTTCTCTTACAACCTCCATCTAAGCAGTATGCATGGTTTTAAATATCTTGGGGAGCTACAATAATATCACCTGTGATGGTTATACAGAATTTAATTCTATTTGTTAATATCTCCAGGAGGGGTATCCTCATCATCCTTTTGGAGAGACCATGCCACTCAGTAAAGGTGGTGGAAATAGAGTATCACCACAGCGATAATCCCAGAATTTGTAAAGGTGTTGCTAGATGATCTAGCAAGATCTTAAATGCTCACTTGTTTCATTCAGTCTGTTAAAAATGGCAGCTGTATCACCAAGAAATACGTTAGGTTCTCAGAGAATATTGCTATTTCGTTAATTCACAGATCAGTTCTCATCCAGAAAAATATTTAACCAAATTTTACGGATCACATTAGAAAGGCTTTCTGGAAATTGAGGGAAGATATTTAACCTAACACAGTGATTGCAAGTACCACTAGCAGTCCGTGGGGAGGGGCTGGAAAGGGGAGATGTCTCGGACAACAAAGAACTGTCCCAAGTCTCCCAGAGCACTTCTGCACATCCCACTGGACACTCACATGGGGGAAACTGTGTTCATAAACACCTGAACCCAGAACTTAATTTTATATATATATATATATATATATATATATATATATATATATATATGAACATAAAATACTCTTAGCAAGGTTTTAATACGCATTGATTTTTTTTTCAGAAATGTAACTAACTGCCATGAAAATCCAAGGAAAACTTTACTTTGTGTTTTTAAGAATTATGCCAAGAATTGTTCAGCATTTTGGAAAATTCCATTTAGGATGGCCAATGCCCCTCATGGTATTGAAGTCCCCATATAAGACACTGGTGTCATTCTGCTTTTGTTATTGCATTCATAGTATAATCACCTAGAAACATCATGAGTGTTCTAGTGTGGTCCTAACTGAATAACTGCACGCTGAAATAGACATTAGTTCATTCTAAATGACTCTTTTCTCTTTAAAATTAAAGTCAGAGCACCACTTAAAAAAATCTGTCTATCGGCCGGGTATCCTATTTACAACTTTTGGTCTATGCTAGTAAAGAAGGTGTCATAAAGTAGATGTTAGAAGAAAAGAAAGGGCGTGGCACTGGATCTGAGAAGGTTGAAAACCATGGATGTAGAGCTATGGGGAAATTCTAAGACGAAAGGTATTATACTGAAAATAAATAGAATTTTTAAAGAAGAGAATGAGGATATTTCCCTTCTGTGCATCTAATCGCTGATCCTCACTGCTCTACAGAGAATGAAATCGCATTTTAAAAATTGCTCTTTTACAGCCAGCTGTGACTAGTGGTGAACCGGAGGTCTGCTTCATCTACGAACCTGAATTAAAAACAGCCAGCCCCTTCGTCTGTTCAGAGCCCACATTCTTGATTACATTTGACACAATAATCATCATCATATCTTAAGACTCAAATCAGCCTGACAGTGCTCGACTCAGGGCTGCTTCTCCCAATTAGCTAGAAATTGGGGCCCAGATCATCTTCTAGGGAGTAAGTTTACATTTGCCATTTTGCTGTAGTAAAAAGGTGACGAACATGATGGAAGGAGCAAATCAACTTTCTAACTTATTTTTTTTAAAGATTTTATTTATTTATTTGACAGAGAGAGAGACAGCAAGAGAGGGAATACAAGCAGGGGGAGTGGGAGAGGGAGAAGCAGGCTTCCTGCTGAGCAGGGAGCCCCGATGCAGGGCTCGATCCCAGGACCCTGGGACCTTGACCAGAGCAGAGGCAGATGCTTAACTGACTGAGCCACCCAGGTGCCCCTCAACTTTGTAACTTATATAATAACTATTTTATTTTAAGTTCACCTAATGCTGGCAAACCTGTTTTGATGGGAATGAAGAAGTGTAAGCTTTTTGTTGTTGTTATTATTTTTTAAAAAAATATACAAAGCTTAAGATAGCTAGTGTTTGGACTAGAAAGGGGAACTAAACGCATACTATGAATATTTAAAAAAATATTTTCCAAACAAGAGCTTTTGGAAGGGGCTATCCTTTTATGTAAAAGGTTGGTTATTGTAGGGGCACCTGGGTGGCTCAGTCAGTTAAGCATCTGTCTTTGGCTCAGGTCATGGTCCCAGGGTCCTGGAATCGAGTCCTGCATCGGGCTCCCTGCTCGGCGGGGAGTCTGCTTCTCCCTCTCCCACTCCCCCTGCCTTGTGTTCCTGCTCTTGCTATCTCTCTCTGTGTCAAATAAATACATAAAATCTTTTTAAAAAATGATTTGTAATTACTGGATAGGTATGGATTATTTGAAAACCAAAAGTGAAGAGATATCAGGGTTCTAAGGAGTGAATTTCCAGTAAGATGCTCACACCAGAGCACTGTGTTCATGTGACACAAGTATTCTTCTAGGCATCTGGTTCAAAAACATTTCTCTTCCATATTTCCAGAGGAAAAATAATCAAGGAAATTTTTATGTATTTTATTTCCTCAATTATGATACTTTTCTATCCAGATGAAGGCAGTAGGTACACATTGTGGAAAAAATGGACAATTAGAAAAGGTAGCCCCACTCCATGGCAGTGTTCCAGATGGTTAAGATGAAGATGTGCTCAGAGCACAATGGCCTTATGTGCCATTTTCTGAGAGGATAACAGCACAGAGTTGGAAGAGAAATACACAGATGAGACAAAGAGAACTCTAGGTAGGAAGGTTAAGAGCAGGTGAGTAGAACTGGAAGAGCAAGAAGATTCCGGAGGGAGCTGAGATACAAGGCTAGGGATGAGGGACCATGGGGACAGGGGTAGGTGCGTAAGACCTGACAAAGCGCAAGAGCCCTTGGAACGCAAATGCCAGAAATAATGGAGAAACACCATGGAGGCTGAGTTGCAGATAAAAAAGAGGAAGGAGAGAGGCCAAGTTGGGAAGAGAAGCACAGGAGAAGTGTCAGAAATAAGAAATAAGAGAGGCGGCACCATAAGGGCAATGTTTCTGAGTTTTCTTTTCTGCAAGCTTCCCTATTCACTCAAAGCTGAACATTTCTTCTAAGACACTATATTGTGAAAGTCCTTGATGTACAGCTATCCCTATGGAAGAAATATTTTTCTTATAGTATAGTTATGTTTATACGGGCTTCAGTATGGGTTTTTTTTTTTTTTTTTAAGTATAGTAGAGGGATAGATTTTCAAAGTCTGGTTCCTGATGCAAGTTTTAATTATTCTGTAGGAAAGAAGTCCAGACTGTTAAAATGCATGAATATCATCTAGTATATATAACATCATCTCAATTAATTTTGTCCCCAATTTTTATGATAGGCATTATTGAAGAAGATCATGTTACTGCTTCTCAAAGAATTAATTGATGTCCTTCTGCTTCAGGATTAGCTGACAATCTGAGTATTGTAAGCAACATTTCTATAGGGTCTATTCTCCTTAAGAAAACGAAGTTCACATTTTCTTTTATCAGAGTAATTAAATCTTTGAAGACTTAGTTTTGACCCTTAGAAAAATAAAAACAAAATTCTCCTGTAAGCCAACATTCTTTAAAATTATTTAGAAAAGGGGATGCCTGGGTGGCTCAGTCGGTTAAGCGGCTGCCTTTGCCTCAGGTCCTGGGATCAAGTCCGTCATTGGGCTCCTTGTTCAGCGGGAAGCCTGCTTCTCCCTCTGCCTGCTGCTCCCCCTGCTTGTTCTCTCTCTCTCTCTCTGACAAATAAATAAATAAAAAATCTTTAAAAAAATTATTTAGAAAAAAGGTATATATACACATTTTTAAAAAAACTACACAGTCCACTGCTAGGAGTAGCATGAAGTTAATATATCCACAGCAAAGTTTGGCAAAAATAATCAGAAATGAGCTAGGGGAATAATATTTAATTTTCGTCTTCACATATTTAATATTAATCTCTCTTGTGTTACCTAAGAATGGTTTTTCCAAATTTTAGCACTCTGGAATCATAGGGAAACTGAACCAGAAATCCTTTGAGTGACTACTGCCTACTTGAAATTATAAATACTAAGTTGTAAAGCATCTGGCTCATCCTTGTGCTGGCATGATTTCTCAAACTCAAAAGTGCTTTTTAGATGTTATCATTTAAATATGACCCTTAATAATTAACCACCTGGTTTGTTTTCACTGGTTTCAAGGTAGACGCTAGGGATCGACATTGATAAAGGTGCAGCACTTGATAAAAACCGACACAAGCAGATCACTGACCAATTCGGTCGCTTCTCTACTAATGTTCATATAAGTGTAGTTAGGAATGACTTTTGCTTGCCACAGAAAGGAGCTTATTTTTTTTAAAAATCCAGTCCATCCTTTGCTCTCCGAGTCCTACGAGCGCAAAGAAATCACGTTCACCACATCAAAAGCAGTACAAGGGGAAAGGCCAGTTTACAGGATGACTGCAGCACATTCCCTTTGGAAATATCCTTGAAGATCACCTCTGAAAGCTTAATTGACACAGGATGAGGCGGCACATCTAGGGAAGATTAATGCCATTTACAACGACTGTGCTTTCGAGTTTGATCTGACTCTCCGTTCACTTCTTGGTGTGAATCAAATTGTTAAATTGAATTTCAAAAATGTTACAGTGATTACTTAGGAAATCATTGGCTACCCTAGCACTTCTGCAAGCTGCAAGCTCCCCCCACCCTTGCAATGCCAGTAGACATGGGCAGAGTTGGCTGCCACTCCTCACCTCTCCTCGACACCCCTGAGCCAGTCAATCACATGCTTTCCTTCCTCAATTAATGCTGTCAGGAGAAAAAATACAGTGATTTGTGAATAAACTGTATTTATTCCCATTTCTTATTTGTACCCTGTGCACCATTATATAAGCAGCTTCCGGGAGCAAGTTTAATAGTTTATTGTCAAGTAGTTTGAGTTCTTGGGGGAAAAATGGCATCCTCTATAGGTAAAGCAGTAGTTCATCATCCACACTTGAAAAATCGTGTTATTGAAAGGCACATATGTTTCTGTTTTCTCATTAGAAATAATCTTTGGCACAGCAGGAAAAAATATGCAATGGAAAAAAGAGAGGCTCTTCAATAAATGGTGCTGGGAAAATTGGACAGCCACATGCAGAAGAATGAAACTCGACCATTCTCTAACACCCTACACAAAGATAAACTCAAAATGGATGAAAGACCTCAACGTGAGACAGGAATCCATCAAAATCCTAGAGGAGAACATAGGCAGTAACCTCTTTGACATCGCCCATGGCAACTTCTTTCAAGATACCTCTCCAAAGGCTAGTGAAACAAAAGCAAAAATAAACTTTTGGGACTTCATCAAGATAAAAAGCTTCTGCACAGCAAAGGAAACAGTCAACAAAACAAAGAGGCAACCCACAGAATGGGAGAAGATATTTGCAAATGACTCTACAGATAAAGGGCTGGTATCCAAGATCTATAAAGAACTTCTCAAACTCAACACCCAAAAAACAAATAATCAAGTCAAAAAATGGGCAGAAGACATGGACACTTCTCCAAAGAAGACATACAAATGGCTAACAGACTCATGAAAAAAATAGCCATCACTATTGATCACTAGCCATCAGGGAAATTCAAATCAAAACCACATTGAGATACCACCTTACACCAGTTAGAATGGCAAAAATTGACAAGGCAAGAAATAACAAATGTTGGAGAGGTTGTGGAGAAAGGGAAACCCTCTTATGCTGTTGGTGGGAATGCACATTGGTACAGCCACTTTGGAAAACAGTGTGGAGGTGCCTCAAAAAATTAAAAATAGAGCTACCCTATGACCCAGCAATGGCACTCCTGGGTATTTACCCCAAAGACACAGATGTAGTGAAAAGAAGGGCCATATGGACCCCAATGTTCATAGCAGCAATGTCCACAATAGCCTCATTGTGGAAAGAGCCGAGATGCCCTTCAACAGATGAATGGATAAAGAAGATGTGATCCATATATACAATGGAATATTACTCAGCCATCAGAAAGGATGAATACCCAACTTTTACATCAACATGGGTGGGACTGGAGGAGATTATGCTAAGTGAACTAAGTCAAGCAGAGAAAGTCAATTATCATATGGTTTCACTTATTTGTGGAACATAAGGAAGAGCATGGAGGACATTAGGAGAAGGAAGGGAAAAATGAAGGGGGGGTAATCAGAGGGAGAGATGAACCACGAGAGACTATGGACACTTAGAAACAATCTGAGGATTTTAGAGGGGAAGGGGGAAGGAGGATGGGTTAGCCTGGTGATGGGTATTAATGAGGGCACATACTGCATGGAGCACTGGGTGTTATATGAAAACAATGAATCGTGGATCACCACATCAAAAACTAATGATGTATTGTATGGTGACTAACATAATAAAATAAAAAAAAAATAAAGTGATGCAATCAAAATAAAAGTATTGGTGTAGCCTTGGTGTTAGGATTAATAAAACTGCCTATTTGCTTCGTGAGTGGGGTATTTATTCAAGGAGACTTTGTTCACCATCCCCAACACCTACTGCAGTATCTGGCCAAGAGTGAGTGTTTATTTTTTACCAAAGGAATTTGAAAATAGCCAGTGTATATCCATATCAGTCTTTTCATTTTAGATATTTTCATTAGGTAGTAATCACACTAGTGCGTATGTAACTGTCACTGTTTGAGTCCAACTTTTTTCTTTTGAAGTAAGAATCATAAGGCTCTACCAGATAACTCATTTTCAAAAGTAGAAGTTGGCAAAACTTCAAATTATGGATAAGGGAGATGGAGAGGTGCTAGTTTTTCCAGGATGAATGGCAAATACTTGCTTAGATGCCCTCTCAGAGCCAGTCATTTTAATGATGCTGGCAAAGGTACAGAAGAGTTAGCAGAACTATCTTAAATATTAAAAAGCGACAACTGACCCTACATGAGAAAATTCTCCAAGAATTAGAGAACTCAACGTCATGTAAATGATGTGGCAATGTGAACATAGGAAGAAGACTTTATTCTGTTCCTTCAACTACAAAAATCATCTTTTTGTCAGAATTGCCAAAAGGCTGGGGTTTTAAGCTTGGGAAAGTCACAGACTTTCTGTACCTTGGTATCTTTATCTGAGTTATAAATATTGGGATGTTGAAATTGGCGATGAAGATTTAGAAAAGGTTAACTCGGGCCTGTAAAGTGTTACACTCATTTGGAATGTGGGCCAGCAAATTATAAAGATGTCTGTCTACCTGCTCGTCCTTTGACAAGAAAGGGCAGAACTCAGCCTGAACCTAGCAATCAAGGGCCTGTGATGTAGAGGGAGTCCCAAGCCAGTGTCTTGCCAAGGAGTCTACAAAATCCTGCTAGAACTTTGAGCTCAAACAATGTTCTCCAGACTGCTCTGCTGAAAAGCCCTGGTCTCTCCTTACAGTAGACCAGGTCTATCCATCGGAATGGATGCCAAGTGAGATGGGTTGGCTAATTGGCCACTCTATATGAGAAGTATATGAAGGCTGATTCACACACACCAAATTCTTGGCTGGGCTTCTAGAATTGTCTAACTGCCAGGGTAAATTTTTCTGCAGCAACCTAACAATTAGGCTAAATGTAATCATTAGCAGGTTGTGGATTATATGTTTTGTGTGGGAAAAAAATTATAAGAGTTAGTCCCATGCTATTAAAATGTTGACAAGAATAGAGTATCAAGGAGGGTTAATGAAGTTTGTTTCAGGAAAAAAAAAAACGTTATTAGCAGATCCCAGCAATTATAATGGACTCTATTGTTTATTGCTATCTGCTAAAATGGAGACTTCTTTTACTAAAGGTATCCTAGACTACTTCTGTGATTTCTAAATGACCTCCCCTCCATTCTCCATTCTCACTGTGGAAAGTCTCAGGAAAACAGATTCAGGACGAGTCAAATACGCTGTACCAGAGAATCGAACTCTCTTTCTCTCTCTTTATCATCATCATCATCATCATCCTGCTCCATTTCCTCCTTCTGCTCCTCTTCCTCCTCTTCTTTTTTGGTCTCTGCCTCTCTGCCCTACCTCTCCCTTATCTATCTATCCATCTATCTATCTTTCATCTATGAATATTTCCAGAAAAAGTCCCTAAGCTTCTAACAGAATACAAGGTGACAATAATAGTACCAAGGGAACAAGAGAAAAGATGTCTGAGTAGAGTCAAAGGTAGAATACTACTACTTCCCTTATGGCAAATTTATAGGCTTATGCCCCAGTAAAGAGTTGAACGAATGGTGCATGAGAATACTACCCAGGGAACTCACAGCGAAATGATCTCTACTCAGTGGTCTGGGCTAGATGCTATGCTATCTTACAAATGCTTACTGAGTTAATTATAATTTTATAATATATATAATTATTTTATAATAGAATAATTACTGGATCAGATGCTATAGTGTCGTGTAAGGCTCTTCTTGAGAAATTGGTTCCATGGTCAAAGCTTTAGAAGAAATACATACCGTATAGAATATTCCTGTTCCCATACCTTCCCGAACACACATACTTTGTTTACTCACAATGCATGCACTCTAATAAAAAGTCTGATTAATTCTACAGAAGTTTGTTTACCTTTACTTAACCTGATAGTACCTAAACTTTGTTTTGGACCATAGAACACTTTCTTAACACTTATTAAGATAAAATGGAACTAGTTCTGGCAGAACCCTATTTGGGGGAAAAAAACATGTCTAGAGGAAGAGTATATGAGGAAGATCAGGATGCTACAGTCATGTGTCCTGCTGATGCTTGAAATTTTTATACCAAGGTTCCCCAACCTGTTCTTGAATACTTCTACAACCTTATAAGGTGGCCTGTTCCATCTCTGGATAGCTCTGTCACAAAATTCCTTTCTCTACTGAGAAGAAATGCAAGTTCTCAGGATTACATTGTATGCTTGAATTTACCCAGGCTAATGTCCCCATAGTTCTCCTTCATCATTGCTTTATTGCTGGGTGTGTGTGGGAGGGGGACAGGAGTGAAGGAGGAAGAGATTACTGTCAGTAAATGCCCTGTGTTGGTTCCCCTTTCTGAATGTTTTTGGTTGGCATCGTGCAGTGGTTCTCCAACTTAATAGACTTAGAAATGGCTTGGAGACTAGACAGCTTGTTAAAAGTTTTCTGAGCCCCATCCCCAGAGATTCTGGGATTTAGTAGGATGGGGTAGGACCCATGCATGTGCATTTCTATCAAGCTCATAGGTGATACCAATGAGCTAGTCCAAGGACCACACTTGGAGTCATACTGGGGTATTGTGTATCTTGATACTCTGCCAAGACCCCATGCTCTAGCTGGTGGGAATATTGGCTGCTAACTGCTCACAGCTGCCTCTCTCACTGGAAATTGCCCTCAGCTGTAGGTAATTATTTTATCCAAGGTTGTCCTCTCCCACTGGGCAACCCAGAACCAATGAGTGGCTGGCTCTAGAGTACAAAGGCCCAGCCTCCTTGCCTCAATTCAGGGTATCTCTGAAAGTGTCCTGCAATTTCCAGAGCTCCCCTGTGAATCTGTTGAAGCCTCAGATTCACTGCAGGTCAGTTTTTTTTCTCTCTGTCCAATCCTACCTCTGTCACAGCCTTCCACACGTATCTCACCGAAACACTCTTCAACAAACCTTCTGCGCACAACTCTCCACCCTAGGGAGTTTTCTCCCCCGTTTCCAGGGAGCCCTAAGTCAGTTGGATTTTATTTTTATTTTACTTTTCTTTTAAACACAAGTGTAGTGCCTTATATTTCCATTTCGTCTTTCCATATTCAGTCTCCAATTTGTTGAAATCTTTTTGGCTCCTGATACTCTTGTCTACTGTATTTGCTACTTCTTCCTGCTTTGTGTCATTGGCAAATTTGATAAGAATGCTATCTACGTCTTCATCCAAGTCACTGATGAAAATATTGAAGAGGACAGAGCTGAGATTAGATTACCCTGAAAAGCTGCCAGAACCTCCTTCCAAGTTGATATGCATCCAATAAACAGCAATGAAGGGAGTCCAGGCCTCAGAGTCAGAGATTTTGGTTTAGAACACCAGCTCCAAGGAGAGGTCAGTAGCTTATACTGATAACTAAAAAGAGCAATATCATTTTAGCTTTCCTATGTTAATAGGCAACTTAGGCACTCCTTACATATTACATATTAATAAATCACATCTCACCATCAAAAACCCCATGAAAATCATAAATAATCATGAATTCGTGGTTATTATTTATTTAGTTTGCCTCAGGATGAAAGTTTTATTTGGGCATTTTGATGGAGGGTTTGTCTCACTTCAATATTTTTAAAAAGAGATTGTGATCATATGGATGTTCAATACCTAACTCAGTTTCACAAGATAGACCTAAAATCACTTGTGATACAGAAGAAAAACAGAACTCCTCAGGAATTGTGTGCGTCGCCATCAGTCTAGGCTATGTAGGTAATGATCTCCACAGGTGCTTGGGGTAGGGTGGGTTGCCTTGTTTTAAATGCTCTGTGGCAGGAGGACACTGGCTGGACACAGAGTGATGTCATGAGTGTCACATTGGGATTTGATGAAGCTAACTGGGAAGCTGAATCTTAGAGGATACTTAGAACACACAATGGCTGCTCTGCATGGGCAAGTGATTTACTGGCCAATGGAAATGGTTTTCCTGTCTTCGGGTGAATACCGACACTAAGCAGCATGGCCAGAGCATTAAGCACTGGCTGGAAGCATGAGGGTACTGCTTTTGTTCCTGGCTATTTAGTAAGTCACCATATACCTCAAGGAAGTATCCCCCCCCCGCCATATTTTTTCTTGAAAAGATATTACCTGCACATTACCTTACTAATAAAAATGTAGTAGGGAATTTTTCAAGGAAAAAAAAAAAAGCTATCTGAAAGTACTTCTGACAGTTAATACGTTGGGAAGAAGTAAAATAAAGATGGGCCAAAAATATATTTACAGCCATAGGATGAAAGGAAATGTTAAAACGTGTGAAGGGTCATTCTCTAGCTCTCAATTTAAAATGTTTCCTTCCACAAATACATTTCACTTTATATCAGGGAAAATGCTTTCAAAATACAAAAGAAGCTTCTAAACAGGAAACAATGGTAGATACAGTATCAAAGCAGAACTTCAAACGGGGTACATTCTGAGCTCAGAAGCAAGATGAAGAACCCCGGGGGTCAGAAAGGGCAGAGAGACAGAAAACGGCACGCAGAGTTGAAGGCACGGGGCTGTGTGGCTCTGGGACATGAAGTCAGCAGTGGCCGTCAGTTGAGACTTCGCTCGGTTTGAGAATCTGAAAATGTTCGGTGCAAGATGAAGGACCGGAGGCAGGCTCTTGGCTTCACTAAGCCAGGGACGGTATCAGGTTTCCCAACTGGTAAAAGGAGGCTGTGCAAAAGCACAGCTGTTGATCAGCACCCAGAACTGCTTACATGACCCCCTTTTGGGGGAGAAACTGAGAAGATGAAATTTCACAAAACTCACCAATATCTGTCTTGCATAATTTTTAGAAATAAGGAATGCATTTAAATTCATCGTTAATAGAAAAAAACCCCTAAATTCCTATTTTATTTATTTATTTTTTAAAGATTTTACTTATTTATTTATTTATTTATTTATTTATTTATTTATTTATTTATTTTTTCACTTAAAAAAAGTATTCTGTGGTGGGAACTGAACATCTTTTTTTTTTCCTTTTAAATTTTATTTTATTATGTTATGTTAATCACCTTACATTACCTCATTAGTTTTTGATGTAGATTTTATTATTTATTAGAGAGAGAGCATGCGCACAAGAGAGAGTGTGAGAGAGAGAACAAAAGCAGGGGCAGGGGCAGAGGGAGAAGCAGACTCCCCACCGAGCAGGGAGGCTGACAGGGGGCTCGATCCCAGGACCCGACCCTGGGATCATGAGCTGAGCCAAAAGCAGATGCTTAACTGACTGAGCCACCCAGGCCCCTAAATTCCTATTTTAAACTGAATAAAGCCAAAAGATCCCTGAACTATAGGTTAGAATGAGATAAAATTACAAGTCAAATGATGATTCTATCCATTTATTAAAATGACTTAATAAAATAAACTCTAGCTCATGTATATATTTTACTAAGTATTTTGAACAAGATTTTTTTTGAGAGTGATAGCGACGCAAAGAAAATTCAAAAATATGAATATCATTGAAAAGTAATATCATGGACACTGTCGCTAACATTAAGGGTCCAATGAAACCAAGTAAGGGAAACTTTCCCCCATTTGTTTTAATTTTAGACACCAAAATATTAAATTTATGAATGAAGATAAGAAAGGTCCATCTGTGACCTATAATTTTCCTTTAGGAAACAATTATAAGTTATCTTTAGTTTTGGAGTCTTTTCATGGGTAAACTGTATGCAGGGGCATTTCCAAGCATCTATTTTGGTGTGCTGGTGGAGCCTGGTCTGGGACTACACTACTGGGATAGAATGCAAATGGCTATTTGGCTACATCACTGGGTAATTTTCCACACCAGTAAATCACCAATGATATGGTTCCAAATCTCTGCCTTTGTGTGCAATCTCTGTAAGCTAAAAACATTCTAATTACTTTAAAGGAGATGACATAAAATGAAGCAGGCAGTGAAGACCAAGAACATTTTAGATCTGTATGGATCACGACACTCCCTGGCCCAGCGCCCCAAGGTTTTGCATTACAGGTATTATATTACCCGATTGTATCATGGTGAGAATTCTTGTGCTTCACAATCAGTTGGAAAGATTGGGTCTCAGCAGTATAAAAAGCAGAGGGCCTTATAACTATATACACATCTCTCTGTTGAAGAGCCAAAAGGAACTTGCTCATACTGCCAAAAGAAGCATACCTAAAGGAGTTGCTAAGGGGTTGGATATTTTAATGCACCAAAGCCTTTTAGTCCTTAAGATGGACTAGATAGTATATTTCGCATGAGAGGGATTAAAAATAGGCGACTCTAAATTGAGAAGTTTGAGCTGGTATCCTTAGAGTCATTTGTTGCTTTAATATTTATGACGATGCTACAAATATATCACAAGCAGTCCCTGACTTAATAAGAGGTTGTATTTTATTTTATTTTTTTTATTTTTTTAAAGATTTTTATTTATTTCTTGAGAGAGAGAGAGAATAGTAGAGAAAGAGCATGAGAGGGAAGAAGGTCAGAGGGAGAAGCAGACCCCCCACTGAGCAGGGAGCCCAATGTGGGACTTGATCCTGGGACTCCAGGATCATGACCTGAGCCGAAGGCAGTCACTTAACCAACTGAGCCACTCAGGCGCCCAAGAGGTTGTATTTTAAACAAACGTCCTGTTAGCATCATATCACATTGTTTACATAGCTTCAAGGGCAGCAGCAAATCTTCACTTTACATTTTGGGGACTAATCCAAAGCCATTTGGTGCCCGACATCTGATTAATTATTTCATTCAGTTCACGATTACTGAGTACAATTACTGAGCAAACACAAGGTGTGGCTATACAATAATACAACAATCTTCTGATGCTCGTAAAATAGTCCCCAGGTAGTTCCAGAAAAAGAATTCTGAAAATGCTTTTATAAGGGCCAGCATTTGTGGATAGAACATAGGCCTCTTTTATGAAGTTCCCATGCCTGTCCCTCTGCTAAACAAACAAGCAAAAATTTTGCCAAACAAGCAAAAATTTGTGATACCATTTGCTTTTCTTGCCTAAAAAAATCAAGTTTATTTATTGACTTGTTTTTATTTTCAGAAAAATTTTGGTATGCTTTTGGGAGTATATCACATATGAAAATATCATCCATCAGGTCTCAGGAGGGAAGAGAGAACTGGGAGCAAAGGGAAACCAGAAGATTAGTTTTAAGGAAAATCACTCTGAGGCCAGCATGAAGGCCAGATGAGTGTGGAGACCCAATGGCTGGGAGCACAGAGCAAAGGCGGTTACAGTCTCTGAGGTAGAATATGGACAAGCTCTAGGATGAGCTGGCAATAGGGATGAAGAAAAGGGGCTAGTTTGTAGAGCAATTTTTGAAGTAGAATTCACATAGTTTAGAAGCCAATTTAATAAATGTATCAAAAAAAAAGTAGAGAAGAGAGAGGGAGGGAAAGGTAGAAGGAATTCTTAGGTTTCCGGTTTTAGAGATGATTAAGTAATTAAACTACACTGAAAATACAGAAACTCCAGCATTGTTTTAGGGGCAGATAATGACTTCTTTAGATATTTTGGAACCTGTAGGATGGGCAGATGGAGACACATGGGAGATGGCTGTAAGTACAGTTCTGGAGATTGGGAGAAAGATGGAAGATGGAAATAAAAACTGAGAAGTCTTAATGGTAGTTGAAACCAACAGATGAAGGTACTTAAAATGTGTATAGGGAAGAGAAAGAATTAAAAATGGAACACCAACATTTAAGGGATGTATAGAGCAAAGATAGACTGTATAGATTATTGTTACAACTCCCAAATTTGTATCTTGAGTCATAACCATTCCTTGGAATTTAAGATTTTATATCCAGCTAAATACGCCATATCTCCACCTGGATGCATGACAGACACATCAAAAGTAACATGTCCCCATCTTCTTCCTAGGATGTGTTGCTTTTTTTCTAAAGATTTATTTATTTATTACTTGACAGAGAGAGAGAGAGAGAGCAGCAGGGGAAAGGGAGAGGGAGATCGAGAATCTCAAGCAGACTCCCTTCTGAGTGCAGAGCCTGACACGGGGCTGGATCTCACAACCCTGAGATCATGACCTGAGCCAAAATCAAGAGTCAGACACTTAACTGACTGAACCACCCAGGTGCCCCAATACATTGCTTTTGATGTCTTCTCCATCTTAGTAAAATGAGTGTCCCATCTTCCAGTTGTTTGGGCAAAAACTCTACAGTCTTCTTGGATTCCTCTGTTTCTTTCACACCTAAATCTAATCCATTAGAAAACTTTTTGGGCTCTGTCCTCAACATAGAGTGGAATCCAACCACTTCTTACTACATTCACTTCTCCTATTCTGACCTAGACCACAGTCATCTCTTGAGGGAATTATGACAACAGTGTCCTAATGGTTTCACTATTTCCCTTCAGTGTATTACAGTAAACAGAGGGGCTAGGTGAGTAACAACATGCCACTCCACTGCTCAAAACCCTCCAAGGGTCCCGTCTCATTCGATGTGAAAGTGACAGTCCTCCAAGGGACCCAGAAGGCCTTATGTAACCAGATTCTTCTTACCTCTCTGAACTCCTTGTCTGCTACACTCCTGCTTGTGTGACCCCTTCCTGGTACACTGGTCTCTTGAGGGTTCATCCAAAAGGCCAAGAAGACTCCTGCCTCATGGCATTGCCACTTACTAGAATCTCCTGAAATGTTTTTCTTCCAATTATCCACGTGGCTGCCATCCTCAGGTCCTTTGCATTTTGTTTAAACGTCACCCTTTCTGTGAGACTTTCCTTAACCACCATATTTAAATAACCACACTTCACTTCCACCACACACACCTATTCTCAGCTCCTTTCCTTCTTTCTTTCCACGTTGCACTTATCACAGTTTAAAATCCCATATATTTAACTTTCTTATTTGTTAATGTCTGTTTTACACCTTCTCCTTCCCCAAATAAAAGTTTCACGAGGGTAGGGATTTTCATTGCCGTATACCAAGTACCAAGAACTGAGCCTGCCTAGCACCGAAATATTCATTGAGTGAGTGAATGAACTCTTATGACATTTTTGACAGATGACATTTACTGAGCTCTTACTATGTACCACGCATTGTGCCAAGGACCTCACTCTTTCTATATGACTAGAAAAACAGGAGAACTGCAAGACAACATCCTTCTGGAAACCAAGGAAGGGAAAGTTTTAACCAGTCTAGTTGATTGATAGGACCAATGTTAAAATGAAGCCGAGTAGATGAATAAATGAAAATAGGGCAGTTAGGGACTGTAAAAGTCACTGATGATCTTAGTGAGCCTTCATTTTCAGTAAAACAAGGGGATGGTGCCAGAGAAGACAGACTGGAGTAGGTCAAGGCATAACCAGGAGCTGAAGAATAGGAATCAGTAATCCCAGTTACTGCTTCAAAAATTCTGATGGTTTCAAGCTGACCAAAAAAAAAAAAAAAAAAAAAAAAAAAAAATTGATGGTAAGGGGAAATAAGCACAGCTGTATAGAAAAGACACTATCCTAAGAAAGTTCTTGTAGAATGAGGGAGACTTCAACATGATGGTTGGCTGAAGGGGAGAAGCAAGAAAAAAAAAAAAGAGAAATTGATGATCCCAAGGGAAAAAAGGAAAACAATTATAAAAAAATATGCCGGAGAATCTGAAAGAGATCCAGTGTCCAGCTGGAATAGCTCTTTGCTGCACCCCTAATAGGGCTCAATATTTTTTCCTTTCCTCGTTTCTTTAAAGTGGAAAAGAGAAAGGACCGAGGAATAGAGAAGCAAGGAGTGACTTACACATGCTTCATGGTTGCCAAAGACAGTGAATACTGGTGACAAATTTTCAGTGTATCAACTATGAATTGTGATTATTAAAATGTGAAATGTGTTACTGGGGGAACAGGAGAATACTGAGGTGTTATTTTGAGGAAGAGCATATTTCCATGTATGTGTGCGGGTGTGTGTGTGTATGCACAGTAGTGTGTGTATGTATACACACACACACACACACACACCCACACACATACACACACTAAACTTTTCCTAGAACCTAGAGAGATTTTTCAGGTATCTGGGAGCTTTTGCAAGGAAGTTCCAGCCATGCTGAAACCTCTGATGCTAGGACCAGGCCCTCTCCTTCATGAGTTTACTCCTGGCCGGTAGGTAAATGTAGAAGCCCTCATATAGCTGCAGACAGACAATTCAGAGTTAATGCTCATTTCTTGTTTAAAGAGTGATCCTGGAATAGAAAGAAGGAAATGAAATCTCATGACAGTGTCATCATAAAGTCATCAGCCAGATGGCAGTCCTTGAAATCTAATCCTTAGAGGCTTCTCACAATCATTTGTAATATCACGTCTAATATTATCTTATTCACCAATTCATATCTATTCGTAGAGGCTGAAAACAAAGAAATGAACTTGGAGAGGCCCTAGTTTCTGGCTTTCTATGTTAACATGGACTCTATCAGGAATCTGATCAGGAAAACAAAATATTTTCCTACATAGGTCACAGTGACGATCTATGTTCTGATCTGAATTGTTAAACTACAGAATTTTGTTGAGAAGTACCCTTTTCTTTTAATCATGCATGGTAGATCAATTCCTTTTAGGCACATGTGGCTATTTGTATTTCTCTATATGAAATGGTAAAGGTCCTATCAAAGCCAGGGTAGAATTCGAAGGTTCTTATGGCCTATTAATAAACTTAAGCTGAACACTAAAATACAAAACAAAGTTAGTTCACTTTTTTAAAGCATTTCATTTATTTATTTGAGAGAGAGAGAGAAAGAGAGGGAGAGAGAGAACGCGTGTCCGTGCAAGCAGGAGGAGAAGAGGGGGAGGGAAAAGGCAGGGGAAAGAATCTCAAGCAGACACTATGCTGAGCATGGAGGCTGACACAGCGCTCGATCCCATGTCTATGAGATCATGACCTGAGCCGAAACCAAGAGTCAGAGCCTTAACTGACTGAGCCACCCAGGTGCCCCAGTTCACTCCTGTTTTTGATTATGTCTCAAAACTACAGCCTGTCAGTATATAATGTCAAGGTTTTTCAAGTTACAATTTTTACGTGTTATTCAACAATTGGAAATGCATTGAAGAGTTTATTGCTTTAAATAGGCTTCTAAAGGTACAGATATTTTGCATGTATTTCTCTATATGACTGAAAGTTTCAGGGCAGGCAGTACATTAGTGTTCTGCAGTAAAGCCTGAACTGTGAGAAATGATGTAACCAGAATTCTTTCGGCGGAGTCCCTTCTACCTAGAAAGTCTTATTTATGGGTACTTTTCAAAGATGTGAGATACTTTTTCTCCATAACCCAAATATCAATGTTCATAATTTCTCCTTTCAAAATTATGTTTATAAGATTAACAACAAAAGTCAAAGTGTTTCTATCCTGTGATAGTTGTAGTTTTCGAGACTTTAAATACCAACTCTACAAAGTGGATAAACAGAAGATATAAAGTATAAACAAGGAAATAAAATAATGTGAACCAACACCTTTTTACTTTTAAGAAATTGTTGTAAGTGTGCCCTATATTGCTTAGCTGGACACAGACAAAGAAGATCTGCAGCAGGACTGCCAACTAATTTTTTGTGATGATGGAAACGCTCTCTTTTGCACTGTCCAATAGGGAAGTCACTAGTTACCTGTGGCTCCTGAGCACTTAAAAGGTGGCTGATGAGATGGAGAAAATGAATTTTAAATTTTATTTAATTTCAATTTATGTTTAAATTGCCACCCTTGGCTACTGGCTACCTCTAT
Organism: Callorhinus ursinus; assembly: GCF_003265705.2. NCBI lineage: Eukaryota > Metazoa > Chordata > Mammalia > Carnivora > Otariidae > Callorhinus > Callorhinus ursinus. The sequence continues at coordinate 16,964,088 of NW_027397078.1, read as the reverse complement.
TGGACAGCATAAATCTAGAGGAAGATGATGATGTTACTTTCCTCCTAGGTTTACTTGGGCAAGACACTGGATAAAAGGGTCAGAAGACTAAAGATCACATAAAGAGTTTTCTTATTCTTTATCTACCTAGCACAAGATCTATAGGAATGTAAAATAAGAGACGCTGAGAAGCTGTAATCAAATAGAATATGGCTTCATCTGTGTAGTTGACACACATAGCATACACAGAATGTGAACTTCGAGTATAAAGGTGTCATTAGCCAGCGGAGAATCCAGCTCTCCTCAAGACCTTTCACACTGACCAGAACAACCATCAGGCTCAAATGGCCACTGTTTTTCGATCCTCTGTAAATATACTATATAAATACAATGTACATGAATATATGAGCTACATGAATATACTCTATTTACTCAAAGATCTGACTGGTTATCTTTCCAGGGAACGTAATGCTGTCCAGCTGCAGCATGTCAGTTTCCCAGTTTATTCTTTCCATACCCTTTGAGGCAGACATTCTCTACTGGTTGACTCAACCCCAATTATTAGCCACTAGAGGTGGTTTTGTGGCACAGTTCTGATCTTCAACTTCCTGGGAAACCCACTGCTTTCCTGATCCAAGCACCACCCCTTCTCCTTCTTTTTCTTCCTGCTGGAATGCACATGTTCTGAGGGAGACACCAAGAAGAGCATGGAAACTTCAAGGCTGACAATGCTGAGCCTTTGAGCCAATGTCAGCCATCTGCCTACCCCTGAACCACTCATTAAATGAGACAAATGAACCTCTGTTAGGTAAGCTACTGAACTTGGGTTTTCTGTTACTTGAAATGGAAAGCAATCCTAATGGAGACAGTTTTCTTCTGAGTTATGTTATTGGCGCACCAGAACACTTGTAGTTAGTTATTTTTCATTTGTTCATTTACCCACTTAATAATAAATGTGTTGGGGATAGTTACCATGTGCATAGCTAAGTGCAAGGTAATAGGGTGGACAAGCAGCCCATGGGAATACCCTCATGGAGCCAACATTCTCATAACAGACAATGACCAGCAAACACTTAAGTAGTGAGGTAAGCTCTATAATAGAGGGGGCCTAAAGAGTGTGCACTGAAAAGGCTTCCCGAAGGAATTGGCATTTACACTGAGACCTGGATAATGAACAGAACTTAACTAGGTAAAGAGGAAGGAATAATACATATATTTCAGGTCAGAAGGTAGTAGAGAAGACAGAGCGTAGTTACGAGGAAATGAAAATAGCTCAATGTTACTTAATTATGTGTGGGGCACCTGGGAGGGGAGACTGAGTAAGTGCAGAAAATGAGGCTGTAGTTTTAAGGAAAGGCTAAATCACACACAACCTCAAAATCATTTAAAGGAGTATGGACTGTGTTCAGAAAATAATGGATAAGCCACTAAAGGCTTTAAAAGTCAGAGGAGAGTGAGCTCCATAAATATACCATATTTAGAAAGATCAGCCTGCATTTTATGTAGAGAATGGATAGGAAGTGGAGAGACTAGAAGGAGGGACACCAGTTAGGTGAATGATGTAGTCACTCAGGCAAAACCCAACAGTTGAGGAGGAAGGATAAAGAGAAGTGGCTGGATTTGAAAGTGATTTCTGCAGTAAATAGCTTTGTGATAGCTTAGCTATTAGGCTTGTAAAAGGAAGACTCAAGCATGAGTTTCTATTTGGCAACTGACTGGGTTGTGGTAACATTCACTGGAGCGGCATCATGGGAAGAGAAGTAGGCTGCATCTGGAGAAAAAGTTTGGAAGAGGGCAAAGATGAGTTCAGCCTTGGGCTCATTCAGTTTGAGATTCTGGAGGGACATTCAAATGGAAATAAGTCAGTGGGATATGCAGATCTGAAAGTCACAAGATCATTGTCAGCGGCAAATGACATAAATGGATAGTCATCAGTGGACTGAAACGACACAAGTGGATGCATTTTCACAGAGTACATGTGAAAAAGGCACAGGGAAGAATTTTAGAGGCATGAGTCAAAATTAGTTTGGCAGACTTCAGCTTCTGTAGGGGCCAGTGGAAAATGTAATTTGGCTGCTAACATTCTTTTTTTTTTCCTTAAAGATTTTATTTATTTATTTGAGAGAGAGAGAGAGAGAGAGAGAGAGAGAGAGCATGAGAGGGGGGAGGGTCAGAGGGAGAGGCAGACTCCCTGCTGAGCAGGGAGCCCGATGTGGGACTCGATCCCGGGACTCCAGGATCATGACCTGAGCCGAAGGCAGTCGCTCAACCAACTGAGCCACCCAGGCGCCCTTGGCTGCTAACATTCTATCTAACTTTAGCCATTGGAGAAATAACTATATACCTTCTTTAGGTGGTAGAGTTTTAGGGACCAAGTCAAAAAATATAAACTGGAAGCCCCTCCTCTGAAGAATCCAAGACCTTGAGGAAGTGATTAAAAGAAGAGACAGAGCAGCTTGGACATCAGAGGAGCATGGGAGTGTGGAGCTAGGGGGCTTCCAGAAAGAGCTGCACAGATGGGATAGGACCTCCCTGAGGCCCTAGGTTTGTACCAGAAACAAGTTTTCTTTTTGGCCCCTTCTTAGCTTATATTCCTTAAACTCACCAAACTGATTTCTGATCTTAATTTGCTTTCCCAAAGAAGAGGCTTCTCGTTGACAAACAAGCACTTCCCATTGAGATCTAACTATTGAGCTTCTGATACCACTGGCTCACATATGCCTAAGTCTTCCTGAGCCTAATCTGCCCTTATTTAACTCAACAGATACCAGATCTATATTTGAATTGGAAAATTCAAACCTTGCCACTGAGAGGAGGCAGTAACTTTAAGAATTTTTTTTTCCAATTATCACTCCCCTATTCAAGCTTGTCCTCTTTCCACCACGGTCCATGTGATAGGGCCCCGAAAGTAACTCCCAGCTTCAGGTTGAAACTTCTTTTCCATGGTCATCTGAACACCCACTATCTGGAATTCAAGACTAGAGCTGCTCTCTTCCCTCAGGGCCACCGATGTAAATCCAGTGTCGCAGGAGTTTTCACTCTTTAATTCCTAACTCAGTCTCAAGATTTACTTGCTTTCTCAGTTTCTGCATATCAGTAGCTTGTTACTCCTAAGAGTTTCTGCTCTTCAAAATCTGTTGGTTTTTCTCCCCCTGATGGAGGCCTTTTCTTCTTAATAAAGGCCACCTGACATCTTCAGTAATTCATGTCATCTTCTGGAATTTATTTACATTTCACTGTGGCTTTCCTCATCACGGTACAGGTACTCTTTTTGCCCTTGGTTTTTACTTTAAGATTCTATCTATTTACTTGAGAGAGAGCGAGAGAGTGCATAAGCAGTGGGGAAGGGTAAAAGGAGAGGGAGAAGCAGACTCCCCCCTGAGCAGGGAGCCCGACTCGGGGGCTGGATCCCAGGACTCCTGGGATCATGACCTGAGCTGAATTGTCCCTGTTTTTTGACAGAACTAAAAATAAGTATCCAATAATCCTTAAGTTACCATAGCATGAACAAGGTAACTACATTATGCAAAGAGAGTCATCATTCAACAAGTATTTCCCAGCTCCGCATTGTATCACTTGGTTCAGGACCTCAGGATGTGTCAAATAAGAAAGAGGGTCTTTCAAACCATGAAGGATTCTGGACTCCAGCAAACACACTGAGGGTTACAGAAGGGAGGGGGATGGGGGAATGGGGCAGCCGGGTGATGGGTGTTAAGGAGGGCACATGTTGTGATGAGCGTTGGGTGTTATACGCAAATAATGAATCGTTGAACACTACATCAAAAACTAATGATGTACTGTATGTTGGATAACTGAACACAGTTTAAAAAAAAAGAAAGAGGGTCTCTGTCCTTAGGGAGTTTAGACTAATATGAAGGACAAACATTAAACAGTTAGTTACATAATTCAGGTTTTTATTTAAAATTAGGACACGTGCTATTAAAAGAAAAGCACTTGGGGTTAAAGGAGTGCATAATAAGGACACAGAATCTACTTTGAGGAGATAGTATCTCTAAGAGCTGTTAATTTTCATTGATACGGAAGGGGAAATGAAGTTCTGAGTCATGTTACACTGCACGGATTTTCTCATTGAGTATGTGGAGTGAGATACAATGTTGGCACCATGGACAGCTATAATCCCATCATGAAACGCCAAGCAACTTCCTTGTCAGATTAAGAATGGGGCAGCATGTGTCACTATGGAATAGAATATTTCTTTGTATAGAGTTCTCAAAACATATTGACACATGGCTCTTCTGGCTATAAATCAGTATTTTTGTTTGTCTAAACTCTTAGTTATATCATTGCCTGGGCAAATCACTTAATTTCACCAGTCTTCAGGTCCCTCACCTTTAAAATTCTAGAGGATATAGGTAAGCCTGCGTATTTGCTTGGCATTTGTCACCTTGGATCCTCTGAAGGCCCAGTTTAGCAGGATTAGGAAAACAAATCTACATGGTCCACCCGGTGTCACCACCCATCCATCATGGCAGCCAACACTAGTTTCAGAAATAATGTCATTCATACCTTTTATGAATGCTTGCCCAAGAGGCATTGATGTTCTCTGTTATCATGTGAACTTTTCTGGTATCATCTGCAGAATAATCCCGGAGAAGTTTCAGTGCCAAATCATTTGCAACATCTACATTTATCTGCCACTGGCGGAGGTCTTTGGCCAACTGCTGTGGATGCATATGGGAAAGAAAATGAATGTCAGTTTTCTCTGAAATCTTGAGTTGTAGTTTCTTAAAATTTTTCATAAATAGCTTTTGAATCCTCAGGTCAGAATATGTCTACATGATTACTTTTAACCTACCACGTGACTTAGTCAATCATGACTGTATAAACTAACCCACTTTTCATGACAAAACTTTTCAAATGCCTCATCTTGAGCAATACTCAGTATCGGGTATTTCAATTTAGTGGCAATTAATTGGAAATCAACTGGGTTTAATTATTTTTTTCATGGGAGACAACAAACTATAAAAATTAGCTCCCATATAATTGTTGAGTATGGGACATACCAAAATCTGAACAGAAAAGCAAAACTAATGTATTTCTTTCCCTCTTCATTAAATTGTTGAATTGTTTATGTAATTAGTGCCATCTACTGGCATTCAACTACAGCTGCATATAGAAAATATCACACATCAAAAGAACAGTACTGTTATTCTAGTTGCGAACGTTTCCAAAGGACCAGTTTATTCATAATACTTTAATAAATATCCTCCTTTAAAATTAGAATAAAATTTCCAATGTAAGAATCTTGCTAAACCAAATGACCTACGTTTTCTTGTTTGTCTCTGACAACTGAGTATTATCAAGCTCTGTCTTTCATCACTTGATATACCACATATAAAATAAGTAAACCAATAATAGGTTTATCTGGAAACAGCTAACCCCGGCTATAAGTGCATGGAGGAGGCTTCTAAAGCATTAAGATGATATTAAATTGCTAAGGTGGTTATATCAAATCCAACATAGTGGTTTAAGCCACTGATAAAGGGACAGAGGACTAGGAATAAGCAATTCAAACAAGAGAAAGAATAAAAGATGTCCATTTTAAAAATTAACTTAAAAAATAAAAAATAGAGCATTAAATCAAGACAGTGATGGTATAATTTGACACCAATTAAATTAATAAAAAATAAGACCCAACGCTGGAAGGGCTGTGGTAAAACTAGCATATCCATGTACTACTGCTGGGAACAGTATCTAGCAGGACAATCTGGCAAAAGATATCAAGTGACATACAAATGCTTACTCCCACTGACTTAACTATTGTACTTTTGGTATTTTCTCCTAATAAAATATTTAAAAGAAGAGAAATACATTATAGGAATAAAGACCTTCATTAACTAATATAGTACAAAAGAGAAAATTTCAGTGTTTAATGAGAGGACATTAAACTAACACAATACGTCAACCCAATGGTCTAACGTGCAATAAATGGGCATCAAAGTCATACGTAACAAACAAAACACAATTTCTATCTATATTGAATTTCTTAAATCTGTTAAGTCATGAACTAGAAGGGGAACACAGGAAATTGAAATGAATTGGTGTTTCTGAAGAATAGTCATTTTTGTTTTAATATTTGTTCTTTCATGTTGGTATGCTGTTTATATAATAAAAATCAAACAAGAGTAATTCTACCGTAGTTCCAGTATGTTTGGGTGGACTCCTATTCCTTGAAAATGTATAATGTATATATAATCTGGCATTTCTCAGTTAACTAGAACATTCTATTCTCAAATCAAAAGAAATAATTGTATTTGTTGCATATAACAAGTAGAGCCAAATAACCAAATTAGTACCAAGCATCTAAAGCCAATATCACTAACTTTTGCTATGAAAGGAAAAAGGGAGAGAATTTTTAAAGGTATAGAGAATAGTTGCTACACTACAAACCAATTAAAATGTATCCTTGTGGAATGTCTGTCTTTCCTTATGTACTCATTTTCTCAAGCCCTGTGGCTCTTATTTTCTACTTTTCGGATCCTCACACTATTCAAAAGCCTTTCTGAGGTGAAACATACCCCCTGAAGGCTTTCGCTTTCTAGAAATATCCTAAGGTACAAAATGACCTTTCCATCCCTTCCCCTCTTTACTTAAGCCAAACCTACAGTGTTAAAGTAATATGCACTGTAACTGGGCCTTTTTATCCATAAGATGGTGTTTGCATTTTTAAAGAAGAGTTTATTATCCATCATCTATTCAATCTCTAATTGGTAGCATAAGAATGCATGAAACTGAGACCTATGACTTGGTTACATTTTTCCAAGTTAATTCCTTTTTAGGGATACCTTTTTTTCTATTAAAGAAATATGATAAAGCAACATTAGAGCATTAAAATTTTAATAAATATAATTAAAATCACTTACTTTACCTAAGAAAGATAATCTTGGAAGCCACCACTCACTCATGGGTTGCTATTTGAAAAGTCTAGAGGAAAAAGGATACACCCTGTGGTTCTAATCTATAGATCTTAAAAAAATACCCAGAAGTTTAAGTTGAAAACTATGCTCGAATTTTCCAAAATCTGGAAGGAAATATCAAGCTAAAGTTAGAGACTTCATAGTAAACAGGTAAAAGAGTGAGGCTTGATTTCAAACCAGAGCTTTTTGATAAACTTTAATTCTTGAAAGACCAAAAAAAAAAAAAAAACCAAAAAACCCACAAGTGATATATTTTTCTTCAAATTTGTATTCACATTGAAATTGAGATTTTTCTATCTACGGAAATCTTGACTGAGCTCTAACCCTCACTGTATACTGCCCAGGATTTATGAGGATGTAGGATTAAAAAGAAGAAATCCCACTGACCTTGAGCAACACTGACAGGGCAAAGGTCCTTATCTCAACTCTAAGGTTCTCAACAACAGCGTTCTTGTCTCCCTTCTTAAAAACATTCACCTGAACAGACGGTTTCCCTTCCTTCAAATATGTTGACCAACCTGGATTTTAACCAAGTTGTCTTTCAGACTACAAACAATGACCTTGACCAGTTTTGCCTACTACTGTGAAATTTACTACTGGGATAACTCCAAGCCACAGAAGGAGTGTAAATTCAAAAATACAATAGAATTCACACACACTCCTTTTTATTTCCGAATTCTATTTACAATGGTATACACTACAGGGAATTGTTTGTATGGTGATCACAGTGTGTGAAGAAATTTGAAATACTGTGAACACAAGCCTATAAAAAAAGATGATTTTTGTGGGTGCATATATACGTGGGTGGCGTTTTCCATGAAGAATATAAAATGCTAAATCCCCAAAAGACTGTGTCCCCAACCAGGAAAGAAATATTTTATATTCAAACCTAATATGGTGCTGATATTTTATACACAGTATTTTAGGCAGAAAAATGACTGTCAGCTATGGGACAACCTGAATTACTTTCAAGAACTTTGAGTATTAAAAGTTTTTCATTTTAATGTTTGCCTTTCCTTATTTTTTATTTGTAAGAATTCTTTTTAGGGATACTGACTCTGCATGGGAGAAAACAAGGAAGGGAGAGAGAGAGTAGTTAGAAGTTTGGGCCTGCTGTGTTGGAATCCCAGCTTGATCACTTCCTAGTCGTGTGACAAACGGGAAAGTTAATTGTCCTCTTTGTGTTTGTTTCCTTCTTTCCCAAATGGGTGTATTAACAGCGTCTACCTCGAAAGATTATCATGAGGGTTCATTTAGAAAATCCAGGGAATACATTTAGAATGGTGACTGGTGCATTCAAAGCATTCAGTAAATAGTAGCTATAATCATTGTGATTATTACTACCCTTTCTATTACTACTACTCCTACTCATACTAATTCTACTGCTACTACTACTATTTTGAATAAACCCCCCTATATTCACCCCAGGGTAAGCCTCTACTGAACGCAAAGCAAGGGACCCACTGTTTTATAGACATTGTCTATAATGCTGCAGCTTATCTAAAAGGCTCCCTTTAATTCAGGAGATAAATGTGAGTCCGCAGACTTAAAATTAAAAATTTCAGGTTGAGTGTTGTTGAGGTTTTCTTATAAAACATGTTTTGGGATGGTCACCTACAAATGAAATTACCATTTGTTCCAGATGAACTAGAGTTTAACATTTTTAATGACTGTGACTCAAAGGAGCTTCACGAAAGGCACTACGGAGTAATGAAAAGACATCTTCCCAGGAAGTCTTGTTTGGCCCTTGTTTGCTGTTTGATCTTAAGAACGTCATTAACCTTCTGAGTCCCAGTTTTGTTGTGTGTAAAATCGGATGGAGTGACTTATTCTGCCTGTGCCTCAGGTTTGTCATAAGGCCAAACTCAAAACTGCTCGGAAAATTATAAAATAGGATCCTAATATATTTACGGACAAAAAGTCCTACATACTGGGTTTCTCTGTTTTGCTTAGGATACCGTGTTGGCATACCTAAACTAAGAAATTCATTTAAAAAAAATCTAGTTCTGTGAGCTAACAGCGGAAGAGCTTCTTAGCTTTTAGATCCGTTCTCTGGCAATCTCCTACTCTACTCAGTATTGCAGATGAACTAACCCCTCGGCGGATGAGAATTTCCCAGGATTTCTTGTTAGTTGGCTTCTAGATGGGTTAGGCCAGTGAGAGGTCTCAGTAGAACATGTAAGAGCAGGAGGAAGGGGGAAACTCAAGTATATTTTCTCCTCTCTATGTGGGCAGAGCCTTCTTCATGTCTCCATTTCCTAAGGAACAGCCCTTCCCTTTGTAGTGTCAGGACCCTCTGTGCAGCCTCCACAGCAGTTGAGTAAGCACCAGATGGTTCTGGTTTCTGGACTTTGGTAACACTGGTTGGCCCTCCTGCCTTTGAGGTGGCCAACAGCTTCCTGATATTGCCAACCTCCAAGCTGCCCTACTGTCTCCTACTGGGTTTCTCAGGTCTTCCATTAGCCATGGAACCAGTCATCGATATTAAATTTCCTCTGAAATATCTAGGGTGGTTTCCAGACTGAACCCTGAGGATCCAAACTGGAAGAAATCTCAAAGCAAATGGGCCCTGCCTACAATGACACAGTTTAACATAACAAGCATACATTTCATTAAACAGAGATGACATCTTGCATCCTTCTCTTTAGTCTCAGAGGAAGAGGTGATCCTTGTGCTATGGGAAGCAGATCCCTCCGTCTGGACACTCATCTCTTCTGGGATCTTTGTGTCTTTTCAGTCTCTTGTCTCTCTGGAGGGTCTTTCTCCACAGCCTTCAAACATGAGTCCCCCCGCCAACCCATGCATCTCCAAACAACAACAACAATAAAACCTGCTCTCTGTCCTCTGTCACAATTAAGCTCCTTAGAAGGCAAATGTTCACTTGTTGTCTCAACCGGATTTCATTCCTGCCCCTCTACAACTCATCAAAATCAGGCTTTTGCCAACAGCACCCCACTAAAACTATTCTGACACGTCACTGCTGTAAATTGGATTAGTGGACCCAATTCTTTACCCCAACCTATACCCATGCCCTTTGCTATTTAACTTTTAATTTCCTGCTACAGAAGGTAGAGTTGAGTTTCTGGCCTTTGTCAGTGACCTAATCCTCCACTGTCGCTGCCTTAATTTAGGCTCTCATTATTTCTTGCTTGGATTCTCCAACAACCTTTTTATTGGTTCCTTTTCTCCATCTCAAACCAGACCTTCCATCATCAAACAGCTGCTTAAGTGATATTTTTGAAATGTAAATAGAACCATATCACTCCTCTGTAAAAACTTTCAATGGCTCCCTCTTACCTACAAGACAAAATCCAAACCTCTCTCCTTAGATTACAAGGCTCTTCAATATAGGACCCCCACCTACACATCCACTTTCATCTTTTGTTACCCCCTTTCCTCTTCTCCAACCCAATCCCATAATTGTCCATCCAATAATACAAAAACCTTGAGAGGTTAAGTGACCTGTTGAAGGTGGCAAAGCTAATCAGTGAAAGAGGCATCACAAAAATGCAAGTTTCTTGACTCCAATATTCAGGGTTCAATCTAGTTAAAGAAGATACACTTCCATATAACGGAATTTAATGCAAATGATTGGGCTTATTATAACTGAACACTGAAGAATATAAAATAGTCTCCTTGATGATTATAGCATGATTGGAAAAGTATTGTGTACAATAAAGTAAGACATTGCCAAACAAAGACAGCAGAAAAAAAATACAGATTTAGTTTATTAAAAAAAATCACTAAACAATTTAGTTGTAAGTATGAATTAATGTTCTATAAATCTCTATTGGGAAAGAGAAACAGTCTTTCTTGCTTGTGTGAATTAAAATGACCTATGAAACCTCTTCATGGATTTATAATAGAAATGTTAAAATATCTGTAAGGAAGCTATTTCAAAAGTAAAGCCTCTCACCATTAACTTCAAGATTCATCTATTAAACCTCTGACATTACCAAACATCTCTGTCTCAGAAGGTAACACTCTATACAGGGGATACTATTTAAGAAAATGGCCCTCATTTTCCAGCTTACTGGAAATGATTAATCTTTTCAATAGCTTTGAGGACTACATACCAAAGTTGTTACTTTTTTGTCCTTTCAACAATGACTACAAGCTGAGAGCAGGCTAGTAAATGTGTTATCAGCCAACCCATTAGAGTTCCATTATTTTCTGTCTTACATGGCTTCATGTAATGAATTTTCATAATTAAACTAATGGCATACAATTTATTTTCCTCCCTCTTTAGTTTCAGGCCCCATTTCTCTTCCAGCTTCTTTGGAATAAGTTTTATACAAAAAGAAGGGAGGAGAGCCCTCCAAGTACTTCATTACCTTAATTTCATTATGACATTTTAGAAAGCATTTTCTTTATCTGGGCTCTCTCTTTAATTTGCTGACTTTATTAAAAGGCTTAAGTAGTGTTGTAATTAAGAAATCACCCAGCTACCCCAGGCATCTAAGAGAAGTCTGGTGGAGAGGGTATGGAAATGGTTGGGTGGAAATGGCTCCAGAGACAATGACAGAGGATAGATCCCCAGAAAGTGGCATTTTTCTTGGCTATTTTTCAAACCCCATGAGCCTACTGTGGTAGAATACATTATTGCCCACAAACATTCAGTGCCCTTTCATGCCATCCGCACCTCCATTGAATCAGGGATGGCTATGTAACTGATTAGGGCTGCTTGTCACTTACAGGCAGAAGGTTTATGAACTGATGGCATTATTCCTGTTCTCTGCCTCTTTAATCATGGAAGTATATATCAAGACTCAGCTGTTATCAGCCTTGGTGACTAAGCTAAGTAGAACCCTCTTGATAACTCAGCTGTTATCAGCCTTGAGTGACTAAGCTAAGTAGAACCCTCTTGTGAATCTACAATAGACACATAACATGAGTAAAATAAAAAATTTGTGTTAAGCCTCTAGATCTGAAGGTTGTTACTGTGGTATAACTTAGACTATCCTGACAGATACAGCTAGTCAGGTACAATCCTCTCTCCAGAAGGGCAATTCTATCTTCTCCAAAAAGTCTGGGGCCAGGGCCAGGGATAGAATAAACTAGTATAATGACTCATAGAGAATAGGTTCTGTTGCTAATATATGTTGAGAAATTACATTTTTTAAAGATTTTATTTATTTATTTGACAGAGAGAGACACAGCGAGGGAAGGAACACAAGCAGGGGGAGTGGGAGAGGGAGAAGCGGGCGTCCCACAGAGCAGGGAGCCTGAAGTGCGGCTCGATCGCAGGACCCTGGGATCACGACCCGAGCCAAAGGCAGACACCCAATGACTGAGCCACCCAGGCACCCTGAGAAATTACATTTCTAAAGCAGTTTATAAACTTGAAGAAACAGGAAAAGATCTGTAGTCTCAATGACATGTAGAAACATGCCTTTTGAAAGCAATTTTGAGATATAATTCACATGGCATAAAATCTACCCATTTTAAGTGTATAATTTAGTGGTTTTTAGTATACTCAGAGTTGTGAAGCCATCACCACAATCTAATTTTTTAAAAGATTTATTTATTTATTATTTTAGGGGGAGGGGAAAGGGCAGAGAGAGAGAGTTTCAAGCAGAGTCCCTGCTGAGCCCAATGTGGGCTGGATCCATGACCCGGAGATTATGACCTAGGCCGAAATCAGGAGTTGGACCCTGAGATCATGACCTGAGCCAAAATCAAGAGTCAGACGCTCAACTGACTGAGCCACCCAGGAGCCCCCACAATCTAATTTTGGAACACTTTCTTCAAACCCAAAAGAAACCCTGTACCATTAACAGTCACATTCCATTGTCCATTCTCTCTCTCCCCTAGCCTTTGCTGGATATTTCATACAAATGGACTCATACAATATGTGTTCTTCTGTGATTGGCTTCTTTCACCCAGCATAATGTTTTTGAGGTTCATCCATGTTATAGCAGGTACAGTGTTTTATTAATTTTTGTTGCCAAATAATATTCAATTGCTGGATATGCTACCTTTTAAGAAACCATTCCTTAGTTGATAAACAAGGGTTTTTTCCACTTTTCGGCTATCACAAATAACTCTGCTACAAATATCTGTATAAAGGTTTTGTGTGGATGTACGTTTTTCTTTCTCTTGGATACATACCTGAGTGTGGCACTGTCATGTCAGATAGTAGCTTCATGTTTAATAGCTACAGGAACTGCTAAACTTTTTTCCAAAGTTGTAACATTTTACATTCCCAACAGCAATGTATGAGGTTACAATTATTCCACGTTCTTGTCAACACTCATTATCGTCTTTCTTATTTCAACCATCCTAGTGATTATGAAGTGGTATCTCACGGTTTTCATTTGTATTTTCCTAATAACTAATGATGTTGATCATCTTTTCATGGGCTTATTGGCCATTTGTACATCTTCTTTGAAGAACTATTATGATCCTTTGTCGATTTGTAATTGGGCTATCTTTTTGTTCTTGTTGAGTTATAAAGTTCTTTATGTATTCTGGATACAAGGCCCTTATCAGATATTTGCAAATATTTTCTCCCATTCTGTGGGTTGTCTTCAAACTTTCTTTATGACATCACTTGCCGCACAAAAGTCTTTAATTCTGATGAAGTCTAACTTACATATTTGTTCTTTTGTCACTCTTGCTTTTGGTGTCATATACAAGAAAACATTGCCTAACTCATAATACTCATATGTTGTCTTATAACAGTTTTAAAGTTTTAGTTCTTGGGGTACCTGGGTGGCTCAGTCAGTCAAGCATCTGACTCTTGATTTCGGCTCAGGTCATGATCTCAGAGTCTTGGGATCAAGCCCCATGTTGCTCCATGCTCAGCGGCGAGTCTGCTTGAGGATTCTTTCCCTCTGCCTCTGCCCCTCTGCACCCCCCCAAAATAAATAAATATATCTTTTAAAAAATAAACTTTTAGTTCTTATATTTAGCTCTATCATAATCCATTTAAGAGTTCATTTTTGTGTCTGGTGTTATGTGGGGTCAAACTTCATTATTTTGTATGTGAATATTTAGTTATCCAAGCACAAGGGTTTAAAAAGACTATTCTTTCACCAGTGAATTGTCTTAGCAATCTTGTCAAAAATCAATTGACCTTAAAAGCAAGGTTTTACATCCAGACTTTGAATTTTATTCCATCGATCTACATTTCTTTAATTTCTTTTATTATGTTATATTAATCACCACACATTACATCATTAGTTTTTGCTGTAGTGTTCCATGATTCATTGTTTGCATACAACACCCAGTGCTCCATTCAGTAATGTGCCCTCTTCAATACTCATCACCAGGCTAACCCATCCCCATACCCCCCCCAGAACCCTCAGTTTGTTTCTCAGAGTCCATAGTCTCTCATGGTT
>NW_027397078.1:16914843-16949428 GCF_003265705.2 Callorhinus ursinus | reverse complement strand
ACATACCACCTCTTCTTTATCCATTCATCTGTCGATGGACATCTTGGCTCTTTCCACAGTTTCGCTATTTTGGACATTGCTACTATAAACATCGGGGTGCACATACCCCTTTGGGTCCCTACATTTGTATCTTTGGGGTAAATACCCAGTAGTGCAATTGCTGGGTTGTACGGTAGCTCTATTTTCTACTTTTTGAGGAACCTCCATACTGTTTTCCAGAGTGGCTGCACCAGCTTGCATTCCCACCCACAGTGTAGTAGGTTTCCCCTTTCTCCACATCCCCGCCAACATCTGTCGTTTCTTGACTTGTTAATTTTAGCCATTCTGACTGGTGTGAGGTGGTATCTCATTGAGGTTTTGAGTTGGATTTCCCTGATGCTGAGCAATGTTGAGCACTTTTTCATGTGTCTGTTGGCCATTTGGATGCCTTCTTTGGAAAAATGTCTGTTCATGTCTTCTGCCCATTTCTTGATTGGATCATTTGCTCTCTGGGTGTTGAGTTTGATAAGTTCTTTATAGATTTTGGATACTAGCCCTTTATCTGATATGTCATTTGCAAATATCTTCTCCCATTCTGTCGGTTGTCTTTTGGTTTTGTTGACTGTTTCTTTGGCTGTGCAAAAGCTTTTTATCTTAATGAAGTCCCAATAGTTCATTTTTGTCCTTGCTTCCCTTGCCTTTGGCAATGTTTCTAGGGAGAAGTTGCTCAGGCTGTGGTTGAAGAGGTTGGTGCCTGTGTTCTCCTCTAGGATTTTGATGGACTCCTGTCTCACATTTAGGTCTTTCAACCATTTTGAGTCTATTTTTGTATGTGGTGTAAGGAAATGGTCCAGTTTCATTCTTCTGCATGTGACTGTCCAATTTTCCTAACACCATTTGTTGAAGAGACTTTTTTTTCCATTGGACATTCTTTTCTGCCTTGTCAAAGATTAGTTGACCACAGAGTTGAGGGTCCATTTCTGGGCTCTCTATTCTGTTCCACTGATCTATGTGTCTGTTTTTGTGCCAGTACCATACTCTCTTGATGATGACAGCTTTGTAATAGAGCTTGAAGTCCGGAATTGTGATGCCACCAGCTTTGCTTTTCTTTTTCAATATTCCTCTCGCTATTCGGGGTCTTTTCTGGTTCCATACAAATTTTAGGATTATTTGTTCCATTTCTTTGAGAAAAGTGGATGGTATTTTGATAGGGATTGCATTAAATGTGTAGATTGCTCTAGGTAGCATTGACGTCTTCACAATATTTGTTCTTCCAATTGGTGAGCAAGGAATGTTTTTCCATTTCTTTGTGTCTTCCTCAATTTCTTTCATGAGTATTTTATAGTTTTCTGAGTACAGATTATTTGCCTCTTTGATTAGATTTATTCCTAGGTGTCTTATGGTTTTGGGTGCAATTGTAAATGTGAACGACTCCTTAATTTCTCTTTCTTCTGTCTTGTTTGTGTATAGGAATGCCACTGATTTCTGTGTATTAATTTTATATCCTGCCACTTTACTGAATTCCTATATGAGTTCTAGAAGTTTTGGGGTCTAGTCTTTTGGGTTTTCCAAATTAAAGTATATCATCTGCAAAGAGTGAGAGTTTGACTTCTTCTTTGCCGATTTGGATGCCTTTTATTTCTTTTTGTTGTCTGATTGCTGTGGCTAGGACTTCTAATACTATGCTGAAAAGCAGTGGTGATAGTGGACATCCCTGCCGCATTCCCCACCTTAGGGGGAAAGCTCTCAGTTTTTCTCCATTGAGAATGATATTTGCTGTGGGTTTTTAATAGATGGCTTTTATGATATTGAGGTATGCACCCTCTATCCCTATACTCTGAAGAGTTTTAACCAATTCGAAATCCAAAAGGCTATTAATGAGGTGCAATAAAAAAATGGAGGCTCTAACTGCTAGGATAAATGAGGCAGAAGAGAGAATTAGTGATATAGAAGACCAAATGATGGAAAATAAAGAAGCTGAGAAAAAGAGAGATAAACAACTACTGGGTCACGAGGGCAGAATTCGAGAGATAAGTGATACCATAAGACAAAACAATATTAGAATAACTGGGAGAAGAATAAGAAGAATAGAATAGAATAGAATAGAATAGAATAGAATAGAATAGAACAGAACAGAACAGAATAAGAAGAAAGAGAGAGAGGGGCAGAAGGTATATTGGAGCAAATTATAGCACAGAACTTCCCTAATTTGGGGAAGGAAACAGGCATCAAAATCCAGGAGGCACAGAGAACCCCTCTCAAAATCAATAAAAATAGTTCAACAGCCCGACATCTAATAGTAAAACTTGCGAGTCTCAGAGACAAAGAGAAAATCCTGAAAACAGCTTGGGAGAAGAGATCTGTAACCTACAATGGTAGAAACATTAGATTGGCAACAGACCTATCCACAAGAGACCTGGCAGGCCAGAAAGGACTGGCGTGATATATTCAGAGCACTAAATGAGAAAAATATGCAGCCAAGAATACTATATCCAGCTAGGCTCTCATTGAAAATAGAAGGAGATATAAAAAGCTTCCAGGACAAATAAAAACTAAAGGAATTTGTGAACACCAAAACAGCCCTCCAAGAAATATTGAAAGGGGTCCTCTAAGGAAAGAGAGAGCCTAAAAGCAACATAGACCAGAAAGGAACACAGACAGTATACAGTAACAGTCACCTTACAGGCAATACAATGGCACTAAATTCATATCTTTCAATAGTTACCCTGAACGTAAATGGGCTAAATGCCCCAATCAAAAGACACAGGCTATCAGATTGGATAAAAAAACAAGACCCATCGATATGCTGTCTGCAAGAGACTCATTGTAGACCCAAAGACACCCCCAGATTGAAAGTGAGGGGGTGAAAAACCATTTACCATGCTAATGAACAACAAAAGAAAGCTGGGGTGGCAATCCTTGTATCAGACAAATTAGATTTTAAACCGAAGACTAAAATAAGAGATGAGGAAGGACACTATATCCTACTTAAAGGGTTTATCCCACAAGAAGATCTAACAATTGTAAATATCTATGCCCCTAACATGGGAGCAGCCAATTATATAAGGCAATTAATAACAAAAGCAAAGAAACACATCGACAAAAATACAATAATAGTGGGGGGCTTTAACACCCTCCTCACTGAAATGGACAGATCATCTAAGCAAAAGATCAACAAGGAAATAAAAACTTTAAATGACACACTGGACCAGATGGACTTCACAGATATATTCGGAACATTCCATCCCACAGCAACAGAATACACGTTCTTCTCTAGTGCCTATGAAACATTCTCCAGAATAGATCACATTCTAGGTCACAAATCAGGTCTCAGCCAGTACCAAAAGACTGGGATCATTCCCTGAATATTTTCGGACCACAATGCTTTGAAACTAGAACTCAGTCACAAGAGGAAAGTCGGAAAGAACTCAAATACATGGAGGCTAAAGAGAATCCTACTAAAGAATGAATGGGTCAACCAGGAAATTAAAGAAGAATTAAAAAAATTCATGGAAACCAATGAAAATGAAAATACAACTGTTCAAAATCTTTGAGATGAAGAAAAGGTGGTCCTAAGAGGAATGTATGTAGCAACACAAGCCTTTCTCAAGCAACAAGAAAGGTCTCACATATACAATCTAACCCTACACCTAAAGGAGCTGGAGAAAGAACAGCAAATGAAGCCTAAACCCAGCAGGAGAAGAGAAATAATAAAGATCAGAGCAGAAAGCAATGAAATAGAAACCAAAAGAACAGTAGAACAGATCAATGAAAGCACGAGCTGGTTCTTTGAAAGAATTAACAAGATTGATAAACCCCTGGACAGACTGATCAAAAAGAAAAGAGAAATGACCCAAATAAATAAAATCATGAAAGAGGAGAGATCACAACCAACACCAAAGAAATACAATTATAAGAACATATTATGAGCAACTATATGCCAGGAAATTAAATAATCTGCAAGAAATGGATGCATTCCTAGAGATGTATCAACTACCAAAACTGAACCAGGAAGAAATAGAAAACCTGAACAGACCTATAACCACTAAGGAAATTGAAGCAGTCATCAAAAATCTCCCAACAAACAAGAGCCCAGGGCCAGATGGCTTCCCAGGGGAATTCTACCAAACATTTAAAGAAGAATTAATACCTATTTTTCTGAAACTTTTCCAAAAAATAGAAATGGAAGGAAAACTTCCAAAGTTGTTCTATGAAGCCACCATTACCTTGATCCCCAAACCAGACAAAGACCGCATCAAAAAGGAGAACTACACACCAATATCCTTGATGAACATGGATGCAAAAATTCTGACCAAAATACTAGCCAGTAGGATCCAACGGTACATTAAAAGGATTATTCACCACGACCAAGTGGGATTTATTCCTGGGCTGCAAGGTTGGTTCAACCTCTGCAAATCAATCAATGTGACACAATACATTAATAAAAGAAAGCAAAAGAACCATATGATCCTCTCAATAGATGCAGAAAAAGCATTTGACAAAGTACAGCATCCTTTCTTCATCATCGATCTATCTTTCTATCTTCTTGCCAGCACCATATTGTCTTGATTACAGTAGCTTTGTAATATGTTTTCAAATTGGGAATTGTGAGTCCTCTAACTTTGTTTTTCAAGGTTGTTTTGGCTATTCTTTGTCCCTTGCATTTCAGTATATATTTCAGGATCCACTAGTCTATTTCTGCAGAAAGACCAGCTAGAATTTTGATGAGGATTGCATAGAGTCTATAGATCAATTTGTGGATATTGTTATCTTAATAATATTAAGTCTTTTGATCTGGGAACACGGGATGTTTTTTCCATTTATTTAGATCTTCTGTAATTTCATTCAACAGTGCTTTATCGTTGGTTGTATAAAAGTCTTGCATTTCTTTTATTCCTAAATATTTTATTTTTGATGCCATTATAAATGGAATAGTTTTCTGAATTTCATTTTTCAGATTATTCATTGCTTGTGTATAGGAAAGCAATGGATTTATGCATTTTTATCTTATAATCTGCAAACTTGCTGAATTTATTTGTTCTAGTACTCTTTTAGTGTATTCCTTAGGATTTTCTGTATACAAGATCATGTCATCTGCAAATGGATAGTTTTATTTTTTCCTTTCCAATCTGGATGCCTTTTATCTATTTTTCTTGCCTAGTTGCCATGGCCTGAACTTCTAGTATAGTGGTAAATAGAAATGGTGAGGGCAGCCATCCTTACCTTGTTCCTGATCATAGGTGAAATCATTCAGTCTTTTACTGTGATGTTAGTTGTAGGCTTTGCTTAGATGCCCTTTATCAGGTTGAAGAATTTTCCTTCTGTATTATTTTTCTAGGACTTCTCAAAACAAAGTATCACAAACCGGGTGGCTTAAAATGACAAAATGTATTTTCTCACAGTTCTGGAGTCCAGGTGTCAGCAGGCTACAGTCCATGTAAAACCCATAAGGAACAATCTTACCTCACCTCTTCCTAACTTCTGATGGTACCTGACAGTCCTCGCTGTTTCTTGTCTTACAGTGGTAACACTTTCATCTCTGCTTTTGTTGTCACCTGGTGTTTTCCCTACGGTGACGGTCTTCACATGGCATTCTTCTCTCCATGTATGCCTCTTTTCCTCCCCTTATAAGGACACCAGTCATATTTGATTAAGAACCCAGCCTACTCCAGTATGACCTCATCTTAACTTGATCACATCTGCAATGACCCTATGTCCAAATAAGGACACATTCACAAGTACCAGGGGTTGGGCCTTCAACACATTTTTAAGGAGACACTATTCAACCTACAATACCTTTTATTTCTAATTTGTTGAGTGTGGGTTTTTTTTTTTTTCATGAAAGGGTTTGGACTTTGTCAAATGCTTTTTCTACAACTACTGAGATGACCACATGGGTTTTGTCATTTATTCTATTGCTATAACACATTATAGAAAGCCCCCACTTATGATGATGGTTTGACTTAGGATTTTTTTTTCACTTAACAATGGTGTGAAACATATTCAGTGGAAAGCATATTTCAAATTTTGAATTTTGATCTTTTCCAAGACTAATGATATGCAGTATGATACTCTTTCATGATGCTGGGCAGTGGCAGTAAACTGCAGCTCCCAGTCAGCCATGTTATCATGAGGAGTAAGCACTGATACACTTACAACCATTCTGTACTCATATAACTGCTCTGTTTTTCACTTTCAGTACAGTAGTCAATAAATTACAAGAGATATTCAACATTTTATTATAAAACAGGCTTTGTGTTAGATGATTTTGCCTAACTATAGACTAATGTAAGTGTTCTGAGCACATTTAAGGTGGGCTAGCTAAGCTATAATGTTTGGTACGTTAGGTGTATTAAATGCATTTCTGGCTTATGGTATTTTCAACTTATGGTAAGTTTATTGAGACATAACCCCATCATAAGTCAAGGAAAATCTGTATGTTGATTCAATTTTGTATGTTAAGCTAACCTTGTATTCCTGGAATAAACTTCACTTGATTATGGTATATAATCCTTTCAATATGTTGCTGTATTAGGTTTGATAGTATTTTTCTTAAGGCTTTTTGAGTCTATATTCATGAGGTAGTTTTATATTGGTTTGTGGTTTTTTTTTTTTTCCTGTCATAACTTTGGTTGGGAAATATTCTTTTCTCTTCCATGTTTTGGAAGAGTTTGTGAAAGGCTGCTATTAATTCATCTTTAAACATTTGGCAAAATTCACTAGTGAAGCCATCTGGGCCTGGGTCTTTTCTTGGGAAAAGTTTTAAAATTACTGATTCAATTTCTACACTTGTTATAGGTCTATTCATATTGCTTATTTCTCCCATTCATAATATCCTCTTATAATCCTTTTTATTTCTATAAGGTTGGTAGTGGTGTATCCTCTTTCATTTTTAAGATTAGTAATTTGAGCCTTCTCTCTCTTCCTTCTTAAGTCAGTCCAACTAAAGTGTTGTCAATATTGTTGATCTTTTCAATAACTAAATTTTAATTCTTTTGATTTTTTTCTCACTTTTATTTCCTCTGTTTCATTGATTTCACTCTAATGTTTGGTACTTCTTTCTGCTTGCTTTAGGTTTAATTTTCTTTTTCTAATTACTTGAGGTAGAAGATTGGGTTACTTATTTGAGATCGTTCTTCTTCTTCTTTTTTTTTTTTTTTTTTTAGAGATGTAGGGTGGAGAGGCAGAGGGAGCGAGAGAGAATCTTAAGCAGGCTCCATGCCCAGCACGAAGCTGACATGGGGCTCCCTCTCACAACCCTGAGATCATAACCTGAGCAGAAATCAAGAGTCAGTCGCTTAACCAACGGAGCCACCCATGCGCCCTGAGATCATTCTTCTTTTTTAATACAGGTATTTATAGCTATAAATTTTGCTCTCAATATGCATTAGTTGCATCTTATAAGTTCCAGTATATTGTGTTTTTATATCCATTCATCTCAAAGTATTTTTGCGTTTCTTCTGTGATTTTTTTTTTGACCTATTGGTTGTTTAATAATGTACTGCATCATTTTCTTGTATTTGTGAATTTCCTAAATTTACTTTTGTTATTTTTAATTTCATTTAATTATGGTTAGAGAATCTATATTATGTACATTATATGACTGAAATCCTTTTAAATGTATTAAGACTTGTTTTATGACCTAGCATATGGTCTATCCTGGAGAATATTCCATGTGCAATTGAGAAGAATGTATACTCTGTTATTATTGAGTGGAGTGTTCTTTGCATGACTGTTCGGCCTTGCTAGTTCATATTGTTTTTCCAAGTCTCCCATTTCCTTGTTGATTTTCTGTCCAGTTTATCCATTATTAAAAGTAGGGTATGGAAGTCTTTGTTCTTGTTGAACTGTTTCTTTCTCTCCTCAATTCTGTCAGTTTTTGCTTACTGTATTTTTCTTAATTCTTCTCTTCTCCCTTTTCCTTGGTGTGGATTAGGAATTGACCATGTTCACTGACTCTTCTGCCCGCTCAGATCTGATGCTGAGCTCCTCTAGTAAAAACTTCATTTTAATTATTATACTTTTAACTCCAGAATCTCTATTTGATTCCTGTTCATAATTTATATCTCTTTATTGATAGTCTCTATTTGGCAAGGCATGCATGTAGCCTTGTAGATCCCCCAGGAATATGTCAGAGCTTTTCAAAGACCTCTGAGGATATCTCATTCCCCAGATCTTCCTTTTCAGTTTTTCTCTAGACCATGATTATCTCAACTGGTATCAGAGCCTCAGGCAGTTACTATTTAAACAATGCTGCTGATTGTTTTGGATAGACATTCTGGGGATAGGGCTTTCTCTGGGAGTTAGTGCAAAGTCAGGTCAAATAATGAATGATAAGGCCTTGTGTACAGGTTTGTTCTAGGGAGCTGCAAGACAGGTCAAATAGTAATAAAGCCCTGGGAACGAAATGTGTCTTTCTGAGGAACTCCAATCCTGGTTTTCCCTCTCTGATGGCTGTAAGGCTCTGATTCTCAAAGTTACTATGGAGCTGGGAGAAAGTGATAGAATAGGCCAAGTTAAAAAGCCTCAAACCCTGCTGTTCTTTTTCTTTTCTTTCTTTTTTATTTGACAGAGAGAGCACAAGCAGAGGGAGAGGGAGAAGCAGGCTCCCCGCTGAGCAAGGAGCCTGATGTGGGACTCGATCCCAGGACCCCGGGACCATGACCTGGGCCAAAGGCAGCTGCTTAACTGAATGAGTCACCCAGGCATCCCAAACCCTGCTGTTCTTACTGAAGTTCAGCAATTTATAAAATGCTGTCAACCTTTGGTTAATTTCCAGAGTTCAGAAAAGGCAATTTTGACAATTTTTGCAATTTGTTGCTTTTATGGAGGAGTATGTTTACAGAGTTGCTACATTATGTTTTTTTTTTTAAGATTTTATTTATTTATTTGCCAGAGAGAGAGAGGGAGACACAGCGAGAGAGGGAACACAAGCAGAGAGAGTGGGAGAGGGAGAAGCAGACTTCTCGCTGAGCAGGGAGCCCGATGCAGGGCTTGATCCCAGGACCTCGGGTTCGTGACCTGAGCCAAAGGCAGACACTTACCGACTGAGCCACCCAGGCGCTCTGCTACATTATATTTTTGAGCATGATATAAGTTAAACTATGAAAAGGAAACAAGGCAAAATATGGTGTAATCAGAGCATAATGCTATTCAAGTCTTGGTGACTGTGCATTAAATATTTATATAGTATAACGGTACCTGGGGAAACTAGCCCATTACTTCCTCTGTTCTATCAGTGATGTAGGAAGCACTCTGGTTGTATGCTTTGATAAGTTTAATAGCTTCATACATACTTTGGGAGGAAAAGTATGATTAGGTTATTGATTCTTTCTCCTTAATCATGTGGAAGCTTTAGGGGAGAACAAAAGGGAATAAAGAAAATGCATGAAGAAATGGCAGGTCCCGGCAAGAAGATTTCTGATGTTTTTCATTACAGTATCAGAAATCCAAACCTCAAACTACCGGTGCGAATCAATTTGCTGATTTAATTTTGTGCAAGTCAAAAAGTAAATAAAATATGTGGGAGAAGAATTCAGCTTCCACTACTATGCATATCCTTATGGCAGATAAGGATATGATCTAATACCACCCATCCCCCCAAATAATTAAAAGTACAATGTTCTACTTCCATATTTGAAAAAGTTCTCCATTAGCTTCTTTCCTAGTAAAATAATTTGAGATCCTAGAATACCTACTGTATTTACTATATGTAACAAGTTCAACTTTTTAAATTAATTACATGATTACAACATATCTATCTTTCAAGCTCCCTAAAGAATGTCTTCAAGACACAGATATTTTGCAGCCTTGGAAATTTTTATTTAATAATTTGATAAATTATTGGATTTCTCGCCTCAGATAGTTTTAAGTATTATAGAGCCAAATCAGCTAAGCTCAAACAAGATTTCACTTGTGTATTGAATTCATGTACTCTTAGCTCAGCCAAGCACAAAACAGCTAATGCTGTCACGTTTGAAAAGCTTTTATGCTGAATTTGACACAAAAGCAATCACAAAGCAGACAAAAAAGGAATTTTTCTTTCAAAAGCTGAAAGGGGAAAAAATAAATGAAAACTCTGAGGCTGGGTAAATCTCTCTTGATACTGGAAAAGAAAGCTTAAAATCATCAAGAAATAATTTTTCCAAAGAATTCATTGCCAAGTTTGGACCAATCTTAATAGCCTGGGGAACAGGTTGTGAAGTCAACCAAGATTCTGCCGAATAAAATAAATCCCATGATGACCGTTGCTGGCAATTTTAGGTGCCAATGTCACACCATCTTACTTCTTATGAAAGTTAAATGGCATCATCTCTCATAGGATTCTGTCATAGCTTATTGGCAGGGAGTTTGATTAAAATGGAAATTCTGTATGATTTTTCCCTAACATCTGTCTTTCCATCTCAAAAAAACATTATTGTTTTACTAGGGCCATGGAGAAGATCAAATGAAGCCGTGTGGTTAACAGAATCAGCTACTTCCTCACATTATGGGTTATATAGGAAAGAAACTACATATATTATGGGCATCTCTTAATGACCTGCTCATTAACCATCAACATGATGGGCTATCTATAGCTTGTTCTTTTGATAAATCAAGACTCTTTTGTTGCCATCTCCTTCCAGCCTGACCATGCTTTCAAGATGGACTGTCCCTGGATGCTACCTCAGATTTGATTCCTCTCCTCAACAACGGGCTTGTTGTCCCCATTTTTCCTCTGCTACTTTTTTTAACCAAGAGGAGGAGGCTGTCTGAATGTCCAATCAGTAAGGAAATGGTTAAGGGTGCAACTTAATGAGAGAGTGTAAAGAATTTAAGATGATAATTATCAAAAGTTATAAACCAACAATCTGTAAGTATTTATCTAAGGATACTAAGTTTAAAGTCAGAATTCAAAATTTTTTCTCCATAATGAGGACAATGAAAATACATAGATATGAAATGGAAGAGATTACAAAGATGAGCAATGATGAATCATAAAAATATAAGAATTGCAGATGAATTTTTCTTTAGTTCAGGTGCGATGACTGGCTTAGATTTTCCAAGAGTATCTTACTACTGGCGCTTGCCTTTGGAGCCATTTCACTGTGATGGTGAGGGTAGTCATCAGTGACACTGCTTCAAGGGAGGCTGGCTGCTTTAATCACAGCTCTCCACCTCCATCTCCATGGACACAGCCTGATGACCGCCTTATGAGGCTCACCAGCTCTTTTGCTAATCTTAGGCACGGAGACCTGGAAAGAATTTATGGAGCAAGGAGATCCTGCTCAAATTATCCAATGCCTCTTTATGTCTATTTTCACCCTTTCTTCATAAAAGAAAATTGTTAAGTGATAAGCCAGCTATTACCGCTCAGTAGTGATAACATATTAGACATAAAGTCCAGATCTCCATTTTATATGCTCCCTGACTTTTAGAACAAATTAAACATTGTAGTTTCATTAAAAAAGGGGATATAATTTGCAATTATCTTTTTAGTTTTTCATAGTAAAACAGAATATGAAAACCTCTCCCCAGTATACTGTTTGATCGTTTTCATTTCCCACCTGTTGGCTTATCAGTAATATGATCTTATTTGTCAATTCATAATTACAGTTGTCTCACTTTCTGATCTTCACAGTTGTATTCTTGATTTGTTTTAGCCACATAGAACACAATGGGTAGAAGAGAAAATCTGTGAAGTCATCTACAAGAGTGACTGCTATGCATTCACATCCTAACTATGATTTTTAAGAGGAGTTTCTGAACTTCTCTAGGCTTCAATTTTCTCACCTGTAAACTGTGAACAATAATAGTTTTCATGGAAGATTCCTGAGAGGTGAAACAAGCCAATATATGTAAAATGATTAGCACAATTTTTGACAATTAGCAAGTACTTGCTAAATGTTAGTATTAGCATTTGGATTACTTTTAGCTTTACCGTATGTCATTTAGGAAATGGATGGGAAAATTACAGCTTTGGTCTTCTTTATACAATGAACATACACTGAAAGTGCAATTATATATATAGTTGAATTCCTAACATATAACATATAACACAAAAACATCAGTTTCTATAGATAATGGCTGAGCCACTTTTATGATGTAGTTTTAGACTGACAATTGAAAAACATTTCTTTATTTTGAAAGTGTGACAAGGATAGCAATTATAATACTATCTTGTCTTTGTTTTAGGTGTTTAAAACATATGACTTGTTTTGATGATGAAATTGTTTCATTTTATCCTTTCATATTTTCTTTTGCCCTTCTTTTCATCTCTTATTAAAAGACCCTTGCTTTTCTAAGGGCTATAAAACCCTAATCATTCTTGCCATCACTTTAAGATTCTTACAGGTTTTAAGATTTCTCATGTGCCAGCTTGCAGAGTCTTCTTGCCCTTATCAAATTTATCACAAATGCCTCTCATCTCTCCTTCCCTTCTTCTAACTCAAGTGTCCAGCCCAAACTCTTTTCCCCTGTTAATTCCTCTCCACCAGTTAATCACTTTCTTCTAAGATCTGCTAGATTCATAGAATCCTCAGTTTTTGGACAGTAAAAAGAAATGGCATAACATACTGAGTACCTTATGGATAAGACCAGAGCCTTCAAGAACAGCTGCATGAATTCTATCTTTCCCATAGTCAAACTGAGGAACTGGGAACATCATCATTAGAAATTCCTATGCCGGGTGACTGGGTGGCTCAGTCGTTGAGCGTCTGCCTTAGGCTTGGGTCATGATCCCAGGGTCCTGGGATTGAGTCCCACATCGGGCTTCCTGCTCGGGGAGGGGGTGCTGCTTCTCCCTCTCCCATTCCCGCTGCTTGTGTTCCTGCTCTCACTACCTCTGTCTCTGTCAAATAAATAAATAAAATCTTAAAAAAAGAAAAAAGAAATTCCTATGCCTTCTATGTTAATCCAAAGGAGAAAATCCTAGTGGCAACAAGTATCTTGTGAAGGAAATAACTGCTTCCAACAGAGGTAATGATGAGTCTGTAAAATCCTATGTGACTTTCTAACATTCTTGTCATACGAACAAAAATCTCGTCCTCATAGCAACGCAGGTCCTTTGGAGAAGTAGCTATGGCCGAGGCTGGCTAAAAGCTCATTTGCTCACTATTCCTATTTGCTCTTCCTTATGTTAAATTGGGAACATGTTCTGGTCAATGGGAGGTGGGTGGAAGTGATGTACATAATCTCCAGGCCTATCCACAGAACCCCATGGATAAACTGGCCACGTTCTCTCTTACTCTCTTGCAGTGACTGTGGTCAGCCATGAATTTAAGATGATAGTATCACAAAATTGGAAAAGCCTGGATTCCTCAAGTCACTATTTATGAGAGAGCTCCCAGGAAGGGCTCTTCAACCTCCACTGGAGTATGATACAACCAGGGAATTCATCTTTATTATATTAAACTATTGAGATTTCAGGGTTTATTTTTCAAATAAACCTAGCATAAATACATATGCCACGTAGCTCAGCACAGCCTAAACACTGACTCATTTAGAAATGGAAGTCACTTCATCCAAGAAAACCACAATATAAGGTCTTTTTTCTTAGATGACATAGCTAATTTGTGATTCAGACAATTGTTTAGCAGGAGGCCTTTTTCCACCAGAAAAAAAAAAAAAAAGTATAGAGGGTTTTAATAAAAAATTCAATCTAATCAAGTTCTTAACTGCATTACTTCCCCGCTTAGCATTTAAGGTCTTTCCCAACTGATCCATAAATATGAGGTTTGAAAGAATTAAAAGCATGTAAGGCACCAGGCATGATGCTTGATAGAACATAGTAAACAAGTATTATTTCCTTTTTCTTTTCTCTTTCTTTTATCACGACGAGTTCTAGACTCTGAAGGGGACAGATATATGATGGAGTTTTTGGGGAAAAGATGAAGAAGAAGAGAAGGAAGAGAAAGAAGTAGAGAAATTGATTTGAAGGTCAAAGACCTGGAGAAGAAAGTGAGAAGACACTTCTCCATTCAGGGCCCTACTTAGGAAGGAGCAGACCCGTTACTTTTTCTAGGAAGGAATTAATCCCAAATGACTGACTTTATGCTACCACACAATTGTGTATATCAACTATGAAGTGATCTCAAAAGATGGTGCAATGTGAGAACCAGTCTATGATATCTGGATTAAACAAAATTAATTTTAAGATTGATGGTAGCCATCAGTTTTCCTCTAATCTCTACTTTGGCTGAAAAGTCCATTGTTCATTTTAGCTTAAATGTAGTTTTCTTTTAATAAATTTACATTAAAAATCATTAAATTTTAATCCATGGTTATAATTTTATCCAGTATAACTGGTATTTTATATTAAGAATATATCTGTGATACCAACCTTGGTTTCTGTGATTTTCTTTTGGATTGCATCCATTGTGTAGGGAGCCTCCTTCCATGACTCGAGCTTGGCTCTGGCCTGTCCCAACACCTGCTCAGCCTCTTCTTTAGCTTCCAGCCATTGTGTTGAATCCTTTAACATTTCGTTCAACTGCTGCCTCCGGTTCTGAAGGTGTTCCTGCACTTCATCCCACTGATTCTGAATTCTTTCAACTGGAATAGAAGGAAAAATAAATATATAGGAGTAAATGCTAGCTGGGAGAAGACATCTGAAATTTAACCTTCAAAGATGATCTCACTTTATTATTTATTTAAAAAAATTGTTCATCGCGTTACAGCTAGGATAATGGACAATAGAATTCCTTACTTTTTCCAAGGGCAAACATGAGGTTAAGTTATCTTCCTCAAGGTGACCGAGAACATCAGTAGTGTATGTAAAATTTTAACTGTGTCTATTCTCAATCCCCAGAGCCAAATATGAATAATCTTTTAGAAAAGTACTAGAGCAGAATGCCTGAATCCCCTTGCCCTTACCGCTTCAGTGCCCAACAACCTGACTTCTGATACTATCATTGGCAATTCATTCATTGAAGGATTTGTGGTACCACAAACAATTTGTTTTGCCACCTAAGTGGCAGGCTAGACATACCAGGGAATCAATGATTCCCACCACCCCACCTCCCAGGAGCAGCCTGTAACCAAGGACTGATGGCACATACTGGGGTATGAATATTTTAGCCCCCTTCATGCCAGGGAGCATTTATTCACTTCACTGGGGAGCATTTATTTTACAAGGGTTCCAGAGTTCTCCTAG
Source organism: Callorhinus ursinus (assembly GCF_003265705.2). NCBI lineage: Eukaryota > Metazoa > Chordata > Mammalia > Carnivora > Otariidae > Callorhinus > Callorhinus ursinus. Next base: position 16,934,316 of record NW_027397078.1, on the reverse strand, counting down.
TGGGATGAAGCTCCAGTGGCCCACAGAAGTAACCTGCTTGATAATGCACCATCCTTTATTGACTGCCCTGCCTTTCTTACTTGCTCACTCCCTCAACTCCCAAATAAACCACATGCTCTGGTCTTCTTCTGGGGCAACCCAAGAGCAGATAGGCCACTGGAAATGTCACTTGTAACAATACCTAAGAATTCATACTGGTTGTATTCTGTAAGTAAGACAGGCTTATACTGAGGCCATTTTTTGGTATCATTGTGAGTCAAAGATGGAGATGCCCTATGAATTCTGCTCTGAAGTACTTTATTTTAGTATGTTAAAAATAAACATGACCACATTGTTTTTTTCTTTTAAGGACCACATTACCTTTTCTTTAAGCTGATTTCATAAAATAGAAATAATGTCCTGGAAAATAAGTAATAAAACCCCTATCAACTTTATCCCTTAAGCAAAACCTGACAGACATTCTAGATTTTTCCCGAGGTCTCAATGAATACTATATATAATTGGATACTAAGTTCTCTCATACAGAACTCCTTCCCACTTTTCACATATTCCCACGGCAAAGCTCTATCATTTTTGCCTACATGTCTGCAGTAGACTCTACGGCCCCTCTGTCTCAGGTCTCTGTTTTGTAATGTAATTTTCACACTACAGAGAGAGTAGTAATTAATATAAATCTGATCGCCCCACTCCCTTATTTAAACCATTCAATGTCTCCCCACTGTTCTCTGGAATATTTTAGCTTGACATACATTTTCTTTTGTGATCTGGCCTGGATAATCCGAGAGACTTATTTATAAAGGAACAAATTACAACATAATCCAGGTGTAGGAAAATCACCAAAGATTTCTGGATTAAACACAATTAATTTTAAGATTGATAGTAGCCATCAGTTTTCCTCTAATCTCTACTTTGGCTGAAAAGTCTACCGTTCATTTCAGCTTAAACATAGTTTTCTTTTAGTAAATTTACATTAAAAATCATTAAATTTTAATCCATGGTTATAATTTTATAATTGTACAGGATAATACAAGAAATTGGGCCTTGTGGCAGTGGCGCCGTTACTACATCAAGAGCCAGGAAATCAGGGGAGGGGAAAGTCGCCAGAAGCTGAGCATCACGAGGAGAAACCACCTTGAGAAGTGCAGTAACTTTTGCCAAGGGACACCATTGGCCTGAGGCAACTTCACCAGAAGGAACCAGGAGAATAAATATTCTGATCTCACTTTGTCCTCTCTCTCCTACCAAGTCTCCCTGGTGGGTAAACCAACTGGAAGCCAGAGGGCACAGGAGCCCAGTGATGACACACATCAGCCCCTCAGAGTAGAGACCAAAGAAGAGAAGGGCCAAGAGGGGCTTTGGATAGATAAATAACATGTACACAGCACAGTACTGTAAAATTGTCCTTCATGACGTTAAGTTTAGTCCTTCTTAATTAATTCTAGTGTTGACCCCATAAAGTTAAGATAACTCAGGAGCTAAAGAAGTACTTGAGATTTTCTGTAAATAAGCATGAGAACTAGACAAACTCTAGAAGACTAGTGATTGTGACATGAAATCAAGAATCTGATACCTAGAATAGGTAAAACCAGGTGAGTGGTGCTCATCATAAATGACTGTTTTTATCGGGTTCATTTCTCTTTGGGTATTTGTTTGGTGTTACAAAACCAGTCAGCATGTTATATTCCAACTTAGGTTAACATGTGTTTAAACATTTAAACATTTGTTTAAATGTCAGTCTCTCTCTATAATCTCCGAGCGCCCTTCTTTTTTGTTTGTTTGTTTCATTGTTATTGCCTCACAGGGTAGTGCGACACCTACTATAGGTGAGATTTACAGTTATTAATTAGTCTTCTGTTTAATCTTTAGTTTACAAAATTAATAGTGTAAATGCTATTATAAGAAAGCTGTTTAAAATATGTCTTTACATATTCTGAAATAATTCTCCATCAGTCATAGAAATAACTGATATTCCAATTACAAACCATTTTTTCAACTTATCATGGCTGGCTACTTTATTATGCATAGTTGGCACCATTTTTTTCTTAGCCTATTTTTATATACTACACGTATATGAAAATAACAAAATTGGCTTTCCTTAAAAAGTCTCTGATTCCAATTTGTTTTTGCATTAATCAGCCTTGATTAGTGACATTATGCTAGCAAACTTTTTTAAATGCCTAGTATTTTTGATATAAACATTGTAAGCCATTTGCATTCATGCCAGTGAGTATTTCATACATCTTATAGTTTATTTCAATAGTGTAGACATAATCTTTATATTTAAAAAGGCCATCATAGGAGAAAAAAATTAAGATAGTTTTTCCTATTATATGTCTATGTATCTCTTCATTGTGGCAAAAGGAGGAAACTTTCATAGCCCAGATCATTATTTCAGACAAATATACCATTTGAATGCTTGTTCAGTCACAACGGTAAAAGTTTTCATCCCAAAGGGGTCATGTGTATGTAATGTAGCAAGGAAAACTGGTTCATTGGTGTATGTATCCCACTAAGGGCATGCTTTCTCATCCCTGACCTTCAACTGATCATCAGATAATACTTAACTAAATAAAATTGCAGGCTACAGACTCACTCAACAATCCATCTACCCCTCCAAGGACCTCTACCCATCAATCCATTAATCCAGTCTGACGGTCACCATTTTATTTACCATCTACTAGATACCAGGCATTATGCTAAGCTGTGGTGAAACAAAGGAGTCAAGACAGATTTCCTGGCTTCTGGTTGGTGCCTGTTAGATAAAGCTTGTTATCTTAAAGAATGAAGATGAACAGTTCCAGGGAAAAGATAATGAGTTCAATCTCGGACCTATTCAGTGGAAGGTTTTGAGGATCATCTACAAAGGATTATCATTTTAGTCACATGGACTGAAGGTGCAATGGCACAGCCATGTATCTGGGGAGAGAGAGGAATCCAGGATTAGAAATTACTACAGAGAAGTAATGAAGACCTCAATGTGGATGCATTCTCATTGACATGGTATGTAGATTGAACAGAACACAGGGGTAAAGATCAAGTCCTGGAAAATACAACACATAAAGACAGAATGAAGCAAAAGTAGCCAATAAGATGAATGAATGGCTAGAGAGGTAGGAGGAATGCCTGGAAAGTGTACTTTCATAAAAACATGGACAAGAAAGAATTGCAAAAACCCAAGAGTGGTTAACACTTTTAAAAGCCATATAAACGTCATGCCAGATAATAAAAATCATGATAATTAACATTTATTTGAATACCTACACTGCTTAAAGCACGGTTTTAAGTTCTGTATGAGTGTTAATTCATTTAATCATCATGATGATCTTATGAGGTAGGTATCATTGTTTATGCTGCTGTTGTTGCTACTTCTCATTGAACAGAGGAAGAAACAGACTTCAGTAAAGAATCGACATAAGGTCATACAGTTAGTGAGTGGGAGAGCCAACACGTGGACCCAAATAGTCAGACTCCCCAAAGCCATGCCAAAAGTATCCATTGGCTTTGACCACATGGAATTCCCTCAGGACCATACAGAAAGTAATTTTAGTGGCATGGGGGAAATCTTACTGTAAGGGATTGACAAATGAATGAGCCAATGATAAATGAGAGTTGGAAGATAATTACCCTTTGTGGGTGACAACGGTGAGGTGCAGTTTTCACTGTCTCCCAGAGTCCACTCATCAGGGTTGAACTCAAATTGCCCACAGCAATAACCTGCTCGATAATTGGCTCAACTATTGGCTTCTTTCCCTTTTTGCTGTGTCACTCTCTTACTGGTACTTCCTGGGATCAGCTTACAAGTAAAACACTTCCACTCAAGTCATTGTTTCAAGGTCATCTTCTGGGGGAAGCTGGTCAAAGTTAGAATTCTAGTCATTAAAAAAAAACCCAAAAAAACCTTAGTGCACAGCCCAGTGCTTGGTGCCTGGTGTACTTTTCAATAACTGCCTGTCAAATGAATTGTACATGTAGACTATTTTAATTATCCATGCTTCCTTTTTATAATGATGTAAAAACGCCACTTCCAAAGTTAACCCTTGCCCAGGACCTTGAGTCTTTCTTCTTTAAAAGGAGTCACTCTCTCTTTACTGCATTTCAAGTTTACATAAGTTGAACACTGGTTTAAGAATTATGCTCATCGTCACTCATCATCATGAAAATGCAAATCAAAACTACACTGAGATAGCACCTCACACCTGTCAGAATGGCTAAAATCAACAACACAAGAAACAACAGGTGTGGGTGAAGATACAGAGAAAAAGGAACACTCATGCACTGTTGGTGGGAATGCAGAGTGATGCGACCACTCTGGAAAACAGTGTGGAGGTTCCTCAAAAAGTTAAAATTAGAACTCCCTTATGATCCAGCAATGGCACTGCTGGGTATTCACCCAAAGGATACAAAAACACTAATTCAAAGGGATACATGCACCCCTATGTTTATAGCAGCATTATTTACAATAGCCAAAATATGGAAGCAGCCCAAGTGTCCACTGACTGATGAATGGATAAAGAAGAGGTATGTATATCTATCTATCTATCTATCTATCTATCTATCTATCTATCTATACACACACAAAATGGAATATCACTCAGCTATAAAAAAGGAATTAAATCTTGCCATTTGCAATGATATGGAGGGATCTAGAGAGTATAATGCTAAGTGAAGTAAGTCAGTCAAGAAAGACAAATATCATATGATTTCACTCATATGTGGAATTTAAGGAACAGAAAAAAACAAGCAAAGGGAAAAAATAAGAGAGACAAAGCAAGAAACAGACTCTTAATTATAAAGAACAATCTGACAGTTACTGGACAGGAAGGGGTGGGGGGATGGGTTAAAGAGGTGATGGGGATTAAGGAGTGCACTTGTAGTGATGAGCACTGGGTAATATATGGAAATGTTGTATTACTATATTGTACACCTGAAACTAATATAACACTGTATGCTAACTAATTGGAATTAAAATAAAAACTTAAAAAAATTGCATATTTCCCTCTCATTCTTCATGATCTCTCTTTTAAGCAAACAAATATTTTTTGGGCATCCTTTGTTTCTGATTTAATGCCTCTGCCACAACCGTATTTTTTTGGTATAGAACATCTTCAATATCATATTTACTAGTAGAATAGTCTCATCTGATAAAAATCCATAAATTAAAATGTATGTTGGTATGTGAGGGGGATTCTTGTGAGCCAAAAAGAATCAATGATCTTTCTTTCTCTAATATCCTTAAAATAAACTGTAGATCAGAGAGAATCTCTTGGCATGCCTTTTTGCCTCAGTCTGTCTTTTTAATTAAATCTGAGATGGTGTAATATAGAAGAGTATATGTATATTTCAGATAAGGACATTTTTATGGGCATTTTCAAATTTTAAAACATATGAGCTTCAGAGGCTAATAACAATAAAATATCATATTGTTATTAACAAAGTACGAAGAGATGAATACTAGAAAGATAGTAAACAAATGTATCAACCCTTGTGAAATAAATACACATATGGAAGAATCCATTTTGCAGAGAAGAACTTATGGAGAGATTATTTCCCTTACAAAAGGATTCACCATAAGATTTCTTTAAACAGTCAACTTTTCAGGTATATTTAAAATATTATTTGACGGGTATTCCACTCCCAGGTATACATCCAAGACAAATACATACATGTATTGGCCAAAAGACATGTACTAAATTGGAAGCTTTCCCTAACTGGAAACTACCCAAATTCCCCTCTACTGGAAAATGGATAAATACACTGTGGTACATTTACCAATAGAACACTATCTAGCAACAAGAATAAAATATCTACAACTTATGCAATAGTATGTATTAATCTCACAAACATAATGTTGACAGAAAGAAGCCAGCCAAAAACAAGGGCATACTGTTTTATTTCACTTATATAATGTATAAAAAGAGGAAAAAGTAAGATGACTGTAGAAGTCAGGACAGTGGTTATCCTTGTGGGACTGGTAGTCACTGAAAGAGACGTAACGGATGCTTCAGAAGTTCTGGACTTTATTCTCTTTCTTGATTTGAGGGCTGTTTACACAGCTGTATTTAGTTTGTGCAAATCCACCAAGCTAAACATTTGTAACATGTGCATTTTCCCTTATGTCTACTGTATTTCAATAAAAATTTAATGAAGTATGATTTGACTTGTAAAATGTATTGTGCATACAACATTGGAGAATTCGTCTTTTCAAAAGGGTTGCAACCTGTGAAATATGCATTACTGGCAGATATGAATGATAATAAGAGATGCAATGGTTTTGCTAAGAATACAATACAATTTAGGTCTTAGATTGGTGTGATAAAGAACATCTCAGAAACACTCATTGGCCAGTGAACCAGACTAGACTCACAGAAACAAATCAGCACATAGAAACTAATGAAGCAGCTATTTGGTTACTTAACAACAGAAACAAAGCACCGCAATTGATTGATACAGCTGTCCTAAGAGCAGACCCTGCAGAAACATATACAAAAGAAAACCTTAGAAGTATGATATATATTCCATTTTGTCAAGGAATGAAAGTAAACATAAAATCTGCTGATCATCAAAGAGAAGCTGTTATTTTGGAACTGAGCCATTGTGGTAGTTGGACATCATATGGACCTGCTAATTGTCCATGCCTCGGCCAACAGTTCAAACTGCAGAATGTCACCACACTTGCAACACTGCACCCAGGATATTACTGATAGACCAAAGATATATTATGGCAGTGTCCTTGGTCACTAGAGCCCATACCGTTAGATTTACATTTATACCAGATTCATCTGACCTGCAAAAGTGAAATAATAATAAAATATATGTATATAAACTCAGACAATCTGTGCATGTTGGTAATTGAAGAGCTACCCAAATGTGTGTATTTCTCCTTTCAGAGGGCCATCGTGGAAAGCTTCTCAACTGATTTGTCTAGTAAGTAGATGCTGGATAGTGAAGGGAAATAAATAACCAATGCTAAGACTCAGGATGACAGACTGGGACTCAGCATGTGTACTGATTTACAGATCTCTAGAAGTGTCAAATTGGAAACTCAGCAATCATGTCAAGAACCACAATACTGCAGAGAAAGAAACAGTTCAGTTGATTGAGTACTAACCAATCTTTCACTTCATGTTTTTAAGCTAGCTGTGTTTGATTATCGATATACATTCTTGACTGTTATAAATTCCCACAACATTTCTCCTAGGGAAAAATGTTATTTACAAAAACGAAATGATTGCCTTTTGGAATATACATTGCTACAGAACAAAGAACAGCTCTGTTGCAATTTCTGCACTGAATTTATAGTCTGAGAATTAGAAGTTACTGTGACTAAGTTTTAGAAAGAAACCTTGACTAGCAGTTAGTAATGGGTTATAGCCCTAGATCTGGGATGAAATTTAATTTGCAAAAGTTGTTTCACCCCAACTTCAATTTCCTCAGCTGCAAAACTGAAATAATGACGGTTGTACAACCAAAGAATTGTTGTGAAGATAAAATTCAACAATAAATAAGAGCATAGAGGACAATACTGAAGCAAGGTGTTAATGCTTCTCTGTACAGAGACCAAACAACAGATTATAGTCATCAGCAAATATTTGTGATCTGCTAGGTGGCACACACTGTGGATATCAATGATTCCACAGAGTACTTAAATAATCTAGGTAGAAAATACCGAGCTGGAAGAGTGAATTTTCAGCCAACTGGGTCACAAATGGGTAAATAATGGCAGATATTTAACTATGGGTAACTGTAAAGAAAATGATTCCAACTGGAGTTAAGATAATGAGTTGTGATAGTTAAAGATGGGAAGGAGATGTGGGAATCGCAACAGACGGTTGTCTGAGGCTAAAACAGTCAACAAAATGTTAGGGGTGATCAAGAAGGGAACTGAAAAAAAAAAAGAAAGAAAGAAACCACCATTATCCTACTCTTGTACAAAGTCAGGGTACATCTCTGCCTTGAGGAATGTGAGCACATCTTAATGTTTGATATTCAAAGACTTTTAAGAAACCAAGGTAAGTGAAAATAATAACCAAAATTATAGGGAATATTAAGATTTGTTTCATGTACTTCCACAAGGCATTTCAACATGGTTCTCTAGAAGACTTATTTATAGTTAAGTTCTGCAAAGAGGAATCTCAATTTAAACCCATTAAGGAGAGAGAGAAACAAATATACTAACCATGAAGTCAAATGTAGCTAGTGTGAATGGACAGACACTTGCTGTATTTAGGAACAGGACATGAGGAATGTGGCTGCTATGTAAACACAGAAAAAAATGTTTCAGACTGAAAAGCTGAAAAGGGAGGGGAGTTAGAGGCACATGATTACATCCTAGCCACTATGACTAATTTGAATATCTACTCCTTTTCTAAATCCTAAAAAGCTAGAATTCAGGAACAGCCAAACATTACGTTTAAATTCATGGAAGACAGACCTAGAGTAAAAATATTTTATAATATTAACCTAACATTTAAGGTTAGTTTGAACATGGCAAAGATCAGTAACTTAATGCTATTGCACAACCAGGTTACTCTCTGTAAAATGAGGATAACAATAACAAGAAGATTAATAATCTATGAAGATTAAGGAAATAATAAACACAAGGTACTGAGTAGCATGTCTGGCCTTTGCTCTCTATTATAGGGGTGAAGACAGACTACCATGTACTTTTGTAACACCAGTGAAGTTCTCAAATCTTGAGACATAAAGCAAAAGCGAGTGGACTGGATGATCCCTGAGGTTCTTACCAGCTCTAGCAATCTGTGAAATACATGTTTCTTGATGTTTCTGTTAGAGCTAGAGGCTCACCTTACAAGGTTATTGGGAAGAACTCAGTCAGCTCAGTGACTGGATGAGCAAAAAGAATGTCAACAGCCATATATCACTCCCCTGGATGGGCCATTGGTATGATTCAGCTTGACAATCTTAAAATCAGTCATGTTAAAATTCAGTTAAAATAAACTCAAGCCACCCTAAAAAAAAAAAAAAAGGTTCCTTTCTTTTGAAAAAAATATTTAAGTGAGGGTCGCCTGGGTGGCTCAGTCGTTAGGCATCTGTTGTGATTCCAGGGTCCTGGGATCGAGCCCCGCATCAGACTCCCTGCTCAGCAGGAAGCCTGCTTCTCCCTCTCCCACTCCCCCTGCTTGTGTTCCTGCTCTCGCTGTCTCTCTCTCTGTCAAATAAATAAATAAAATCTTTAAAAAAATATTTAAGTGAGGTAAACCTGACATTCAACATTATATTAAATTCAGGTGTACAACATAATAATTCATTATTTGTATATATTGTGAAATGATCACCTTAATAAGTCTAGTTAACATCCAAAAGTTCTTTCCTTTAAATGAGGGGGGCGGAAATCGGAGGGAGAGATGAACCAGGAGAGACTATGGACTCTGAGAAACAAACTGAGGGTTCTAGAGGGGAGAGGGGAGGGAGGATGGGTTAGTCCGGTGATGGGTATTAAGGGGGGCACGTACTGCACGGAGCACTGGGTGTTATACGCAAACAATGAATCATGGAACACATCAAAAACTAATGTTGTATGGTGACTAACATAACATAATAAAATAAAATTAAAAAAAAGTTCTTTCTAGGATGATAGTATTTTTCTGTATCTTGATAGAGGCTTGTGTCACACTAGTATACTCACCATTCATCAACACTCACTGAATGGGACACATAAGACTTTTGCATTTGACTATGCAAATTTTGCCACAAGCAAGCAAACAACTGTAAATGAATATTGAGCTCTAATTAATGATATGCATGTTGAAGTGTTTAAGGGTAAAGTGTACCGATGTCTCCAAACTTTGAAATGCATAAAAAAAGGGGGGATTGATGGGAGGATAAAGGAATGAAGTGGTACAGCAGAATCTAGATGGTGAGTTCATGGCTATTCAATGTAGAGTTCCTTTAGCTTTTCTGTGTATTTGAATTTTTCAAAATAAAATGTTAGATAAGATGCTCTCTCACAGCAAGCATGAAGCAGTGTATTATTCAGGCAGCTTTCTAAGTCACTAAGACCACTTTCCAGTAAGAAAAAAATAACCATCTGTGGGATATGTAAGTCTGAAAGATAGTAAATAGCATTTCTACAAGTGGAAATGATAAAACATTTTGCTGAAAGTCACACCCAATGTATATGGTGAGGAGCTGGAAGTGGAATTCAGGCAGAACTCATAATTTCATAATCAACAGACTGGCAGAGACCATATTACCTCATTTAAAGTATGCTGAATATTCTAACAGAGAAAAGGAGTCCTCTGAAAAAAGCTCATTCTCCTGTTGTGGTTATAAACCATAGGTAAACGCGTGCTGGTGTCCACTCTGAAAGATGAGTTAAAGTCAAAGGAGGATTGCATTTTTGCCACCAGTTGGAGAGTCACAGATTATGAGAAAATAGCAACATCCCGTCATAATGAAACATGTAAGCTATTTTATTAATTTAAAAGGCAGATGTTGAAATGTGATATTATTCGATCATTAAAATGAATTTCAAAAATGGCTTCCTTTGGCAGGGGGCACCTATTGGTTGAGATGAAAGCCTGACATTGGGGGAAAAACGCTTGATGTACAGTTATGCAAAAATACTTCAGTGTATAATCTTAGGTCACTCACAAGACATGGAAAAGAACTATCCAGGTGTGATAGTGACACAATATATCATTGGACGATCCATCTGTCCCACTAGCCCCAGCTGTCAACCAATTAAGTGCCAAATGTAGCAAATAAAGTACTAACAACTCAAAAGGGTTCAGTAAGAGTTCAGTAAAGTGGAATAAAGGGTACCATTACAATTCCAGCACCGTGGATTTATTACCATGTCACTGGCATGCAACACACACAGCAAAACCCATTCATCACTGAACATTTTTACATCAAAATTGATGCATTTGTTGGAATGCGAAAATTTTCAAAAAGATGTAGACTAAAAAAGGCATTTATCTCCCTGAACACACAGTGACTTTCATCCCTACACCTTGTCACTCAAATTTTTATTTGACAAGTGCAGAAAATGCAAGTTATACTTGAGAAGCAAAGAGGGCTCGCTTCTCTCTTTACCAGCACACTCCACAGTGTAGCCATTCAAGTTCAGGAATAAAAATAAATATAAAACAATTCCTTGAAAAAACAATGGGCTACAAAGCAAAACACCAGACCCTATCTACTGGAGGACTATTCTGTATTTCTCATCTTCCTTATGTCCTTCTCTAAAGGTGTAGGTGTCTCTTGCCTACCCATGCCTAATTCCCTCCCTGTACTCAGTCTGCCAATTTCTTCTGCCTCCTAAAAGAAGTGATTCCATTTTTCACTCACCCCATATCTTCAACCTCAGTCCAGAACCTCATCTAAAAAGAAAACAACAAATGAGTTTTGCTTTTGGCCCCAACACCACATCTGGCCAACCTGTTATTGTCTTCCCACAGAATGGTTTATGCCGGCACTACTGAAGGGATGGCCTATGAACCAGCAGTATCCGCATCACCTGGGAGCTTGCGAGAAATGCAGTATCTTGGGCTCTACCCGAAACCTGACTGATCAGATTCTACATGTTTAAACCAGATTCCAGAGGTGATTTGTGTGCACACTAAAATTTGAGAAGCACTAGTCAATACGCACTATTTCCACTTTCACACCTCAGGTTCCTTTCTTAGTCACTACATTTTGACTATTGCTACTGCAGTTGTAGATAATAGCTGAAATCAAAATTGCCATTGAAATTGTTGTAGATAATAGCTACGACATTCAAGTCACTACCGCGCTAGAGATTCTGAAGTCTTTATTTCGGCAGACCTCCCTTCAGTACTTGCCCTCATTGATAAGCCCTCCTTGAAACCTCCTTTCGATCAACATGGCATGGAATTTACTCTACCCTTCTGGCCGCTCCTCAGCCTCCTTGGCTCATCTCTTAAATGTCACTATTCCCTACGAGTCTTTTTTTGATCTTTTCTTCTCACTTGATGTCTCCCTGGTGAGTTCATCTATTTATATCGCTTCACTTACTACCTTTACAATAATCATAGTCAAATCTGTTTTAACCTAAGAACTCTCTCCCAAACTCCATATCCACAGAGTCAAACATCTACTAAATCCCTTTTAAATATGCAGTGTATCCCAAACATGATCACATCATCTTCACCCTTCTCCCCTGATCACTGACACACATCTGTTCCTCTACCTAGTCATTCAAAGAGAAACATACAAATCATCCCGGATTTCTCTTTCTTCCTTATCCTTTAACCAAGATATCAAGTCATTCATTCAACCTCCTTAATTGCTCCTCTAACCCCTCTATCATCCAGCTGTCACTTCCCTAGATTGTTTTAATTAAAAGCCTCCCGATTCTCTCTCTTATTTACTGAATCATAACTTTGAACAACTGAATCAATCAACTGGGTTGCTTTGAAAAATACCAATGTCTGTGCCCTGATCCCAAAGCTTTTTATGTCATTGGTTTGGGGTGGAGTCCAGGCACTGGCCCCCACTGCCCATAGTGATTCTAATGTGCAGGTAGGACTAAAAAGCACTGCTCCAACACTGGCCTTTTGCCCTCCATGTGAATCTTCAGCATTTTGGTCGGAGAAGGCTTTTGAAGATGGAAAATTGGAGTCTGTCATCATTTATTAAATTGCTCTAATGTCACTCTTTCACTGCTCTCAGAATACAATCCAAATTCTTTACCTGACTTGTAAGACCTTTTCCAGCTTCTCGACTTCTACCGCCTGTTGTGAACCTTAGAGTCCAGCTTTACAGCCACACATGAGTCTGCTACATGTGTGATGTGACCCACGTCTCACATGCGTCTGTGCACAGATTATTCTCTCCCCTCATCCACTCTACAGCAGTTTGCTCGGAAGCTACTATCATTCGTCATTTTCTCCTGACTGTTCTCTTCTGCCCCACCAAACCTAGTTTCATGGATTTGGGTAGGGTACCCCTCATCATGGTTTCTAGAGCACCCGGTTCTTATTTTTGAACACAGCGATGACACTATTTGGCAATTATCTGTTCTTTTGTCTGTTTTACCCCCTGCAAGGTGATGATTTCAGGAGAGGAAATGTATTTTTAAATTCAGGGGCCAGCCCAAGTTTGGCACGTAGGAAGATATAAAGAAACATGTGGAAAGGGCAAACACAACTCTTACATCATAAACGAGAATTTCTGCACTACTGCAAAAACAAAATTGTCACCAACATATAAACAAAAAATACATACACTTAGGCAATGTTATGAAGATAAAGTCCACGTTCAAAGTTTTTCAGACTTTGTGAGAGTGAGACTTCTGTATTAAAGGAGAAAGAGGAACTGAATTATTGAAGCATAGTGTCAGTTGATCTCTGTCAAATACTCATCCAGAAAAGCAAATTGTAAGATCAAAAATAAATAAAGGTCACTCAATTCTGGTTCATTTAACATATGTCCTGTTATTAAATACAGGGTCAGTGGTTATAAAATACTTTTTAGGGGCTCCTGGGTGGCTCAGTCGTTAAGCGTCTGCCTTCGGCTCAGGTCATGATCCCAGGGTCCTGGGATCGAGGCCCGCCTCAGGCTCCCTGCTCCACGGGAAGCCTGCTTCTCCCTCTCCCGCTCCCCCTGCTTGTGTTCCCTCTCTCGCTGTGTCTCTCTCTGTCAAATAAATAAATAAATAAAATCTTTAAAATACTTTTTAGACTAAAGTAGTAGTAGTAGTAGTAGTAGTATAGACTGAAAGGCCAAAAATAAAAGTGCATGAAGATTCAAACTGCCCTTCCCAGGCCTCATTTTCAGATAATCTTTGCTTATTTAAACCTCAGCAACTCATAAATGTTACAGTAAATAATGTGAAATACCGGGGAGATGAAAAGTAACTCTTCCTATTCTAATGATCCCAATTCGAATGACAAAATAGTTTCACACAAAATATGTAAATTGGCTTTGAACATTAGAATGGCAACTCCTAAAATGGTATAGCAGCTCCTAAAATGAAATGCTTTAGTTTATAAGAAACAACAACAACAAAAATCTGTATACAACCCCCACTATTTCCATTTACCTCTGGGTAAGTCATAACTATACATCCAGAGAAGAAAGACCCAAGAGAGAGACAATACCTCGGTGAAACATATGGCTAAGAAATACAGGAACAGAATAGTGTAATTGCCTTAATTTTAGAAGGAAATCTTCTTAAATAGAATTTCCGTAGTAAAGGAAGAAATAGAGGAATTTTAAATGAGGTAATCTATGTGAAAAGTGCTTTATAAACCACAAAGCTGTCAGCAAAGATAAGGTACTATTATTATTTTCTTGTAAATGAGATACAGCAGAGCACTGTGACTATACTATTCACAGCAAAGACACATATTCCTTTAAAAACATATAAAATGGATGCCTTTTAACAAAAACAAAAGGAAAGGCACACAAACATTGCCAGAACTGGATATCACACAAGATTACACTTTTGTTCTGATAAGTTCTTATAAAGAGCCATTTGATTATATGATGTGAATGTGTTTTTGTACATTTATTCATTTATTTATCCCTTTGTCTATCCATTCATTCACTACAAACTTTTTCTTCATAATCTATTATGTGCTTGAGATTGAGTTAGCACGTATTCAAAACCAAAGCTGCAGAAGGGAGTAATACACATTTTATAAGTAAACTGCCTAATTCAACATTCACATGCATTTGGATCAACTGTGTTGATCCTACTTCTGCACACTGAGCCATTAATCAAACTTATCATCTGTGTCTTTATGACAGAATCCACTTATATGGATGCATCATCCTATAGGAAGAAAAGCTAAGGAGGGGATTTTCATAGCTCCCACTGGCCTTTTGAATTATGGTAAGGATTCTGGTCTTTAGTCTCCGCGCAGTGGGAATCCACTGAAAGGTTGCATGCAGGGAAGCGACACATCTGATCTGGGTGTGAAAAGATTAGTTAGGCTGTCAATTAGAGAAAAGATTGGGGGAGGGGCAGGAAAAGATGCAGAAAAATAGAGCAACAAGCTAGGACAGGTGTCTAGGCACAGCCTGATAGTCATCGGTAGACTGAAAGATAAGAACAAATTAGTAAAATATTCAGAAGATTAAATGCGGAGGACTTCGCCTAAACTCTTCCTTCTGCCTAGAATGCATTGCCTGGTACATGATAGGTACTTCATGAATGCTTTTGAGGGGAAATGAATGGGATTATATTAACCTTGCAATTCTTTCAGGGGGTCTCAGAAGATCTGACCCTGTCATGGAATGACTTTTCCCCCTCACAGAAAAAGTTGGAACTAATAGACTGTGACCACGGTGACTGTTTTTCAGCAAGGTATGCCTAGGTCGCTGTGCCTTTTCTAGAATGCAGGCTACACGTAACATCTGCAAAGTCTTTCCTTCAAGACACTTTGTTGGGAAATCTTACTTAATTTTTTTTTGGCTTGACTTTTGAGTCATTTGTAGATAAATAAGAGAGAGAGAGCGGATCCCTTTGGTATCACAAAATGGTGGAAAAAAAGTTGCTGGTGGATATCAACATGGATCTGCAATTTTATTTTAAATGTGAGTTCTTAATAATCCCCAAGAGAAAAAGTAAAGTACATAGTTTGCCATATGGAATGCATCAACCAGGTGAGAGGTCGAGGTGTTACCATAAGAGGTGCCATTCATATAGTGAGGAATAAATGAAACCAGGAGTATAAGGGACAAAGGCAAAGCCTTGGGAAAAAGGCAGACTAAGGGCAAGAAAATAAGATGAGAGATTTGGGAAAGGTTACATAGTCCCTGTGTTCAAGGCAAAGTCTCCAGAGATGAAGCATGAGAGGTGGTCCCTAGACTAAGCAAAGTGAACCTCTTGGGTAATCACTGAGGGCTTCATGGAAGTGCTTAGAGCATGGGCCACAAGAGATGAGATGAGGTACAAAAGGAAATGACAGAAATGTTTGCGGAGTTCACTTTGGCAGTTAAAGAAGCAAAATCTGACAGGAAACTTAAGGGATGTGAGCTGCCTCATTGTGGGAGCCAAGATTTAGAAGGAGTAGGGAACAAGAAAGTAGATGGCTAGGCAAAATATAGGAAGCCAAGTTAGTCAATGAGTAGGAAATTTCCACTTGAAATCGAATTTATGATACAAAAGAATTGTTAAAATGAAAAATTTTGAAAAAGGACTGGACGAGAAGATTCCACTCATCAACCAGCCTGGGCAAAATATGGATTTGTATCCCATCACTTCATATTTATACTCTTAATCTGACTTTTAGAAGGAGCTCATTACTGATGAAATCTCTATCTTCTCTTCCCTGAACTCTGCCTTCCTTCCTGCTTTTTTTTTTTCTTTTACCATTTCCACCAAAACTACTCCCCTACTCTGTTCCACTATCTTTGAATTCATCAACATTCTCCTTGGCTACATCCAGATTCTTTAGTTTTCCTGTATTCCGGGGTCCATTTGAAGGCACTTAGTACATGTAACTGGGGCCAGTGGGAAGTTCCGGCTTGAAACAAACTTATCTTTATGTTCGCCCCCATAGGAAAAACCAATGTGGACTCTGATGACAAGGAGGTTCTCAGCCCTTTTTCTTGGCTGATGAGCAGTTACATTATCATTCTTGAAAATTAGGAGTAGTCGTGCTATGAAACAGCAGAAAGCATGTACACTAATATTTAGCTGCAAATTTGTATACTGATTCTCTCAGTCTGAATAAAGCTGAGGTAAGAGATCGATCCTTAGGCATTTTTGTAGACACACATGAAGTATGTTACGTTTTCCTAAGATACGCATTAGCAAGGGGTTCGGAACAGTCAGTATCGTTGTTTTCCCCAAACAAAAGATATGTTATGAAACTGCCATGCTGCCATTCCAGTGGTGTCACTGACCTTCTCATCTCATTGCTTTTTTTTTTTTTTTGCCTTCCTTTTATTTTTTTCTAGACTCAATCTCTTTCTCTTGCTGCTTAATAAGCTAGCTGTTACTGGGAACCTAATGAAAGGGTGTTTTTTTTTTTTTTGCCTTGTCTGTGTCCATACCTTCCTAAATAGCTGCTTCATTACTCTATTCACTTTGAACATTAAAAAAAAAGAAAGAAAAAACAAAGCTGAAAGAGGTAATGTGAGAGGTTCATGAAAATCTCCATCTAGGACATCATCATCCTAATTGGTTTATTACCTGCCGTGCTGAATAATTATCCCACTCATCTTAGGGGGCGTTTTGTGTGTGTGTGTGTGTGTGTGTGTGTGTGTGTGTGTGTGTGTGTGTTTTAGCCTTAAAAATGAAAACTTCTTTGTGGTGAAAACTAACCAACAATGAGAAAATGCTATAGGATTTTTAAAAAATAGCCTCAGCAATGACCCCAGAAGCCTCAGAGGCCCCTGTGTAATTGTCAGACTGGAGAAAATGATCCATGAGGGACCATGTGTTTGCAAGGTTTTTGTTCACATTTTACCAACCACAGTGTGACTATGAATTCAGGATGCTAAGCCCACACTGCCCCTCAATCGTCTCTGAAAGAAAAACTAAAGAAATCTACCATGATTAAAAGAAAAGACCCACACAGGAGTAGATGGTGGAAAAGATATAAAGGTCAAGGAGAAAGTTTCATGAAAGTTGTTCTAACTTGTGTTCAAAGTTATATGTTCCTGACAGTGGAAAAGAAAGTCAAATTCTTAGATTTATAATTATGTAAAAATGTCCCATGATTAGTATTATTCCTAAAAATAGATAAATGCTTATATTTCAGGTTTCTTTTTTTTTTTTTTAAAGATTTTATTTATTTATTTGAGAGAGAGAGAATGAGAGAGAGCACGAGAGGGAAGAGGGTCAGAGGGAGAAGCAGACTCCCTGCTGAGCAGGGAGCCCGATGCGGGACTCGATCCCGGGACCCCAGGATCATGACCTGAGCCGAAGGCAGTCGCTTAACCAACTGAGCCACCCAGGCGCCCTATATTTCAGGTTTCTGAAAAAAAATGGAATAACATTAAGCAGGGGCATTTACACATTGCTTCTGAAACACCTGAGCTCTATTGAAAAAAAAAAAAAAGTACTTACTCTGTTCCTACCTCAAATCTCCTAAATCAGAATCTTCAGGATCTTAGGCAAGCACATGCATTCACAAGAGGGACAACAGTGCCCCAAGGAGGTGAAGATTTGTTCTTTTTTTTTTTCCCTCAAAGATTTTATTTATTTATTTAATGAACACAGAGAGAAAGACAGCGAGAGAGGGAACACAAGCAGGGGGGGTGGGAGAGGGAGAAGCAGGCTTCCCGCTGAGCAGGGAGCCCGATGTGGGGCTCCATCCCAGGACCCTGGGATCATGACCTGAGCCGAAGGCAGATGCTTAACGACTGAGCCACCCAGGTGCCCCTGAACATTTGTTCTTGAGGGACAAAAATTCTTGCTATATTTAAGGGTCACAGTGGCTTGTGACTCTTCAAAGGGCCACAATATAAACAGATCACTGAGCATATCTATGGGATTAAGTTTCATGGGGTGTTGATTAGAAAACAAAAAGTCTAAAAGGGCTTAGAGGTTAATGCTGAATAAAAGGTAGAGAAACACTGTACCAGTGTAATATATTTTAAAACACTTTCTGCACATAAAACACGTAATTTATTGAATG
Organism: Callorhinus ursinus; assembly: GCF_003265705.2. Lineage (NCBI taxonomy): Eukaryota > Metazoa > Chordata > Mammalia > Carnivora > Otariidae > Callorhinus > Callorhinus ursinus. The sequence goes on along the minus strand of NW_027397078.1, from coordinate 16,915,735 downwards.
GAATTGGGAAAACACAGATAGAAGGGAAAAAAAGTAAGTTTCCTTGAATTCTCCCAGTTGACAACTGTTAAACATTTTGAGGTACATCCTCCCGTCATCATTTGTCTTGCTGGCTTTTTCTCTGTCTTTTGCTTTCGTGCAAAATTGGGCTCACATGGCATAAATAATTTTGTACCCTACTTCTGCACACTGAGCCATTAATGTTGTAATCACTCACTGCCTATGCCATTAAATGCTATTTGAAACAACTTCGAATAAACACTGTGATACCTTTAACAACAAACTTCCTCCAAACATTAAATGTATATCTATATAGCATTAGGTAGAATTAGTATTAGTAATAGAAAGTATGCATTTTTAGATTAATCATTTTCCTGTGATTAGCCAAATTACAAGCTTGTCTGCCAAAGTGGTTACCAAATTTATTTTACAATGCCATTTTACCTTTTTCTTCTCATTCTCTGTGTCTGTTTCTGTCTGTCTGTCTCTCTTTTGAGGCTGTTTTTCAAATCAAACCTTCTGGAATGTCTGCTTATGAGTGTTATTCCTACCTATGCAGCTCTAAAGACAGTGAAATCAAGGAATGAGTACAGAGCGAAAAGGGTTTGGGACTAAGCCATAATGACAGTGTCTTTAAGGACAGAGCACCTTCATTTTCACTAAATGCTCATCTGATTCTTCATGTTGCATTGTTTACGGGGCAATGGTACTTTTCTCACATGTGATTACCGACTGCAAATTAATGTAGGGAAAATAACTAAAGATCGAGAAGAAGAGAAAACTTTTCCTTTATTTATCTGGTTCAGGGATTGGTTTTTATGTTAAAACCCTGTGCTGAGCTGTAGAGCTGTGTGTGTGTGTGTGTGTGTGTGTGTGTGTGTGTGTGTGTGTG
>NW_027397078.1:16869389-16914833 GCF_003265705.2 Callorhinus ursinus | reverse complement strand
TGTGTGTGTGTGTGTGTGTGTGTGTGTGTGTGTGTGTGTGTGTGAGAGAGAGAGAGAGAGAGAGAGAGAGAGAGAGAGAGAGAGAGAGACTGAGAGAAGGAGGGAAGGAGGGAGGAACATTTGCAATCAGGGTCCTATTTCATTCAAGTTTATCATACTATTTTCAACTGAAAGCGAATTCCTCATATTTTTAAACTACGTTTTTAAGAGTGTGTCTATTTCTTTACAGTTTTAAACAACACACTTCTCTTACTATTTATATGTATACATATCTATTTCTAGTTTATGTAGATGTCTATATAACTCATCTATCAATCTCTACCTCTACATCTTTCTACATGCACGAGGTCAGAGAGGCTCTGAGTCCTACCATCCCAGAAATTCGGAAAAAGCCAGAAAAAAAGATTTTCTTCTGAAATTAAAATTAGAAAGAAAAAAAAAAGAAGTGATAGATGATATTAGCCATCTGCAAAAACAACCTGGCTGAGCTTTGGATAACTTCTTAAAAATGCAGATTCCCAGGGCCTTCTTATATCTCTTGTCATGTCAGAATTTCTTGGGGTAGGAGTCCAGGACTTGCACTAGGGCTGGAAATCTTTGCACAGAGTTGTTTTGTCAGGGTTTTGGTGAGGAAGTACCCCAGTTCCAGCAAGCAAAGAATAAGTAGTAATGTGAAGCGAACGTGAAGCTCCAACTATTGGTTTGCATGCACATAACATACCTGAGTTTTGCGCTGCCCTGTAACGGAGAGAGGGAGAGGGGGAGGTCAGTCTGTGTATGTGATGGGGGAAGACCTAATGCATGGAAGGAAAGCCAGGGAGCAAGCACTTGCTCTTATGCCTTGGGTACCATCTGAGAGAAATGGTGTATTTCTCTAGTTCTGTTTCAGAAATCACCTAGGATAGTAAAGGTGGGCATTTTATCTAGCTTCTCTCAATTGATGAACCACCCTTTAAAAACACCTTATTACCCTTCCTCCGATTCTTTTGTCACCATCAAACCTTGCAATCTCTAATTTGGTCTTCTGTATGCCCTCATTTGGGAGGGCACCCCGAGCAAATTATCATTATTGATTTTTCTGACAGGCTTATGTTATATTATAAAATCATAATTTTGAATTTATTATCTCATCTCTCAAATGATTTATAAATCAATCTCTTATCAGTTTGTGATGCATGGGTCAGGCCCCCAGGCCCTGATTTACTAAACTATTAAATCTCAGAATCTACTAAACTATTAAAATCTGGTTGTTTATGCAAAGCTGAGGACCAGACTTTAGATCTATAATAACACACCATACATATGATATGAACCCCATCAGTGACCTCCTTATGCAATGATTTATATAATTAATATTTTAAAAATATTCAAATATTCAAATAACGGATAATGAAAAACAAATCCATAAATCCGAAGGAAGAATGTGTATATTAAGATCAATTTCAAGTCCATGATATACATATCACTTTTTTATTTGGTTATACCTATATTCTAAACTTTCAATCTTTTTTTAAAAAAGATTTTATTTATTTGAGAGAGACAGAGACAGAGAGAGAGAGCACGTGAGCAAGGGGGAGTGCGAGAGGGAGAAGCAGACTCCCCACTGAGCAGGGACCCTGACATGGGGCTCCATCCCAGGACTCCAGGATCATGACCTGAGCCGAAGGCAGACGCTTAACTGACTGAGCCACCCAGACACCCCTAAACTTTCAATCTTAGTAGACATTAAGAATTCAGAAATCTTTGACCAATGTTAAGTCATACTTATAAAATTCTGGTTGACTGGCTACAGACCAAGAAATTTTTTTGAAACCATACCCTTTTTATGTCATTATAAAGTTCCTAGAATATATTTCTGTTATTCTCAAAATATTTCCTCAGGAGAATGTACTAATATTCTGATCCACTTAAAACAATCACTAGTTAAGTACAAATTAGCTTCCAAAACCAATCTCAAAACATGCTGTAGGAATATACATCTGCTGAAAGATGGTTGCCTTTTATGTTCCCCTTCCCATCTAAAAGTTATTAAGGAAAAGTCTGTTGCTATGGAAACATTCAATTTGGCACCATCTGCATTCAAAATTCAATTGCTTCAAGCCTTTAGCCAATCTCCGGTTTTTAATTGGCAGACCTTCCCAGAATGCTTTACAAATCTTTTAGGAAGCCAATCCATGAAGCATGTCACAATGTAAAGCATCAAGAAAGTTCACAATGCAAGCTTCACTCCATTATCTTAAGATCACACTTGTGCAGTCTCAAAGCATGAGGCCTTGTGATAATTACTTGGCATGGGGTTAATGCCTAAAATTTATTGCCAAGTTGTTTTTTTCTGTCTAATGGATTTCTCATTCAAACAAAGTACTCATTTTACAAGTGACTTAAGTATTAAAAAGACCCTGAAAAGGAGCCCCAGTGGGAAACTTATATAGCGATACACAGTTCAAACAGAAAACACATCTAGGAGAAAGAGTTAAGAATGCGTATTTTGTACTCAGTCAGATCTGAGTTCAAATATTAATTGGAATGCTTGTTAGCTACTTCACTTAACCTTTCTGGGTCCCATTTTCCTCATCTGTAAAGATCTATTATGAGGACTGTAAAGTATGCACTTTGGAGAAAATACATATTTCACATACCCCGTAATGGCATTTGAAGATGTGTTGATCCACATGGTCTTGAAGAATATTCCTTTGGAATGTCAAGTGTCTGTTTATAACTATTGTTAGAATTTATAGGAGAATTATCAAAGACAAATTGTCTGAAAGATTATTTTTAAGAATAGGGAGGATATGGAGGGATCTTGGAGAAGTGTAAAGACATTCAAAGTAAGAAAATTACAAAAAAAAATGTATGCACAGTTGTGGGTTGGATCGTGACATTTTGATGGGCTAGAGAAGTAACTCACCATAATTAAGCACTGGCATGGTTTCTTGGGAGGCTCTTTCAGCCCACCATGTTATAATTATCCTATGGGATTAGTGCCCCATAGGCAACTAGAATCTGTTGTTCTATAACACAGCAGATTTGCTCTACCACTAATGTCCTACTGAATAGCCAGCCTTCCTCTTTGATAGTAATCTTTAGAAGGCAACATTCTAGCTCTATTACTTACTGCTCCTAGGTTACCACATACTTTAAAAACTCCATGCCTTTGATTACTTGTCAATTTTAGTATTATAGAGATTTTTTATATTTATCCAGTTAAGCTATTTCAGTGGTAATTGACTGACATTTTTAGTCGGACCAAAATACTACAAGTGTTACCTTCATGTGTATCCTGATGCAAATTCCTTTATATTGTTTTCCCTTTTTTAACAAGTCTGTAAAAGGTATAACTTGTATGTTGAATAATCAGGATTTATGGCATTTAAGCATAAAGACAGTTTATCTGTTGTCCTTTCTCCCTTTAAATCTGCTCAAGGAGGTAGTTCTTCTCTGGTCCCTGGGTGAAAATATGGACAGGTCCCATGTCTTTTCATGTTTTATCATAAGGTAATACAAGGTCCTATTGCCATTTTAATATATTAAAATTAGAATTTCCAGTCCAGCACATTAATTAACACTTGAAACTTAATCCACATACACAACTTCTCCCCAACTAGCGGAGGCTGCAACTGGGCCAGGTCCCCCACCACCTTGAGTAGTGGGGGTGGTGAATTTCCTCTCTCTCTCTCATTCTCCAGCTGCTCTTTCTCACACTAACCGAGTTGAATGGGAGTGGATGGAGGAGAGGGAAGGGGAGCAGAAAGATCTTATTTGACTCAGACTGTCACTGTTAGAATGTGACTTTTTGCTTTCTGGGTCTGGCTGATGTTAAATACCACTAGAGGGGTTTGATGAAGCTTTTCTAGACTTGACAATCACTGGTGCCCTTTTATTTGCAGTCCTGAATCCAGATAAATGTTGTATATCATTTTGGTGGCAATCACTCTCACCTCAGAAACTTGGAATCCAATGACGCACTCCTCCAGGTGTACCTAGTGAAACTCCTCTCCCTGAAAATGGGAAGGTCAGCTCCTTCCCTTGGGAAAGTGGGGGACTGTATTAGAAGGGGGACACTCACAGCAGCATTTTTTCTGAAGAGTCCTCAAATTTGTCCCAAGCCATTCTTTTCTGGATCTCTTCTTTCAAAATGTGCACTGTGGTAGTGTCTTGCATATCTCACTTTGGTGTCTGCTATCTATAGGACCTTAGTGCTTCCAATATAGACACTTCCAATTTAGTATCTCGTTAAATGAATGTGTGTGTGTTAGGGCACTGTTAGACCAAAGTGCTCTAGTACTGAAGACAGAAATTAGAAGAAAGCCTGTACTAGACAGTCTCTAAGGTCTCTTTCCGCTCTGGAGGCCTTGAATTCTATGACTCTAACACTTCTTCCCCTTGGAATGCATTTCTCTCAGCTATAAGGTCCAGCTTCAGATTCACTTCCATGATACATTTCACTACTACTTCAGGAGACAATGAACACATTATCTGAAACTACTATGTGCCAAGCACTGGCCTAGGTTCTGGAAAATCTATAATGAAATAAAACAGTCTCTGCCCTCGTGCAGCCATGTCTCTTTCTCCTTTGCTCCTCTATTTTCCTTTGCTTGTATCTTGCATTTATATTTTGTTCTGATACCAAAGTTATTGTCTGTACACATCTGTCTCCCCTCGGATTATCAACTCTTTTACAAAAGGATTCATATTTTATTCACTTCTATACATCCCTTTCTCCCAATGGTCACTCAATACTTATTATTAAATGAAGGAACAATGAATAAATGCATGGATGTATAGAAGGATGAATGGATAAACTAAAAATCCTAAACCCATATAATGTTCATGAAAATATTGCTTATATTTACTCTATGGCATATATATATTCTATATATATATATTCTACCTAACAGTATAATAATTTTACAGCTTCTACTTAATAACCAACACTTTAATGGAGGAGACTGCATTACTGCTTTCTCGGAGTACCATATAATTCCTGGCCTGATACCTTACACACTGTGAGTACATAATCAAAATTTGATAAATAAATGTGTGAACGAAAATTTCAGTATTTTAACTTGCATTTGCCCTTCACATAATTTAAATATTAATGCAAATTGTTAAGAAAAAGATTGGGTCAAGTTTAAAGTATAATTCAGCTACAGCTTTTGGGAAATGAGTAAAATAATCTTTCACTCCAGATTTATTTCTTTGTGTAAATTAGGTCCTTATTAAATATTTGCAGACTTACACATTCATAAAAGAAAGCCATCAGTCTCATCAGTTCTGTTTCTTTTAGAAGAGGGTCAATCCATATTTGATTTGCTTCTACAAGCTTGAAGGTGAAAACTTATTTAGTAAAGCACTTAGTGACAGTTTTCTAGTTACTGTTCTTAATCTAGGTACTTTAAGGATGGTGCCTATCCTTAAATTTCTTACTACTTACATGAGAAAGGAACTTGGAATATTCACCATTGCACAATTTGATGAATTTATTATATTTCTGAATAAATTACACTAAATCATATATGAACATAATTTAATGCTCTTTTGTTATTAGCATAGTGCAGTGTGATACTGAAGAATCTAATTTTTAAATGAAATAACTTGTTCAATTACTTTAGCATACTAAAATAGAATAAAAATTTTATTACTTTTAGTTTCAAACCAGCATTATGACATTTTCTTGAGATCCTTTTAAAATTCCTTCAGGATGCCAATTCTATCTTTAAAAACCAACTTGGTATTCTAGTTGAAGGGGAGCAGAATATACCACTCCAAAATATGCCAGTTTGGCATAAGGAGTATTTTAAACTGATTATTTTTAAGAAAGAGCAGGCATAGAAAAGCCCTGAAAATGAAGTAAAAGTTACCCTTTCCGAAGAGATATTTACATTTATAGGAGAAATCTCCATTTGTAAGGGTGTCTCCCGCTCTGTACCCAGGAGGAGAAGGATGACTCTAAATCTCTAGTAACTCCTATCAATGGAATAGGCAAGGACTTCAATCTGGGGAACAACCACACCCTTGACTACTGTGTTTTGCACGAACGTCTCCCATCATTGCCCCCTCCAACATCTTCTTCTGTCTTTAGCTCGAGATGGTATTAATGGTGGTGGCTCAGGCCATTTTGGGGAGTTATTCAGTTTTCCTGGGTCTCTCCCATGTATACAGGAGGTATACATATTATTAAGCTTTTGTGTGTTTTCCTCCTATTAGTCTGTCTTTTATAACAAGGGGTTCCTCAGTCAAGAACCTAGAAAGGCAGAAGGAAAATTATTTCTCATCCCTCACATAGTCTACTATGTTTATCTGAACTAGACAGTTGTATATGCCAGTTATTTTAGAGGATGGAATTTTGAATTAGGAATCTGGCTCTTATATTCATGGTAAAGGCCCATTACATAAATTCTAGGTCAAAGATATACTTAAAGTCAATCTTTTTTGAATGGCCATGCAAATTGTTGGTGTCTAAATTCAGAACCAGGACAGAAAAATAATGAAACGATAGCATTTAATCAAAACATAAACAAAATATTATTAGTACATCAAATTAAAGCAACTCCCAAGCACCTATCCCAGATTTAGATACTAACCAATGCAAACCATCATGGTCAGTCTCGTTGTTTTAAGTCTTAAAATATGTACAACTCATTACCCACCTAATGAAGTATAAAGCCAGTGAATGTAATGTTTTTAATGGCCATAGCACATCTTGTTCGCTGCCCTGCGTTGATATTTATTCTGTTTCCCCTAGGGACAACAGGCAACTTTTTCATACACTGTTTTCTTTATATGATACAAATTCACATTCCTATTTTGTCTTAAGTTATAACATGACTTCCTTATTTGAGTTCTCTGAATGCTTTCAACAGACATCATGATAAAAGGAAAAAGAAATTTTCATTAAAAAAAAAAAGATAAAGAGAATCCTAATCCAAATTTCTACTTTAAGGATTAGAGGGGGGTACTTGAGCTTCTGAAGATTAAGAGCTCTCTATTTACATTTCATTTCCATTTTGCTCAAATCAGCAGAGCCTCCAAAAAGGCAGTGAAGAATATTTCAAACAGCCTCGTACATTTTCTGCACAGATGAGGTATGTGAACTGCAGTCAGACCAAGGTGCTTTTTAAATCTGTTCTGCTTATAAGAGATGGTACTAAAAAGACTCCTAGTCTCCCAAAACTGAAATATCACTCACCATTCCAAAATCTGGGTGTGTTTACTGCAGGTTTTATTTGTTCTTCGTTTGTTTTGTTTTTTTTTTTAAAGATTTTTTAAAAAAAATATTTATTTGACAGAGAGTGAGCACAAGTAGGGGGAAAGGCAAGCAGAGGCAGAGGGAGAAGCACGCTCCCCGCGGAGCAGGGAGCCCGATGCAGGGATCCATCCTGGGACTCCAGGATCATGACCTGAGCTGAAGGCAGACACTTTAACAACTGAGCCACCCAGGCGTCCTCTTTGTTTGCTTTTTTAAGCAGGGCATTTTATTAATCTCTTCAGGCGATTTATTTATTTTTTTCATGGTCATGGAGATGATGATGGCAGCCTGTAACCTTGCACTATTTGCCTGCTACCCCGTGAGACAGTCCATTCAATCAGTACGTATTTATGGCATGCCTGTTATTTTCAGAATAATGTGAGAATTACAGGAATTCAAATATAAAGGAGTAACAGTTTGAAACTTACAGTTCAGTCAGGGAGATTAAACATATACTAGGGAGAGAGTGTCCTGAGAGACAGCACAATGCTTGGAATTCCTAACCTCTGGCATTTTGTCACTTACGAACTTGGCAATAGGAGAAAGAACTGATCCCCACATCCCTATCTGAACTACCAGTGAAATAGGATAATAGAGTCTCCTACTGGAAAGCTGGGTTTTTTTTTTCTTTTGTTTTTTTTTTTTGTTTTCTTTTAACCTATGTTGGCTTCTTTTTTTAAGCATGACTTTGCTTAAGGCATAAAAATGAATCCCTGTGAGGATTTTAAGTATCATGATTCAATAAACACCTAATATATTTTAACTGAACTGAAATAAACTATCACAAGTCAATAAATAATGTATACAAATATGTCAGTAGTATATATAATATTTATATATAAATATATACAGATGTGGGTATATAAGAACAGGCAAATATGTATATAAATGTGTATATGTATGTATATACATTTTCAATAACTGACTTTCAAATTGTTGTCTCCTTTCAACATAGGTTTGGGGAAAGAAGATCCATCTGACACGCTTTTCTAGAATTAGAACACTTGGGTGAAATCCTGACTCTTCCATATGCTATCTGTGGGACCTTGAGAAAGGTATTGCAAACCATGATCCTTGGTTCCCTCATTTATTTAATGAGGACAATATCAACTTTAGGCAAGGTTGTGGATATCAAATCGACTCATTTTTTAGAGTTCTTTGTCCAATTTACGTAAAACATAACACAGATATAAAATATTACTATTTATAAGACGAGATGTTGTAGAATCTGAATAAAATCTGATTTTGCCAATTACTGTCAGTAAAAATTTTGACACCTCCAAACCGTCTGCAATGTTTCATATATTCTGGAATTCTCTGGGACGTGTTTTCCATTACCAAAACACCTAGCTACTGAGAGGGAAACCTGAGCCTTTTAAGTGCCCTGCCAGATGCTAAGAAAAAAAATTAATCCCGTTCCACTGATTGATATGTACCCCTTACAGTACTATGCCCCCTATGTACACACATGCTTTGTTTGGCATGGTACCCTAAATTGAGAGACACATAAATGGATGTGCTAAAACTCTGGGCAGCGTACAGGTACTAATAATAATCAACAGAAATTCTCTGTTTTATTGTCCAACACGACTGAGCCTTCCTCTTTAGCAGTTCCTACAATGGCTAAGACTAAACCAAATCCTTACTGAGAAGCAGGTGAAGGGCCATTGTTTCCAAAGGCCAACATATGCCTATACAATTCCTATGTTTTTCATATTATCTTATCTTTCTGCACAATTACACTTGATGTTCACATTTGCAGGTTGACTGGGTTTTATCAATTCATGGCACAGTTTTCTGTTTAATTATAGAGAAAGGCATTTAAACCCCCTCATTCTTATTCTGTGCACTTGGGACCCAATTTTCTATTTTCAAACACTTTGTTGTTTAATATACATTTTTCTGATAACAAATGAAATCAGGCTGGTATACGACTCTATACCTTTCTTTCCTTCTACCGATTGCATTTTCCTAAAAGCCAGCTGTGGCCCAAGGCACTGGTTCTATGGCTCTTGTATAAAAGAAAAACTGGATTCCAATGGCCAAGTTTATCATTTCCAGAACTACCTTATGGACTCTGTAGGGGACTCTCAATGGCTTCACTCCTGTGACCCAGGGTTAGAATTACAGATGGTAATAAACCAGACTATCCAGTAGCTAGAAATACTAAAAATAGAATATTCTGCAGAAATATTTTAGTTTCATCTTAATACTGAAGAAAATATCATAAAGCCCTTCATTCATTCATTTGTTCAGAAAATCTTGATGAAGAACTTATTTTTTCCAAATTCCTAGACAGGAATTTAAGAGAATCAACACTCAGTGAAGACACATTTCTTGAGCAAGTACTAAGAATTCTGTGTATAGATCTAAGAACATTTCTCAGTCTTCATGTATCTATTTCCTAGATGTGAAAAGCTCTTACCCTTATAGCAGGGTGCTAATCATGTCAACAAAGTGTCAACAACCCAGAAGACCTGGTGGAGCTCTTAATAACGAGGAGGGCTGATAATTATGCGCTGAATGTTTGAGTCCCCCATCCCCAAATTCATACATTGAAACATTAACCCCCAATGTGATGGTATTTGGAGATAGGGCCTTTAGGAAGTAAGTTTAGATGAGATCATGAGGGTGGGGTCTCAAGAGGGCATCAGTGTCTTTAATAGAGGGAGAGAGCAGAACTTTCTCCCTAGTGTGTGAGGACACTGTTAGAAGGTGGCCCTCTGCAGGCCAGGCAGAGGGCTCTCACCAGATCTGCTGGCACGTTGGTCTTGGACTTCCTGGCCTCCAGAACTTGGAGAAATAAACATCTATTGGTTAAGCCACCCCATCTATGGCATTTCATCACAGAAGCCCAAGATGTTTCAGACCTTGATATTTATGTAGTGATTTGCCATTTGAAAAGGGCTAGTCCGTATGCCATTCCCTTAAATCCTAGCAGCAATCTGGTATGCAAGGGCATCCGCAGCCTAATTTTACAGATGAACAAAGGGTGAGAGAGATAGAGGAATTTGCCAAGGGTCCCACTGTCATCAGAGGGCAGAGCCAGGACTTACATGCTGCCTTCTCATTTTAGATGCACCGCTTTTAGCATTACCTTGTGCTTAAAATGGAATCGGGGAAAGATATGCTTATGTGTTTGTCTTACTAACATCAACGTAATAGTCACCGCTGTCATCAGCATGGTCACTATTATCCCATAACCAACCAGCTGCCTGGGCCTTTCTGTTGGGCTTCCAAAACTCAAAAGCCTTTTTTCTTTTGAAAACCCATATTCCTCATGTGGAGCCAGGGTGAGAGAATAATATACATATCCAGTAGCTATGGAAAAAAATCTCAGGGGGTTCTTTTTCCTTTCAATATGCGCACGCATAACCAAGGGCACACACACCTGGTCTGTCATTTTTCAGGAGAAGAGCAGCACTGACATTTGCTGGGTTGTGCGATGGAGACAGTCAAAGCAATGCAGGGGCAAGTCTCAGAAAACTTTCCTTTGAAGTCTCGGTTGAATCCTGTGGCAGTCATCTCTACAGGGATCCCAATCACTTTTACCTCCTGGTATTCATGACCTTTTGGAGTCCCTCATCCTCCCACCTCACTGCATTAGGGCCAAACCGCGTGACAAAAAAATTTATGGAAGGAGTAACAGTATAAGGCTAGTTAAGGCTAGGTCCAAAAAAGGTACCATGGCTTCTGCCTTGTACCCACTGTTTACTTCTGGGGGAAGCAAGCCACCAAGCCACAGGGACACTCAAGCAGTTCCATGGAGAAGCTTGTGCAGGGGGGAGCCAACTAGCTAGCACCACTCACAAACCATATGAGTGAGCCACCCTGAAAGTGGACCCTCCCGACCCAGTCAAACTTTCGTATGACCGCAGTTCCAGTTGACCACCAACTGCAACCTCATGAGCAATTTCAAGACAGAACCACTCAAACAAGATGCTCGTTATTCCCTGACCAACAGAACCTGTGAGAGATAAGAAATGATTATTGCTGTTTTCAGGCACTCAGTTTTGGGATGATTTGTTTTGCAGTAATATGTTAACTGCAAACTCCTTTTCTTGGCTAAAGCAGAATGAGCCCAGCTCTGTCCTTTGCATGTAGAAAGGTCACAATCTATTAATCCTTTCTGTTTACTTCATAAATGCTTCCCTTAAGGCAGGTACAACAGAATAAAGACTAGTGGCAAGCAATTTGTTATGTTGCTTCAAATTATTAATGAGAAAATTTTGGCAAAGAAAAAAAATGGTAGATCTAAAATAATTCCTACACTTTTGCAAAACCTGAGGAGAGCTGAGAGAGAGTCTTTTAGGAGCCATCTATGGCATATCTAAACCTTAGCTTAGCTTCATCTAAACTGCATGATATCACCAAGGAGGAATACTCCTCTCTATACCCAGAGGTACCAAAATATAATAGAAATTCAGGTCTTCAGTTGCAATGCCCCATTAGGTCATACGATAAAAATGCTAGCCTGTGAAAAACTGGCATTTCTCCTGTGGGCACATCTCCTTCTGTTTTGTATTTGTCTGACCAGCTCATTTTGTCTGAGTGTGGGGTTCTTTATATCATATGTATTCACCATTACCTTTATTCTATCATACAAAAAAATCTATTTTCATTAATTTGTTTATTTATTTAATAGTTATGTTCATTATGTGTAGTTTTTAAAGTGGATGAGTAGAACATTGACTAATCCAAATCTTTCATCTTTAAAAGAAACATAATGAAAAAATAAGCAATCAGAAAATGCCGTTTAGGTTCAAAATTGTAGCTACATCACTTTAAATAAGTGTAATTCCTATTACACACTCACAGGAAAGATTACTAATTGAATATAATTATGACCGCTATTTGGGTTTTAAATTCTGTTCAGATATATTTTGATACTAATCCTCTTCTAGAATTAAAGAACGAGATACATTAAAACAGAATTATTTCATGACAGATGTTTAGTATTAATTTAACACAACATAAGGAAAAGTCTATAAAGAAAGAAAAACATATACACTTGCTTCTTATAGGTAAATTTTTAAGTTATAATTACTCTGATAGAGTTTTGAAATTCATGAAGATGTTAAAGATCATTTCTATAATGTAATGTCTATTTCCAGGTACACTATTAACTGGATACTAATGAAAATTAAAGAAATCATGAAATTTATATGTGAAGAAACACACGGTACTATGAACCACACTGTGATGGCTAATTTTATGTGTCAAATTGGCTAGACAATGATGCCCAGTTGTTTGTTTAAGCAGTAGTCTAGATGCTGCTGTAGAGGTGATTTTTAGATGTGATTAACATTTACATCAGTAGACTGTAAGTAAAGCAGATTAGCCTCTATAATGTCGGTGAGCTTTAACCATTTGTTGAAGAACTTAAGAGAAAAGACTGAGGTCCCCAAAAGAGAAAGGACTTTTGACTCTAGGCTACCTTTGGACTCAAGACTGCAGTATTAACTCATTTTGGAGTATCTATCCTCCTGGCCTTCTCTAAAAATTTCAGACTTGTGGTCCCCACAATCTCATAAGCCAATTCTTTAAAATCTCTCTCTCTCTTTCCATATAAAAAATATAATTTATATTATAATTAACAAATACATTAAATACATATGTATGTATACATACACATATACATAGATACAGGGTTCTCTGGAGAATGCTAATAACCTCATTCCTAGTGAATAATAACACTGGAAGATTAGTATTATAATAATAAAAGAATCATAGTAACACATGCAGTAAAACTTTTATTTTTGTAGTGGGATTGAGCAAGAGATATTTTGCTTAACCCTTGGTATACCATCAAGATTCATGGCACCCAAATATATATTTTGAGTTTCTTTTTTTTTTTCCTTAAGATTTATTTATTTGACAGAGAGAGACACAGCGAGAGAGGGAACACAAGCAGGGGGAGTGGGAGAGGGAGAAGCAGGCTTCCCGCAGAGCAGGGAGCCTGATGCGGGGCTCGATCCCAGGACCCTGGGATCATGACCTGAGCCGAAGGCAGCCATTTAATGACTGAGCCACCCATGCGCCCCTTGAGTTTCTTTTTTAAGAAGTTCTAATGACTTGTAAAAATTGGTATTTTTTGACTTTTATTCTTTCCTGGTGTTCTACCAAAAAGCAAAGTGAAATTTTACTTATTCTTTCAATAAAATAAAATTCTTTTTATTTTTTCAATTACCATATGGGTCCAATGAAGCCCTTCATAAACCTAAGATACATTGCGTAGTCTTAATAATCTTATTTTTCCTATATTTGGAAACAATTTGCTCCTTCATCAACAATCATGAGTTTTTCCTAAGTATGCTAAAAAGATTTTTAAATGAAAGAATGATGGAATTATATAGAAGGATGATACAATAGTGGAAAAAAAAACTTCATCCTTTTAGGTTTCGTATTACATTGCCCAAATAGTTCATCTTCAAGAAGGTATAAAGTAAGATCCGGGACAACATCTTTGGAGTCTGTTTTTAGCTCTCAGTGAACAGAGTTGAAAATGTAGAACTTTTCATTTTACTCCCATTATGTCAAAGACAAGAAAATTGATAGAGTAAGATGTTTACAATTATTAGACGGAATAGAAGATAAATGCAAAGAGACAGAAATCAACATTCCAGACTCCAGTGATGATAGTGAAATTGATCATAGAGGTGAAATCTTAGACTGTGAGTCTTCAGATGATAAGCAAACACAAAGATTGATGAACAAACAATATATTTCTAAGGACAGAAAGAAAATAGCATATTTTAATCTAGTTAGTTGTTCAACAGGAAGGACTTCTTCACATAATGTTTTGTTGAAGAACTTGAACCATCCTATTTTGCTAAAATGATGTGGGACACTACATTGTTTATGTTTGTACCTCCAAATTTATTTGATACAAAGTTTTTTGGGTTCAATTCTTATTAAAATTTCTAATAAAGTTTTTTTTTATTTTTAGTATGTATCTAGTCTTGCTTATGCAAAGTATTTGAAAAATAACTGAAACATACAAAACAAAAAGCAAAATGGTTCACTAGACCTAGATGGCAAATGGTCATCTATTTTTCTTGGTACACTGAAGGGTGACTCAGGAACCTGATATACATAAACACAACCATCTGTAACTCTCAGCTAAAGGGTTTCTGAATCAATGTATCACTAAGAACCGGGAAGAAACTTATGTTATTGGACTGGTGGTACAGCAGGAGATACAGAAAACAAAATACAGAACAAAACTTACAAATTCATTCTTCAGTGTGTGTTTGTCTAAATGCACCTATATTATAAGTTGCCACTGGAAGACATGATGCTAACTCCTCTTCCTACATTCTTTAATGTAAGCCAAGTTCCAGACTGTTCCCTAGGTCTACTCTTCTTTTCATTTGGCTCCCTGTCTCTTTGCAAACTCATCTACTCCAGGTAACTTCCAAATTGGCTTAGAAGTAACTTTGCTTCTGAAATCTCTCCTCATGTTTTCTTAAGCACATTATTTTATCACCCATCTTCAACTCCTTGTCCCGAATCTGTCTCTGGTTATATTACCATCTTACAAAGCACCAAATCTCAAAATCTTAAGAGGCAAGCTCTCTCTTAGATCCCACACATCCAATCAATGTCCAAATCCTGTTAATGCTAGCTCTACTGCATGTCTTAATTCAGTTCTTTCTTTCCACTCCACTGCCACTGCTGTAGCTTGGGCTCTCTTGCCTCCTACCTTGTCTCTCTGACTGCTTTTACTCCTGTATCCTCCACAACATACACACAGACACACTCCCACTTCTACAAATTCTGTCACACCATAGCTAACTTAAGTCTAATTATGTCTTCTTCTCTTATCCTTTCCTGAAATATCCTTCCCTTCCCAGGCTCTTTCTGCTTTTCAAAATTGTATTCGTGACCAGTTCAAATTTAACCTCCTCCTAGAAGCATTCCAGAACCCCTTCATTCAGATCCAATTTTCCTTCCTCTTGTCCTCTTTCAAGATTTCACAATACTCGGGAGCCTGTATTATTAGTTGGTTAAGCAACTGCTTTCGGTCCAGGTCATGATCCTGGAGTCCCGGGATCGAGTCCCACATCAGGCTCCCTGCTCGGCGGGGAGTCTGCTTCTCCCTCTGACCCTCTTCCCTCTCGTGCTCTCTATCTCTCATTCTCTCTCTCTCAAATAAATAAATCTTTAAAAAAAAAAGATTTCACAATACTGCTCTACTGAAGTACTTATCCTAGACTGCCTTGCCCAAATAGACTTGTCCAAATACCCACATTTGATTGTAAGCTCTTTTAAGACAAAGTCTGAATCTTATTTTTCTCTGTATCCCAAACATCACATCTGATATTAACTAGCACAGAGTAAGCATTCAAATATTTACTGAACTGAACTGAACTCCTTGGTTGCCAGTGGCATCCTGGTGGATGTAAATTCTGAGAGCTGCTTGTAGTTGTAACAGGTTGACAGCAGGTGCTAGATGTCAAAAGAAGGAAACTTATATGGTTGACTCCACTTCTTCTAAAATAAGCAACTCTCTAATAGACAATACCTGAGAGGAACATATTGGCTGGCATTTCATTAGCAATAGAGATTTCATAAAAATGTGGAGAACAACAAAGTCTTTTTATTTCACCATGAAGGATTTCATATATTTGGTTGCAGCAACGAATGATAGGTTGACAAAGCTGCTATAAAACTGTCAGTTAATTCAAAAATCCTGTGAGAGTATTTTTATTCCCATACAGCAGAAGAGTCTCCCTTCTACAGTGCTGTATACCAGCTCCTTAAGCAATATAATATTAACTCATTTCTTAAAATTTATACAATGTTACCAAATTTCTCAAAGAATTCCAGACTGGTTTGAAAAAGCCTTAGATGAAAAAAACAATTTTAAAGGAAATCATTCTCTCTTAAGACTTGGTATTCTGTTTCAGAAGTTCCTCCCCTGGTTTAGCTGCTAAGTGGCCATATATTACATGCCCCTTCATATTCTCCCATCTCCAGTTCCTCTATACAAAATTCATCTCACCATGATGGTATGGACCATTTAATAAGCATCCACTGTATGTGAGGTCTTCGCTTTAGAAATCTCACCCAATTTTTTATTTTTTTATTATTATGTTATGTTAATCACCATACATTACATCATTAATTTTTGATGTAGTGTTCCACGATTCATTGTTTGTGTATAACACCCAGTGCTCCATGCAGAACGTGCCCTCTTTAATACCCAGCACCGTGCTAACCAATCCCCCCACCCCCCTTCCCTCTAGAACCCTCAGTTTGTTTTTCAGAGTCCATAGTCTCTCATGGTTTGTCTCCCCCTCCGATTTCCCCCCCTTCATTCTTCCCCTCCCGCTATCTTCTTCTTCTTTTTTTAACATACAATACATTATTTGTTTCAGAGGTACAGGTCTGTGATTCAACAG
Organism: Callorhinus ursinus; assembly: GCF_003265705.2. NCBI lineage: Eukaryota > Metazoa > Chordata > Mammalia > Carnivora > Otariidae > Callorhinus > Callorhinus ursinus. The sequence continues at coordinate 16,898,177 of NW_027397078.1, read as the reverse complement.
TCATGCACAATTCACAGCGCTCACCATAGCACATACCCTCCCCAATGTCTATCACCCAGTCACCCCCTCCCTCCCACCCCCCACCACTCCAGCAACCCTCAGTTTGTTTCCTGAGATTAAGAACTCCTCATATCAGTGAGATCATATGATACATGTCTTTCTCTGATTGACTTGAAATCTCACCTAATTTTATCTCCATAATCACTATACCAGCTTATGTATTATCATTACCCCCACATCACAGATGAGGGAACCATGGCTTAGAGAAGTGATTCCACTTGGCCAAGGTTGCCAGCTAGTAGATTACAGAGGTTCGCCATCCTATACATTTCCAATGCATGTAAGAGACAATCCTATGATAACACACCCAAATGCATAGAAGACAACAATACAAATGGGAGCAGTAAAAATTATATCCAGATTATAGTAAACTGAGGTTTCTCCTAATATTTTCAGTTCTCAAATGAATACCCTTCCTTCCTTCCTTCCTTCTTTCTCCTTCCTTCCTTCCTTCCTTCCTTCCTTCCTTCCTTCCTTCCTTCCTTCCTTCCTTTCTTGACTAACCAATGCTTTTCCTTTGATGTGCCTTGGGCTTTAGAATCACACAGACATAAGTTTAAATCCTAATCCCTCACTTGCCATCTTACTACAACCCTAGGCACGTTATTTGAGCTCACTGAGCTTCAATGTTTCAATCTTTAAAGTGAGAAAAATAATATCTACCCTCCTAAGGTCATAGTAAATATTGAGAACAAAATAACTTACATGAATTGCCTTGGTTTTTTATAGTACCACTCACATACTTGTTTAATTCTTTTTATATATGTTATTCCATGTGTTCCAAAGCAACCTTTTCCTTTTGGTTTTTTTGAACTTCTCTCTTGTCTTCTTTGTAGTATGAGAACCAGGCAGCTACCAAAGAGCTTATTAAATGCTTTCCCACTAAGCATTCAAACAACCCAATTAGATCATACTTAAAATAACAAGAGCTAGCATTTACTCAGCTAGTACTGTGGCTTGGATCTAAGCGCTCCTCGTGTATTAGCTCATCTAATTCTCGCAACCTTGAGGTAGATACAAGTAATCTTATTTTATAGAGGTGGTGACCAAGATCAGATAGTTTACTGAGATTAGCTGTTTGTTCAGGGCCACAAAGCTACTACTAAGAAGCCAGCCCAGGCAGCTTGCTCTCAAAACCTGTACGTGCTGTTGTTATAGATCTTTAAAATGGTAATGGTGGGGGTTATGTAGCAGGAGAAGCTACAGAAGCAAGGCTCTAAAATACAAATGTCAGATGAGCCATGTTCACCAATAGTATTTGTGGAATAAATGGACCGATAAGAGAGAGAAGCTCTTTTTTTCCATATGCTGCTCACTGCTATATGAGGTATTATGGTATTATGATCTGCCGTAGTAATGGGCATGAACAAGAGTTTTGCATAGTTCAGAGGCCTACCACTAGCAATTTGAGATCCTTTCATTCTTACCTGGTTTTGGTCCCCTGACCTAGCTAGCCCTTTTGTAGGAGAAAATGACCAGGAATGGCTGACATGTTCAGTGACGAAAGAATTGAAGGAAAATGAACAGTTTGAACATCAGAAACAGCAAGGAGAATTTCTTATTTGAATGCACTTAGAGTGATATTTTTCCTCTCACCTAGATTATTGCAACATGATTTCCATCAATACAATCACCTGAAAACAACAGATACCATGGAAATTGTTTTATACAGTGAAACATGTTGGTATTTTGCAGATCAATTACTTGAGGTTTTAGCATGGATATTACTAGTAGAGAGGAATTGCTTTGTACTGGACTTTTCTCTTGATAGAATGTAATAAGTATATATAGATTTCCCCAACTGTTCGAAGTTATGAACTGGGACTTAACAAGGAAGGAAAAATGTTTCAATATAGCATTATACTCTTACTGAATATTTTTCTTTATTTAGCTGATTCCTTTTTAAGTATTTCTCGAAGTTTCAGGGCAATAAAAAAGGAATACTCAAATCTTCAAATAAGAAAATACAATTTTATGAGCATATATTTTATTTCTGCTCATTCCCTGAAAGCCAGATCTATACTAAGGAAAATTCTATTTTGAACACGATTGAAACTTTATGAGTATTCAATATCCATCCCATTTCATAGATTTCAAATGGAGAGATAAACTGAAGCACAGCAGGGCTGCAAATGACATTGTTTAGATAAACATATCTTGTCAGAATTATCCTGGTAGCAGCATTAGAGGCTCCGGGAATTATTTGGAACAAAGATTCTGGCTTAGGCTCTTAATAAGCAACATGGCATGTCTCAACAGACCCTTGGCTTTTCAGAAAATGTTTTTTTATTTTTGGACCACGTGGATTGGAATCTTTCCACAATACTACAAATATTCATAAAGGTATTCATTCCTAAAAGACAAAAGCTTAGAAAAACAGAACTGTTCAAATTACTAGATATTAGCAGAGAGATAAAAATCTGCCCTCCAGTCACTCAATTTTAATCTATGTCACAAAAAAAAGTCAATACAGTATCAAAAAAAAAAGATTGCAAGGGATAATGGAAAATGTTTAGACAATGTTGAATGGATAGTATAAAATAAATTAGTGTTATTTTCCTCTTAGGGAAAAAATAGAAGTTATTTTTCATTAGTAAAATGACAAATGACTTTCTATATAGTGTGTTCAGATTTGCATAAACATTTTTGCCAAATTTCCATATTTCTCAGGCAAGAAACAGATCACTTAACTGTGTAATGGGAATTCAGTCTCATACGGAGTAAATCACTCACTAAACTTCATTCTTTTGGACCAGTATGTTGCAACCTGATGAAGAAGCCTCATGGTTCCAGTTTGAGGGATGAACATTCTACCACATCAGTTGAAGAGCTATCTATGTTGATCATTACAAGGTGAATTTGCTCTTGCCTTGCTGGTTATACAAATGCCATTTTATAACTTACACAGAACTCTACAACTTAAGTGTATTCTTCCTGTCCAAATTAGCTATGGAAGAGAATGCTGAGCTTCTTACCAAACTAGTTTCTCTCCTTCCCAGGCTCAACACTGGACAATATTTTGCAGTTTCCCTTGCAATTAAATGTGGTCATGTGACAAGGTCCAGCCAACAGACTATGAACAGAATTTATGTGTGCCACTTCCAGGCCTGTCTCATAATAAATTCCAATGAACAATGTTTATTCCTCATCCGCCCATTAAATGCACAGGACTCAGATGATCTGGACACAAAAGATGGAAGGGGCTTGGGTCCCTGAATGACTTCATAGAGAACTGTTTATTTTGGACTGCACCAGAAAAAAAGTAAACTTATACTATGGTAAGCCACTAAGACTTGGGATCTGACATATAGTGGCTAGTGCTACCCAACTAATACGTTAGTATATATTCAAATACATTGTTTGAGCAACAATCGTTAAAATTTCAAAATCAAGAAAAGTCTATTTTAATTAACAATCAGGACAACTGTAAGAGGAATGTCTTTAGGAAGTGAATCAAAACCTACATAATTTGCAGACCAAAAAATTATTCATTAAGAAAAACAATAAAACAGGATGGGACACGGTAAACATTCTAGAAGGAACACAGACTTTCAAGCCAGAAAGAAACATTTGCAAATTGCAAGCTCTGGTCTTTGCTTGTTTTGTAAACCTGAGCAATTTGATTAACCTTTCTCAGAATCTGTTTCCTCATCAATAAAATGAGGGATTATGAAATTTACCTCACAAGATATTATAAAGATTTTGTACACATGCCCAGACACACAAGACCTACTATCTGCTACCTAAGAGGAACTCAATGAATAGTAGCTATTATCACTATTTACCTAATAGATACAAATATGACCAATAATATTTTTCATATATTAACACTTTATATTGGTTACTCTTTCCGCTCCCCCAGCATACTGGCTGCAAAGCACTCTGCTTATACTTCCTGAGGCAAGTGTTACACAAGAGAACGTAAATCATGAAGACATAGATTCTTGGTTTTTGAGGTTCAAAAGCCTAGGCCTAGAAAAAGACAAAAGATTTGGAAGGAAAAAAAAAAAAGATGATGAAATGAAGGATTTCCCTACTCCCACACTAGAAAAAAATTCCTCTGGTTGTGAGAAGGGATGAGAGGGGGCATGGGGACGTAAAAAAAAAAAAAAAATCAGTATTGATGTGTGTCCCTGAAGGGGAGGTAGGGAGAGAGAAGGGAGGAAACCTGGGGAGATGCACGAGAATCAGAGAGCAGAGGTGAGCTGGGCCTCATTCCTGAGAAGAGCCTCTGAGGGAAACAGAAGGAGAGTAGTTTACCCTTCTGCTTCCTCTACTCCTTTTCCTGACCCTATGCACAGGCACTCTGAATCACTCTGTGTAAAGAAGAAAAGAGTAGATGCAACGTCTAAGCAGATGGGCCTTCAAGAGGCTCCCAAGATTCCCACCCACTCCAGTATGGCAGAAGGAACAGTACACTGATTTCTGCTATTACACACTGAGGGCGTCACAGTAGCAGAGGGATGTCCAGGTATGAAAGATGGTCCAGGAAGCAATTGCTCGGACCAATAACCAAGAATATGAGGAAGAGGCTGACCTCCCCATGGACGCTAGCCCAGAGAGACGACAAGCGAGGAGCAAATGTTCTGCCACACCATGCTCACCACACCCGCGGCTCCATGCTTTGCATCTACAGAAGCCTAGATTGATGAAAAATTTCTTTCCTCTCTTCCATGGAATTATATTCAGTTATGGAAAGATAACATTGTGGACTGAAAAATCTTAGTACAAGAGTTATAATTTACAATGATTTGGCGTCATTTTTATGAATGCAACGGAGGTAAATCAACAAGTCATTATTGAAACTTTTCATACATCTTTCCTTAAGTTTCATAGGCTTGTTAAAAGACTTACTTCGATCAGTAATGACTGTTCTAGCCTCTTGATTGCTGGTCTTGTTTTTCAAATTCTGGGCAGCGGTAATGAGTTCTTCCAACTGGGGGCGCCTCTGTTCCAAATCCTGCAGTGTCGCCTGAAGGAAAAAAATACAACTTAATATTGAGGTTCTCCAGCACTGTGCATTCCTTTTATGTGATACAAAGTAAAGTGCAATTTTCAAACCAACCAAAGCACTTTTGGAAATTAAAAAAAAAAGATGTTACTGGATAGAAATCTCTAATGTGTAAGGCTTTACAGAGAACAATTCAACAAGAAATGTGTTTCATTCTTAGATACCAAAAATATTTCAAATGAAAATCTTGATTACAGATCTGCTTCACTATTTAAGAGCTTAGATGGAGTCGTTTTAGAGTTCCTGGGGTTAGTTAAAACCAATGTACGAGCGCCACGAGTAAGAAATGCAATTTTGAATTATGACAATGTATTTAGAAAAGATAGCTATTTATACTTGTAATCTCATTTTGTGTGGTGTCAACAGTCAGGTGTATATTTTAGCAACAGGAAAAGCATGGAAGTGATTTAAGAGAGGTAACTTACTGAACTTCTTTGTACCTCAGATTCCTCACCTATGAAATGAGAGGGTGAGGCAGATGAGCCAAGTCAGTCCATCCCCAAAGGAAGTATTAGTATTAGTATTCATACAGATGACTTTAATTTAATACTGCATTAAGATAAAAGTACCAACAGAATAAAGCCGAGAAATATTTATTTATTTATTTATTTATTTATTTATTTATTTATTTATTTTTTATTTACAGGTGACAATGTTAATTATTAAGAAACCCCTCCCTCCCTCCAGTGTCCATCTATTGTCTCTGTCACCTTACTTTCTCTACATTAAAGGGCCCATATCCCAGCAATATTTACAAAGAAGCTTGTGAAAAATAAGATCTCTCCCTTGTTTTTGTTCTAAAATGGAATACATTTTATTTCAATTTCGGAAAACATAATGAACATTTGTTATTAGTTTATAACCCCTACACACATTTTCTCATTTTTATTCTCCTAATAACCACACTAATAACTAAGCTAGAAGTCTTTATGGTCTTATATCTGATGCCGTTTCCACTATCTCATGAGGCCAGCGAATGTGAAGGGATGAAATGCGGTAGACAGTAGTGTTCCTGAAACTTAGTTATCTACTATGCTCTTTGACAACTGCTAATTTTCTGAAGATTTTTGGGTTGAGAAAGGCCAAGTTTTGAACATCTTGCAGTGTTTCTTTCATGAACAGGTAGGGAGATAGGCCTTGTGATTTCAGCTCAATTGCTTTTGGTAGTATTAAAATAATGGCAAGAACTTATCCAAACATTACATATCTATCTGGAGTATTTTCCCCTCTCTGTATTGAAAAACTGGAGGGGCTAACTTTTAACCAATTTTCCACATTTATAAGCTGTGATTGCTCAGAAGAAAAATCCAATTTTCAGGTTTCTAACTTTTATGGTTTCTTTACACAAAAGGGTGTTTGAAATATGGAACAAATTGCCAAAGACAGCTATTGAAGTGAGTGGTGTAAGTCGGTTGGAGAGCACTGAACAAATTTTAAAATGGGAACCATATAGTAGTAGATAGATTTTATGAAATAAGATGTTTTCCAGGGTTAGAATGTTAAACTCTGGTCATCTGTGACACAGCAAGCTTAAAAGTTACTTTGGAATTCCCGACTCTTAAATATTTAATACAGTCAAGAGACTTTTTTAAAAACAGACTTAACCAGAACCCTCAGATAAAGTCAAATATTTCCTTCAAATTTAACCAGAAACTCTACATAACTGAGGTAGCAAAGTACAAAAATTCACTCATTTACCCATTCATTCTTTCATTTTGTACATCTCAAGGGCTGCATATTGTTCTAGGCACTATGGGTTTAACAGTGGACGAATGGATTAGGTATGCTTTGTGTAATTTAAATGCAAATGTGTGTTTTTTGATACTCGGAAATTTTTATATAACAAAAATTATCTTTATCATTATTTTCATTTGATTTAATATTAATTCACCCTCAAACACCCAAGCTATTCTTCGCTTTTCTCTTCTGGACTGGATATATTTCTCAATGTTGGCTTTACTTTTCTCCTTCTTTTAGGATCACAAAGTTCGTTTTAGAAGTATGTTGTAGAAGTAACCTGATCAACTTTAATCTAAATTAAACCTGACCACAATGAACAGCTTTTACTGCTGAAATTAGCAAGCACGTCAATTTAGACTTAACATAAGCCATTTTCCTCTCTAATGAACAAAATAGGTCTCAGGGTATTGTGAAACCTGTTCTCTAGTTGGGTGATTCTCTAATTCTGCTGACAGACACAAGCTTTGTAAGCACCTGAGAAGATTATTAATGACATCCTTTGAAGCAGCCTCCTTAAAAACCTAAGGAGACTCACAGCTGTAATAAAACTATGCATTTCTAAAGAATTTCAAAACAGGGGCGCCTGGGTGGCTCAGTCGTTGGGCGTCTGCCTTCGGCTCAGGTCATGATCCCAGGGTCCTGGGATCGAGCCCCGCATTGGGCTCCCTGCTCCGCGGGAGGCCTGCTTCTCCCTCTCCCTCTCCCCCTGCTTGTGTTCCCTCTCTCGCTGTGTCTCTCTCTGTCAAATAAATAAATAAAATCTTTAAAAAAAAAGAATTTCAAAACAAAATCGTAACTCTTTATCCCACTCTTTGGTCAATACGTACAAAGGTTCATTTCTAAAAAGAAACTGTACAATAATAATACATATTGCTATGGGATTTATCAGACACTAATATACTCATTAAATAGTGGTTTCTCAGTAGAGTGGAATGGGCATTTTCTCCCTTGGTTTTCTTTCCAGAAATAAAGGGAAGGACTTGAATATGGCATATTTAAATTTTTTTTTATTAAGCTATTATAAAAACAGTGCCTGAAAGACTTTCTTGCTAATGAACAGAACACACATGCAGTGAACAGAATGATTACTTCTTTCTTTTCTTTTGGTTTTCTTTTGAGTATATTCTATTTGCTATTATAATTTCTCTTACCTGACAGCTGGTTTTATAACCTCCCACAGATGGGAGAACACCTTAGATCTAATCATTAAAGTACCCACCTCCAAAATAGCCATCTATGAAACTGTGTTCTTTGCCCCCATCTGATGTTCTTACCAGATGCTTCTCTCTCCAGACCACTCTTTCTACTCTAATCCTCATCCTCAAATGACCTCCAGTCCTCTTCTTCAGCCCAATGTCCTCCTTCAAGCTGTAGTGGTCTATATTTGTCATGCTAAACAGGCAGAATGCTATTTATGCTTATTTGTTTTTCTGATAGGAGCCCAGGTAGACATTACACATATAACTTAAGTGAACAAAACTAAGACCATTACATGCTTAACAGTACCGAAGCATGATAACTGAGCATGTCTTACATGGATTCTATTGTTCCGAAAGAAACAAACATGAGAGCAGGAAGGAATCAATGCTATTTCTAAGGGGTCGTAGGCCAGCTACTGGGCTTTACTAAAAACAGCTTACCCCTTGGAGATGAGAATTCATCATGGATTCCACTAGCTGAGCAAAGATGGAAGAAAAAAAATCTTCAAATACAAAGTGAATCAGAAGTCATTAATCCTACTAAGTCCCCCCAGGGTTGAAGGAAGTGGTTATAAATAGCAATCCTATGAAAAAAGGAGTTAAACAATGAAACTATACATACTCTAAGTAGGTCATTTTAGGCTCTCAGAAAGAATTACACTTTTTTATTATATTTGGTAAAATAGAATTCTACCTAAATAATACTCAAATAGAAAACTCTATGGTTTAGTTGAATATTTAATATTTATATGTTTAAGGAAAGACCTTAACAACGAACTCTTTATATTTTTAATATTTTCTACAAAAATCAGCAATCTTCACATAGTTATATTTAGAACAAAAGCCTACAGTGATTTTCAGTTGTTGCCATTTTCAGGACACAAACATGACTTAAGCTTACCTGTAATGTAAAAATGTAGACCTTCTACTCTTTTATTCACAACCTCAAAAAATTAACATCAGGCTGCCTGGGTGGCTCAGTTGGTTAAGCGACTGCCTTCAGCTCAGGTCATGATCCCGGAGTCCCGGGATCGAGTCCCGCATCGGGCTCCCTGCTCAGCGGGGAGTCTGCTTCTCCCTCTGACCCTCCCCTCCTCATGCTCTCTCTCTGTCTCATTCTTTCTCTCTCCAATAAATAAAATCTTAAAAAATATAGAAAATAAAATATTAAAAAAATTAACCTCAAAGATGGACAAGGTGAAAGAGTTTACTGAGCTACTCTATGGATGGAAAAAAAATAAGCATTTAAGGCAGGTAGGCCCTAAATTGTAGCCGTTCTAAGAAACTGAAGTTTTCCCTATGAGGATGCTACTATGTCTAGCCTCACTGAGCACCTTCATTCTGGCTTCTTTCCTTGCATTCAGCTGCCTCTCCAAATAGATTGGCCTAATCCAAAGCCGTCTCTATTTCTCCTACTCCCTCACATTTACATCTTAAACTGGCTTGGATATTTTCCTACTTGGTATAACTTCACTACTCCTTGTCTGAATGTTCTACCAGCTTCTCCATTGCTAACTTCTTCATAAACACCTTCTACCTGTGGTTATCCTTTTGTCCTCCATTCATTAAAGAAATACTTTTTGAGAAAGCATTTTATTTTTATATAACTTAAAACTCACAGAAAAATTACAAGAATGGTCCAAGAGCTCCCATGTATCCTTCACCCCGATTCACCAACCAGTAACATTTTGCCACATCTTTATTTATCACTTCCCACTCTATCATTCTCTCTGTGTATATATATCTGTACATACAATATAACAGATATGTTTTCTGAAGCACTGGCGAATCACCTGCAGCTACCATGCCCTTTACCTTTCGATATTTCAGTGTTTATTTCTTAAGAAAAAGGCATTCTCTTACATAACTTCAGCCCAATTTCAAAGTCAGGAAATTTCCTATGGCTTTAGTTCTATAAATCCAATCCACATTTTTTATCCATAGTATGACAATTATCCCATGAGTTGCCTTTGATTTACTGGTCCAGACTCATGCATTGCATTTAGTTGTCATGTCTCTTTAGTCTCGTTTAATCTGAAATAGTTGTTTGCCTTTCTTTGAACTTCATACCGTTGACTGTTTTGAAGGCCAGGTATTTTGTAGAATGCCCCCCAATTTGGGTTTCTGCAAATAATTTTTTTGTCAGTCCTTGACCTAGGCACAGGTGATAAAGAAGGGAAGGAGGAAAAATTATTCTCCCCAAGGAGAAAATAAACTAGTAGTTAAGACAGGCAGTAAATAAGCAATTACAATAAGCTGAGGTGAGTATTATGGTAGGGGAAGCACAGGGAGTGATCAAAGCTTATAGGAGAGATAGGTAACCTCAGTTAGGGGTTAAGGAGGGTCTTCGGAATGAAGTGGAACTTACATGGTCCTCAACTCGACTTTGTCTAAATTATATAAATTGTCTCTAAGACTTTTTTAAAAACATTCTTTTAGCTTTACTTGGGTTAAGTCCGACAAATAGAAATTGCATATAAAGGTGTACAACTGGGAGCACCTGGGTGGCTCAGTTAAGTGTCCGAGCCCCACGTCAGGGCTCCATGCCTAGCAGGGAGTCTGCTTGAAATTCTTTCCCCCTCCCTTCTCCTCCCCCTTTGCTCCTTCCCCTGCTCACATGCTCGCTCTCTCTCTCTCTCTCTCTCTCTCTCTGTCTAAAATAAATAAATAAATAAAATCTTTAAAAAAAAAGGTATACAACTTGATATTTTCATTTATGTATACATTGCAAAATAATCACCACAATCAAACTAGTTAATATAGTCAACATCTTACAGTTACTTTTGTGTGTGTGTGATAAGAACACTTAAGATCACCCTTTTGGCAAGTTTCAAGTGTACATTATTATTAACTATAGTTACCATTCTGTATATTAGATCTCTAGAACTTATTCATCTTAAAAGTGGAAGTTTGTACCCTATGATCCATACCGTCCAATTTCCCTCACTTTGCAGCCCTGGCAACCATCATTCTACTCTGTTTCTATGAGTTTGACTTTTTTTAGATTCCACATATAAGTAAGATCATACGCTATTTGTCTTTCTGTGTCTGGCTTATTTCACTTAGTATAATGCCCTCCCAGTTCATCTGTGTTATCACAAATGGCAGGATTTCCCTCTTTCTTAAGGCTGAATAATATCCCATTGTATATATACATATACCATGTTTTCTTTATGGATTCATGTGTTGGCAGACATTTGAGTTGTTACCCTATCTTGGCTATTGTGAATAGTGCTGCAATGAACATGGCAGTGCAGATACCTCTTCGAGATCCTGATTTCATTTCCTTTGGACATGTATATTCAGAAGTGGGATTGCTGGACTATATGATAGCTCTATTTGTAATTTTTTGAGGAACCTCGACACTGTTTTCCACATTGGCTGTACCAATTTACATTCCCACCAACAGTGTACAAAGGTTCCTTTTTCTCCACACCCTCACCAGCACTTACAATCTCTTGTCTTTTTGAAAACAGCTATTCCAACAGGTGTGAGGTAATACCTCACTGTGGTTTTGATTTTTACTTCTCTGATGATTAATGATGTTGAACACCTTCTCATGTACCTGCTGGCCACTTGGATGTCTTCTTTGGAAAAGTGTTTATTCAGGTTTTCTGCCCATTTTTTAAAGCCGATTATTTGTTTTGTTTTGTTTTGTTTTGCTATTGAGTTGCAGGAGGTCCTTATATATTTTGGATCTTAACCCCTTATCAGACAGACAGTTTGCAACTATTTTCTCCCATTTCGTAGGTTGCCTTTCATTCTGTTGATTTTTTTTTCCTTTGGTGTGAAGCTTTTTTTTTTTTTTTTTTTTTTTTTAATTTGATGCATTCCCACTAGTGTATTTTTGCTTTTGTTGTCTGTGATTTTGGTGTCATTATCCAAAAAGTCAAAGCCCAGACTAATGTCAAGAAGCTTTGCCCATGTTTTCTTCTGGTAAGTTTTATGATTACAAGGCTTTAAATACCACTGCTGCTAATACCCACTGTGGTGGCCATGACAACGTGCAAGACTTTTACAACTGGGACCTAAGTGACTGGGGACCCCAGCTGCTGCCTTTGGAAACCCATCACTCCACTGAAGAGAAGCCAAGCCTCCTGCAGACTGCTCCCCACCAATGACTGAGTGTGATAACAATACTAAAGCAGAGCCTTGTTTGGGAGACACAGGGCTCCTCTGGCTGCCTTGGGCTCAGTGACTTCCCAACAGCTCTGCTGAATCTTCCTTAGATCTACGGCACACGGGGATGCTTCTGCACAATCTCCTCTCCCTCTTTCTTTCGCTTGGGGTCAGGCTTGCATTTTGATTCAGTGGCTCTCCCCCCTTCCTCGACTTCCTCCCTACTTCCTTTCACAAAGATATTTCCTCAAATAAAATCATTTCCTGCTTAATCCCATCTTGGGATATTTAATCTCAAGCCCCAATGAATATACCCACTTTTGCCCTTCTTTTGACCCTAAACCTCTCATCAATGCTTCAGATCTACATAACATGGCGATTCCATGATACTACCACCTAGATGTCTAACTCACAGTTTCTGGACATTATTAATATCCTTCCTAAGATTCAAGTAAATTAGTATTTTAAAAGTACCTCTATTAAAAAACACTGCTACTTAAAAAAAAAAAAAAAGGATGTGGCCATTATTGTCAATGAGCCTAGAATTTAATTGGAGGAAAAAAGATGATTTAGGCATGTCACATGGTAATGGTGAGGTTCTATTCTACACATGTGGCTCAAGAATACTAGGTTATCCAAGCAAGCCACCGAAAATCCTTTTTACATAACAACCATTAGGCTTCCTGGAAGACATGGAAAAAGGAACTTTTTGGTAAGTTTTCAGGCTGGGGAAGATAGCGAAGCTAAGAAAAAAAATATTCCATTGGATAGGCAGAGACCTCCATCAGGGCCAGCTTCATGGGTGTGCAACTTGTATAGTTGTACTGGGCTCTGCACACAGAAGGGCCCCGTGCTTTGTTTTCTGTGGTTCTGCTGCCATCTTGAAATTCTTTATTTATTTTTATGAACAAGGGGCCCTGCATTTTCAAGTTTCACTGGACCCCACAAATTATGTAGCCAATCCTGACCTCGACCCTGAAGTGAGCAGAGAATAAAAGTTGTGTATCTTGTCTGAAGCACTAGTCAACTGGTGATGGGAAAAACACATCTGAACACAAATTATATCATGTCCATCAAATGCCTCTTGTTTAGTTCCTGAGAATTTACTCTAAATTTCTTTTAGTAGCAATCATGAAGCTAAAAGATACATGTTTTGGGGAAAATCTCTTCCGGTCAGGAAAGCAGAACAAAACAGGTGGCAGTCATCCAAGTTGGGACCCTATCAGTACCAATGGTTACTAGAGAAGCAAAGTCACTGTGATTGGAAAGAAGTAAAGCAAGGAACCTCTAGAGAAAGGCATGGATCATCTAAGAATTTGGGATTAAAAGGGGAAGCTGTAGTTCTGGCAACAAAAATGGCTGTGGGGATCTCAAATTCCATTTGCAGTTTTGGCTAAGTATCAGTTGTTCCCAAGGCTAGGGTGGCCTTGAAAAATACATGAGAAACAACTAATAATTAGTTCCACAAACAGTTACTAACCTGCAACTGTAGGCCAAACACTTGGCTAACAGACATACACAAAGAAACCTTGACCTCTTTCTTTAAGGAACTCATCATCTAGCAGAAAATAAAGACTCACAAAGAACTAATACAGTGAGAAATAATACTCATAACGACAGCAATAATTGCTTATTAAGCACTTCCTATGTGCCGAAATGGTCTATCATAATCCACAGAGAATGGACTCTGGAGTCAGGCTGCCTGGGTTTGAATTCTGGCTGCCATTTACTTGGTTTATTATTTTTGGCAAGTTACTTAACCATTCTCTTCTTCATTTCCACCACTATAAAATGAGGATCACAAGAGTATCTTACCTCTTAACCTTGTTATGAAAATTGGGTTCATGTTTGTAGTAAAATGCTTGGAATACTTCTTGTTGCATAAGAACTATAAACGTTTTCAATAAAATTTTAATCAGTTTAATCATCATAATGCTCTACGAGATAGGTACTATTGTCTCCATTTTACAAAGAAGAAAAATGAAACAAAAAGAAGTTAAGCAATTTGCCCAGGATCACAGACTGGTAAGTGTTCAGAATTTCTAACACAGGACATTTGGCCCCAGAGCCCACACACTTAAGACACTATAGTACGATATGGTTACAAAGTAGGTATGCTGTAGTGTAATATGCATAACATAGTATGACATAATTATCACACAGATGAGATTAAATGGGACAGGAACACGACGTGGGAATATACAAGGGGAAATAAACTATTTATCTAATTACCTAAGGACTGAATCAGTCAGGGTACCTGCAATAAACAAATGGCCCATTCAAACTGGGAAGGGGAGCCTTTCCTCAAGGCCAGAAAAGCCAAGTGGAGGGTGCAGTTAACAGAATCTGAGAAGTAGCTGCAGGGAGAGGACCTCTTGATGGGAGCTGTATCTGTAAAGGGACCTGGCCATCGCCTGGCTCGCTCTCCTCCCTCCTTCGGCTCTACCAGTGCCTCCCACTAGAAGGACATAATCAACGGGAAAGAGCAAGCCCACTGCAGCTGCTCATGCTCTCTGGCCTCCCAGGATGCAACAGCAGGTTAGACAGTAGTAGATCCGAGAAAGAGTCCAGCAAAAGTACCAAAGTGAATGGTGAAGACAGAAACAAGCACTAAAAGGAATCAGTTTGGGGAGTTATCACATATGGGAATTCTCTGGAAAGACTTCACAGAAGGGATGGGGTTGTAGTTGAACCTTGGAAGATTTGGCTAGGTCACGGGAAGGTCATTACAAGGGAAAGAAAGAGCAAAGGCAGAGAAATAAAATAAGGCTACAATTTCACTGGAGAAAATAGGAGAGAAGTTTAGACAGGCAGAGCGGAAGCCCTCAGAGTTACATTGTGCTGCTCACATCCTGTCATTTATCCTCCATTTCATACATGTGGTTTACTGAGAATTAAATTTGCTGTGTGGGGCACCCTGATTAGATAAAAGACAATTTATCTTGTTTTATGGCTGGGTTTTTAAAAATCCGTCTGAGGTATTTGGATTTTATCACAAGGAACTGGGTAACGATGAAGACTAGAAAAACTGAAGCTATGGGAGCCAAGACTTGTGTCACTCCATGCCTTTGTGTACCTTATTCTTTCTGGCTGGAACACCTTCCTCAGTTCTTGGTCTTTTCCTGGAAATATGGTACACAGATAACCGCAAGTGAAAGCGTTGACTGACCAAATGACTGGACACAATAAGGGGAAACGGTGATACAAGAAAGTGAATAATAACTGGAAGGGTGTGGAAATTACTAGAACACACGTCCCTGTTTCAAGCAGTGTTTATTAGTATTATAAAAATTAGTGATCATTTGGCTAACTTTAAATAGGAAAAATATGATAGCTACTTAAGAAATTATTATTGGATTCAAAAACCCATAGGACAGTCTGTGGAATTTATTTCTCTATTTCTTTGTAATAATGTCGGTCTTATTTGTTGGCATTTTGGGGGGCTTAACAAATTTATTTTAAGCCTCCCAAATTCGAGGCCTTTCTTGTAATGGTGTACTATAAAGCTAATCTACTATTAGTATGTTATTTTTTAAAAAATTTATTTGAGAGAGAGAGAGAGAGACAGAGAGAGAGCACGTGCAAGCAGGGGCAGGGGCAGAGGGAGTGAGAATTGCAAGCAGACTCCCCGCTGAGTACAGAGCCTGACTGGGGGCTCAATCTCATGACCCTGAGATCATGAGCTGAGCTGAAATCAAGACTCACACGCTTAACCGACTGAGCCACCCAGGCGCCCAACTCTTAGTATGTTATTTTAAAAATAAATTCTCTCCTGTGGTTGAAAAAGAGATTATGATGATCATTTCCAAGTTATTCTGCCACAGAAAACTTAAAGGACTGATTTACTTGTCATTTCATGAACCCCTTAATACACAAAAATGAAAACTCCTTTCAGTGACATGAGCCAGTAAGTAAATAATGTGGTCTAATTTGGGGATCTTGAAATATAATTTCAAAGTCAAGAAGAAAGAAGAATTTTAGGCTACAATTTGTTGATAATGATTTGCAAATACATTTCTAAGCTGACAGAAAGGGCGCTGATATTTTTAGCTGTTCAACATTAGATCTGTTATTCTACATTGTTCGCAGTGCTTGAAACCCTATTGTTCTGTAAATTTCACAAGTTGAGAAAGGATAATTGGGGCAGTTTTAAGACCAGTTTCTGTCGTGCACATCACATTCACTTTTGATGTTATGACCCAGCGGAATAAGTGACGTGGTTTTTTTCTCCCTCCATATATTTTAGAGGAAAGGGAAAAGTGAAATCGTTTTACAGTATCCATATTTTGGGATTTTTTTCTGCTCCAATGTTCCATTATTCTTTTCTTGTTCAACCTTGAATAACACCATTTTGGAGGCAGTCTAACTTCAATTGGTCAAGATAAATCGTCTTTTATCTTATCAGAGTGCCCTATACAGCAAATTGAATTATAAGTGAACCAAATTAATAAAATGGAGGATAAATGACATGACATGAGCAGTGAAACCGAATTATCTGAGGGCGTTGTTTGTAATATTTTGCCTGGCACAGAACATCCTGATTTTGCATCCTAAAGATGTTGTCCAAAGCCATAGCAATGCAGATAAAGAAGGCCAGCGTTAACAGGTAAGTGAGCACCAATCAATCAAATGGGCAGGAAATATTTATTGGCAGGATTCTACGCACAATACATTACAGTAGGAAATGTGCTTTGCACGTGATAGAGGATGGCAAAAAAGAGCATCCTCAATGAATTCAAGGAACTTGCAATGAACTCGCAATGCCGTTGGGGGGACGACCTTCAGGCCTGCCCATTCGCAGTCACACATGCAGTTAGCCAATAAGAGAACACGGCATGCAAATGACAAACGTTACAGTCTACACGCTATAGACTCTATGCTAACAGATTCTGAAGAATGCAATTCTCATATGAGCATGCTCAGGGAAAATGCCTTAGAGGATCAGGAACCTGAACTGTCATTTGGGGGATGAACAGGACTGATAACGACCTAATGATGAGAGGGGCGATTCCAGGGCAAGGATTGAGCTTGCACCAATGTGTGGAGGCACCAATACGCTAGAGTGCTTGGAAGAAGGGTGCGTGTGCAGTGGGCAGAACTATGATGACTGTGATCCAGCTGGGGAGGGAGGTAGGGGCTCAGACTACCAGATGAATGAGTAAGGATGTGATGTTGAAGGCAGTGGGAAGCAATGGAGTCTTGAGAACAGAGGAAAGCCACGATAAAAGTGGCATTTTAGAAATATTAACCTTGCACCATTGCATCCAACATTCTTTTGAAGAAAGGACTGGAAAACTACATTGCAACAATCCAAGAAAAACCTCTTTTAGCCCCTCTGTTTCAATTTCCAGTCATGAAAACATGCAGAACATTTTTTAAAAAGTAGGCTCCATGAGCAGTGTGGAGCCCAATGCAGGCCTTGAGCTCATGACCCTGAGATCAAGACCTGAGCTGAGATCACGAATCAGACGCTTAACTGACTGAGCCACCCAGGTGCCCCTGCAAACCATTTCTAACTTAACCTCATGCAGCCTTCTATTTCAGGAGAAAATACCGACTCCACAGCATATAAGCAAAATAAATTCAACCCCACTGCTGGTAAAACAGTGTCCCAGAGAATTATTATGCATATTTTCTGATTACATTTGTAACATTATGTTAAATTAGACGGGAGTAGAGAGTGACTGTAGTTTCAGTTTAGAAAAAAGTAAACATTCGGAATGCTAAATTCTTAGATTTCTGCTCTGAAGAGTAAAGAGAGTATCAGAGTAGGAGAGAGCATTGGGATCCCTCCAGAAATATAACTCCAAAGATTATTATCAGTGGCAAAAAGAATAATCAATATACTATTATGACATCACATATTGTGAACGTAACATTGCAATGTCCTTTTATAACTATCATTGCATTAGACCTATGATATTTTCTTTGGGAAATGAGTCTTCAGATGATTCTCCAGGTTCTAGGAAAGAAGCCTGTTATTTAACGAGTACTATACTAATCCTTTCAAAAATAAAGCTCAAAACAAATAAAAGGTTGTGCTAAGAATGCTTTTAGCCTTTTCATGTTTTCAAAACATTTTAAAGATACCACTTATTTAGCTGAGACAAGAACCTTGGTTTTTATTGCCAGTGGCAGCCACCAATAAACTGAGGCAAAGTAAGAGACATTACAGTCCTGTGACGCTACCTGTACATGCAAGTCAAGAGGGGAAATGAGTGATTATCTAGAGGCAATTAAAACTCATGTACACGGTCAATCGGTGTAATTCAAGCCCGCAAATGCTCTTTTCCTATCTTCGAGTGGCGCACGTGAAGACATGAATTACCAAAATAATTGGCACAGCTGTTCGATTCATGCTGCCTATAGAGGGAGAGAATCAGGCTCAGTTTATTCATCTGTAAAATGAGGATAATTACATTTGTATCAACCAGACTGGGGGAGATGAAAGTAATAAATCTATTTGTCAGCATTCAAATACCTTAGGTAGAAATTAGTCAAATACAGCTAGTCCTGGTCTCTTTGTAAGAACAGCAATTGAGGAATATGTTATGTAGAATGTATTTAATTGATGGGGCCTTTACCTTCTGACGTCACTAAGTTCTGAGTGCCACAAAGCCAAGATAACAGATAGATAGTGAACAATTCTGTGCTTGTGCTAAAAAATGATATCTTCATGGTATGGAAACCTCTTGGAGCTTTACAAGTAAGCGTAAGATGAGGGAAAGCAGGAGGGGGGGAGCGCAAGAGCATCTGTGTGCACTCACACAGGAGATGCAATATGCGAAAGGAGAAGCGAAGTATGCACAAATCTCAACCATACCTTTGCATCAAAACAGTGCACTGTGTACCATTTAGACATATGTAGGAAGAAAAAAAAGCTTAACCATTGGGCCTCATGCTTCATAAGGGACAACATACTTTGCATATTCTCAGAGACTGATATTAATCTGTTTCTTCTCAGAAATTATATGACTGGGGAAAGATAACAATCTGCCTCTGATTGGGTACTATGTGTTTAAGCCCTGGCTTAGCTGTAAATCATTTGTGAAGATCATTTCTTGATTGGTGAATAGAGTTGCTCTCACGGAGTGTTAATACACTTGCAGTGAAGTGTTGCTGGGGGTAGGAGGTGTTAGACATTGATCAGGAGCTTAAGAGATGAGCTATTTATTTTTGCTGTTGTAAGAGGAAAATTTCTATAATAAAACAATGATTCTGCTTCTCTGTCAAAAAAAATACCATTTTATGACATAAAAGCTCTCTTCAGTAAACAAAGAACAGACTGTTATTGAGGGACATAAAAATTACAATAGAATATATTTCCCTGCAGAGTACAACGGCCTTTAACTCAATTGGAACTTGCAGTGTGACAGCTTTTAAAGGAGGGGACACATTCTAGGGGGAGAATCTCTGATGTACTTTTCAATTCCCTGGACTGTACTAGTTCTTATCCTATAAAAATGGGTCTACATTAGCACACCGTGCCAGTAAATCACACACTTGCTCTGCGGCATGAAAAAAGCACAGCGTTGGGGGGGGGGGTGCTTTATGGCTTTATGTGGCATAGTTCCAAGCAAACACATGGCTCAAACGAAGCCGATTCTGAGGAATATGGAAACTCTATGTTCTGTTTGATAGGAAAATGTGTACAGTTTCCTAACTGTGAGCCTCTAGATGTGCTCCAAGGGCAAGTATAATCAGTTCTTAAATGGATTTTGTAATGCTGCATACCTAATCAAGCTGTTTACCTTATAGGGAAGAGTTAAGTTTAATTCTCTGTTTTATTGGGAAGGGTGCTTATTATTAACACCCATTTCAATAAATTTTAAGTAATTTAAAAAGAAGCAGCAATCCCTGGAGAAAGGATGCAGGCAGAATTCTCTATTTGCTTTTCTGTTTTATTTACGTAACATGAGCAAAATTGCTTACCCTTTGCTTCCTCAGACATTTTGGTGGCATGGGACCAGGTGAGACAAAAACTGGTAATAATACATAAAACAGTACTGTCAGTTGGTTCTAATTTCCAATACTTCAATCTCAATTCTCTCTCTCTCTTCTAGTAACGATCTGCCTTACTTTTAGCCAGAGTTTTCTCTAAGATAGTGGCCAGAGGGGGTGGTAATGAGGTCAGTACTTCAATTAAAACTTTACAAAGCGAGGTAGGCTAATGTGAAAGCTAATTCCGAGCTGTTGGTTCACGAACAGGATGACATTATACACGAGTAGTGACAAAAGTAACTCATACCACCTGTGTTACTAAAGAGAAGTCTGAGTATTAAATATTTGTACGATGGGCGGCCCAAAATGGAAGGTTAAAAAACCAAGAAGGAAAGGGAATGTGAGGGAGGCAATTGATTAAACAGTTTGGTTTAGTAAGTATCCATCTTGTAATCTTTTAATAGTAATTATCTTGATCCACTCAAAAGTACAGTACTCACCACCAATAACTACTAAAGCTTGGCACCCCATTCCTCCAAAAGTGCACCACCTTACGATTCAAACTCCTATAGCATTGCTTCTTGGCCTTTTGGCTAAGATCAAGTACAAACTCCTACGGTGTAACAATTGCAACACAATGAGAACTAGTGTTGAGTTTCTTGCGTGCCAGAGATTGCCCTAAGCATCTTACCTATATTAACGGAGAACAACTATCTGAGCTAGGTACTCTTACTATCTTTTATAGACAAGAAAAATGAGGCACAGAGAGGTTACATAATTTACTCAAGGTCACAAAACTAAGATGTGGTAGAGATAGAACAAAATGTCCCAGGTGCTCCTTTTCCAGTACCTCATAGCCAGAACTTCATCAGCAGCTACAATGTAGCAGAAGCTGGGTTCAATGTTTCACAGACATGATTTAATCTTGACAGCTACCTAGCTGGATACCAGATATCCATTCTTACACATGGGCAACTTTCCCAAACACAGCCAGCCACTTAGGAGGAGAAAAGCATTTGAACTCAGAGCTGCCTGACTCCTAAGCCTATCCCTGTCTGCATGCCACAGACCTTTGTACAAGCTACTCTGCTTTCTCTTCTCAAACATATTCTTCACTTTCTTGCCCTTGTGGCACTTCTCATGCCACTAAACCCATCAAGGCTTCATTGCTGTTCAACAGTATCTACAGTATCTAAAACTGAGTGCAAGGGCTTAAACAAATCATGGGGGGTGGGGGTGGGTGGGAATGAAACAGGAGGGAAAACTACATAATTGGTTTGTTACTGTTTATTTTTTCCCAACTTCATTTCCAAATGGACACTTTCTCTGTTTTTATCTTTACTGTTTGTTATTCCACACAATTGCATTCAAATTTGTCTTTTTTTTTAAATACTGGAAATACATATTTCTATGGTTAAAATGGACGGATCATGACATTTTCTCTATACCCTACTTAATTACTTATAATTAAGAAAAAAATAAGTCCCAGTAAGAAAGCCTGTATTAAAATTATGCAAAATCAGTTATTATTAAATTTCACGGTTATATTAGTTTCTTATGGCTGTTGTCACAAATGATCACTAATTTAGTGGCTTAAAATAATCTGCATTTATTGTTTTACAGTTCTGGAGGTCAGAAGTCTGAAAATAGGTCTTAGAAGCAAAAATTAAAGTGCCTGCAGAGTTTCTGTTCCTTCTGGAGTCCCTAAGAGAGATCCGGTTCCCTTGCCTTTTCCAGCTTCTAGAGGCTACCTGCCATCCTCGGCTCTTGGCCCTGCTGCCCATCTTCAAAGCCAGCAGGTTAGCATCTTCTCATTCCTCCCCCTGCCTGCTTACATGATCACATTGCCTCCTCTCTTCTAAGGACCTTTGTGATTACAATGGGCACCCAAAAATAATCCATCAAGATCCCCCTATGTCAACATCCTTTTTAAAAAAAAAAAAAAGATTTTATTGATTTATTTATTTGAGAGAGAGAGAGTGAGAGAGAGAGCACAAGAGGGGGGAGGGTCAGAGGGAGAAGCAGACTCCCCGCCGAGCAGGGAGCCCGATGCGGGACTCGATCCCGGGACTCCAGGATCATGACCTGAGCCGAAGGCAGGACGCTTAACTGACTGAGCCACCCAGGTGCCCCTGATGTCAATATCCTTAACTTCACCCGTCTGCAAGTCCCTTCCACCGTGTAAGGTAACATACTCACAGGTTCCAGGGATGAGGACATGGTTATCTTTGGGGAGCTATTAGTCAGCCTAGCACAAATGTTCTGCTGTCATTTAGCATGAAACTGCCTGCCATGATGTGGCACACTTCTTGGGACTGGTTCAGTACTAAGTGAAAGTCAGTGTCAAGGGTTATAAAATTCCACAATCTAGAAAGCACAGGAGGCATTAAGCAGCGAGAATCCAGCTCTCCAGGGCGGACTTGGTTTAACCAAAGGCCTCCAGAGGCAGGAGAGGTGTATTCTCGCCTCTCCCTCATCTCATCACCAAAAGTCCCTCTGAATGTCCCTATTAAGAGGTGGAAACAGCAGCTCACAAAAGCATCACATTAAAAAAAAATTAATGAACTGTGACTCCCTGAGGAAATCAGGGTGTTGCTGGTTTGTGACAAGCAGCTCTTCCAGGAGTGAATCCTGGCAGAGATCCAGAACAAAGTCCTTATCTTTGGGGGACTGACAGCCCGCAGGAAAGGAAGGGGTAATGCCTTCCTGGATACAGACACACCAACTTCCCCTCAGCTTTGCCCATTCAGCTTCATTCTCCCCCATCAGCACCCACTCATCAACACTAAGCCTTCTTCCCCCTTCTCATTTTTAAACTGCTTCTACTTTTTGACTTCTTTTCTCTGCAACAAGTACTACCAAAAATCTGAAAGCCTTTTTTTTTTTTTTTAATTGTTACCATGGAGAGGGTAATTTTCTCATCAAGGAAAGGAGGCGGTGCTGAGGGTGAGGAAGAGCCACATATGAAAACTGAGAGTTAGCCTCTGTGTCTTTTCAACAATATCCAATTAAATCTTTTCACTACCATACACAAAACAACAAGAACACAGTGGGTGGCCAATTTAGCCCAAGGACTTGAATGAATCAGTAGGCTCTGAGATAATGTGTTGGGGGGCGGAGGGGGGAGTATGCCAGAGGTGGGGAGGCAGGCCAGTAATCCTGAAACAGGGAACTAATGAACAATGATCACTGATAGATAATTACTATGCAGTTGTTTGAATTGAGGTGGCTTTCTATCATTTTCAGGTAAATGACCTTCAGGATGGCAGAAGATTTTCTCCCAAATGATGAAATACTAACATGTACACAAACAAAACAGAGGGAAGAGACCTGTGAAATGTTCCTCAATGATAAGTTGAAAACAAAGTGGAAGAAAATTCAAATACAGAATCATCTGGTGGCGAAACATCAGTGAGCTTTTAATTAAGTCTAGAATTTTATATTTCAAACCAGAAAGAAATCTATCGCTGATTCACAGATGTGCCAATATTAAGAAAGACCCGAAATATTAATCCTCCGTTCTAATTCTCAGGAGATGAATCATACATAGGCTTTATTCTTTCTGATCATTCCGAGCAAAACCAAATTAAGAAATTTTTAAATGATGAGGTATCTCAAAGTACAATAGATAACTCATCGTCTCTCTAGTAGAAGAATCCTGCATAAATCCTGTACATAAATATTATGCCTAAAGGCTTGCATCAACAAGAGTAATCAAAGGAAAAGAAGTGCAAAATAGTCAAAGCATACATTTAAAATGTTGGTGGTGATGACATTAACAGCAAAAGTTGGGAGTTGAAGCGGTGTCTTGATTCTCTCTTTCCCATTACCCACTCCAGCTTTTAAAAACATGATGAGTTTGTTTCACAGAACATAATGATGAAACGTTTTAGATATACAAAAAGGTACAGAGAAGATAAGGTTACAATTGAAGTCTATGACACGGCTCTGTCAGTCCATACACGCATCTGGTGTAAAAGTTAGAGCACGGACTCACTTGAATTCGTTCTTTAATGTAAAGGTTCATACTGGAGAGATGCTTATTTTTAAGAAGAGCAAAATTATTAGAAATTATTTTTGAAAACTATTTTAAGATCATAACCTTTGTCTACCTTGGAATTAGTCACAAAGTTGGGAGACCGAGAATAGCAAATAAGGGCACTACTCCAAAGCCCTAACCCAAATGCAGAGCACCAGGCAGCTCTACCCCAAGTCCACCCACCTATGATCTCATGCGACTTCACAGAAAATTCACTATCAGCCGGTTTGTTTACAATAAATGATTCTCCTATTGACAAAGCAGAAAATAGAGAGAGATCAACAGGAAGAGAGAAAGAAAGAAAGGGAGAAAGAAGAAAACAAAGAGGAAGCAAAGGAAAGAAGGGAGGAAAGAAGACAAAGAAGGAAGGGAAGAAGGGGGGAAGGAAGGGGAAGAGAGAGAAGGAACTCCAATTTATGGGATACTTGCTAATCTATTTCCTGTTAGCATTTTCTGCTTGCTACTTCACAACAGCACCAGACAAAAAGACTACATTATTCTAAATTAGAGACTATCAGATAAACAAATAAAAACTAAGATGATTTGCATGAAAAGGAAACAATAAGCTCTTTTCACAACACTGAGGGTTTCATTAAGCAAAGCTGTAAGGAAGAGCTACATATCTTTTCAATCTCTCAGTTATTGTCGAATCTGTAAATCCCATGCCCCATTACCCCCACACAAGCCAGGGAGATACTCTCAGATAATAGTACTTCATTTGTGATTGGACCAACACAAAAGGGGTGCCTCTTCTGAATACATACAATGAATTTTTGATTTGGGGACTTCATGCTTTGTTTCCTTGTTAGACCACTTAAAATAATCAAATTTCTCATGTAGTTAGGGCACAAACAACGATGAAAGAAATGTCTCACTTAAAATATTTGTGGATAAGGACAGAATCCTGGCAACAATACTTGTTGACCCAGGGGCGCCTGGGTGGTTCAGTGGGTTAAGCAGCCACCTCTTGGTTTTGGCTCAGGTCATGATCTCAGGGTCCTGGAATTGAGCCCTGCAAGTTCTGCACTCAGTGGGGAATCTGCTTGAAGATTCTCTCCCTCTGCCCCTCCCCCTGCTTGTGCGCATGCATGGGTGCCCATATTCTCTCTCTCTAAAATAAATAAATCTTAAAAAAGTCTTAAAAAACCAGTTGACACAGAGTTGGCTTGTTTACTAGACAGATACATTCTTAAGGCTCAATATCCTAAATCAAGGCAAACCTACAGGTACATATTTCAACTGCCCATGATGATTTCTATAAGGAAGATAAGTTAGAGGAAGAAATTTGACCTTGGAGATTATAAATTTTTGAAGACTCTTGATGCATGTTAAAATGTCTGTGGCAAAACAAAACAAAAACCAAAAATCACTTTTCATGATAAAAATTATGAGTTATATGTTATGAAGTCTGTAATTTACTTTAAGATTCTTCAGCACAGATATTATACATGTGACAGTATGAATGTGTTAGCAGTCAGTTGCCTCAGTCAGGAATTCGTATGGGGAATGGGGTCAGACTTTAATCAGAAAGGTCAGATTCCTGAGGCAGGTGCTACAAGCATTTTAACCATTTTAATCACAGTCAACACCAGAGGCCTTGCTAATGAGCAAAATGAATGTTAGAAATGAACTTTCTTTTAATTTAATTTTATTTTAAAGATTTTATTTATTTATTTGACAGAGAGAGAGAATGAGAGCATGAGCAGGGGGAGCAGCAGAGGGAGAGGGAGAAGCAGGCTCCCCGCTGAGCAGGGAGCCCAATGTGGGGCTTGATCTCAAGACCCTGGGATCACGACCTGAGCTGAAGGCAGACGCTTAACGACTGAGCCACCCAGGTGCCCCAGAAATGAATTTTCATTTATGAGATTAGTGTGATTCAAGATACATGTTTGGGTTAAAATATATTAGAGACACTTCTCATCTTTATCAGGACCAGATACAAAAATCCAGCAAGCTAATGACCCTGCACTTTCTGGAATGGTACCCAAGATTTGATGTCCAAACCATGTTGTATCTCTACACTGAATTCAAAGATTCTGATTGCATGATGCCCTCCCTAAGGTTAACTGAATCCTACCCTTAAATTTTAGAATATTCACGTCTGCCTTGACTAAACCTTTTACACAGATTGTGATCATAATACCTGATAGTGAGGGTAGGGGAGAGTAACCAACCCTTACTTACCATACTAAGCTTTTGCTACTGCTATTACCAAAAACTAATCTAACAGCTGTGCACAACAATATTAACCTAGGACAATAACATTGTGCAAGCCACACACTTTAAAATTATTCTTTTTTTTAAAAGATTTTATTTATTTATTTGACAGACAGCGAGAGAGAGAATACAAGCAGGGGGAGCAGCAGGAAGAGGGAGAAGCAGGCTCCTGCTGAGCAGAGAGCCCGACGTGGGGCTCGATCCCACGACCCTGGGATCATGACCTGAGCCAGAGACAGACGCTTAACCGAGCCACTGAGGTGCCCCTAAAATTTATTATTCTTTAAGGCAGTATAACCAGTACACAAACAATAGTTCCCTGTAATCCTCACCTCCTTCCATTCAATAATAGATTTAATTTTGTTCTTGGAGTATAACAATAAATTTCTCTCTCTTTTTAAACAGATGATGGGGATTAAGGAGGGCATTTGTTGTGACGAGCACCGCGTGTTGTAAGGAAGTGTTGAATCACTAAATTGTACACCTAAAACTGATATTACACCATATGTTAACTAACTGGAATTTAAATAAAAACCTAAAAAAAATTCTCTTTTGATTTCCTCGTGGTTGTATTTGTCCCACATGGTTTAATAACCGGATCTTTAAAGATTTCATTCCATCTCTGTGCACCATTTCTATCAATTGAATAATTTCACAATTCTACCTTGTCTATCATCTATTATTACTCATACTATCAATTTTCCCCCCCACAATCCAAACAAGAACTGGGCCTAGTCACTTAGTTAAGAGCGCAGACAGTTATTTATATAATTATCCTATGAGCTGCACGCGTGTGGTGAGGGTTGGGGAAGGCGAAGAATGAGCTTGACCATAGCTGGATACTGGACATTAGTTTATGGAGATGCAAACTGTGGTGAGACCAATTTTTCTTACCCTACGGGTGCCTATCTGGGCTGCAAAATTATCCTGTTCTTTGACATTTTTATCTTAGCTCTTTGACAAGTTCTCTGTTGCTTTTCTGCTCAAGATTCAGATTCCTTATTATAGCTTCCCTGGGTATATTTTTTCAAAGGACAGTTGAAGATCATAAGAAAGCCTATTTTAATGTATCATCTTTCCTAAGCAAACACATTTTCATCCCTACTCTTTCTACTCCCCAGATATGTCCTAAAGAGTATTTCTCACTACTAAGGTTCAATATTAATATATGTTATATATGTAATTTGTATATTCAAATATATATATATATATATATATATATATATATATATAACCATTTTAATCACAGTCAACACCAGAGGCCTTGCTAATGAGCAAAATGAATGTTAGAAATGAACTTTCTTTTAATTTAATTTTATTTTAAAGATTTTATTTATTTATTTGACAGAGAGAGAGAATGAGAGCATGAGCAGGGGGAGCAGCAGAGGGAGAGGGAGAAGCCATATATATATGGGAGAACCCATATATATATGGGTGTGTATATACACATGGTTTCTTGCCAATAAGCCTGGGCTGGAATCCAGGCATTTACCAATGGTATTGCTTTGGGCAACTAACTTAACCTTTGTTTTGTTTTGTTTTGTTTTTTTAAATTTTATTATGTTATGTTAGTCACCATACATCATTAGTTTTTGATGTGGTGATCCACAACCCATTGTTTGCATATAACACCCAGTGCTCCATGCAGTACGTGCCCTCCTTAATACCCATCACCCGGCTAACCAATCCCTCCTCCCCCCTCCCCTCTAAAACGCTGTTTGTTTCTCAGAGTTAACTTAACCTTTTGGATTCATTTCCTTTATGAAACAAGTATAATACCAGTTAGCGTACACTACACTCGAGAGGATTAAACATATTAAATACCATGTGCGTAGCACAGTGCCTGGTACATACTAGGGCAAAATAAATGGTAAGTATAAGCGCCCAGAATTTTATAGTAGCATATTATTTGGCCCAACATGTTTCGGCCAAAAGAAGTTTGTCAGAAGCAACTGGGCCAAAACCACATGCTCTATGTTTCAATAATGGCAGCTCAGCAACAATTCTGTGTCTTTAAGCATTTCTTTCCATATTTCAAAATCTGCTCTTTTTTCATATTCTTATATTTATTTCTATTATTCAATATTTTTAATGGAAAAGTTGAACAAATCTAAATATCCAACATTGGAATTCTTTTCCGTGGTGATCATTTAAAGTTTCTTTTGCTGCTTTTACTTGATATAAAGAAGCATTACACATTCATAACACTATATGGAAACATCATTCTGTAAAACAGGATAAATAACACCTATAACCCAACCCACCCAAAGACAATTCTAATTTTTATTATATGTAATTATAAATATTTATATCAGTGGTGTGTATATACATATATATACACACACACATATATACAGATTCATGTGTATCTATCACTGCCCTAAGTGAACCTTTCTTATAGACTGTAATCATAACACCGGACAGTGAGGGTAACAGCATCCTAAGATTTTTGTCATATATAT
>NW_027397078.1:16843932-16869379 GCF_003265705.2 Callorhinus ursinus | reverse complement strand
TGTGTGTGTGTGTGTGTGTGTGTGTGTGTGTGTGTGTGTGTGTGTATGACTACATAGACTATAGACATATATCGACAGCCATATCTATCTATCATCTATCTATCTATCTACCTGTGTCTCCTCCCATAGCACTCCATATGGTTATGTGTAATCTTCACAGAAATATATGTGGAATGTGTTCTTATAAAGTAATATATATGTACTTGGGTATGCAATAAATATTGCAACAAAACGATATCATACAGTACATACTGGCATATAATACAATGCAATTTGTTTTAGCAATCTACTCAGTTTTGGACATGTGATTTTTTTCCACCTGGTCCCTATGTGAAATAATGAACTTATCTGCACTGAGAAGCTGTAATATGCTTCCCAGGTTCCCCTTCAGCTGCTAGTAGTGCTTCTGGTAGTCAATCTTCAGCTTGTCAACTCCCTTCTAGGAAACTGCCTTGGCTGAAGAGCATCATCTTTGTCACAAGTTTATATTTCCTTCCCTGAAAGCTCATCTCCAATGAGTGACTGGACCTGAAGTTATAAAGGGCTGGTCCTCTGTCCCCAAATCATAACAATTCTGAAGGGTCCCTTCAGCTTCAGGTTGCATGAGGCCCCTACTGGGAATGCTTCACAGCCCAGCTTCTCCTTCTGCCCCCTTCTGTTGACCCCAAGAGCACTCCCAAATAAACCTCCGGTATGCTCACCTGCATCTTAGCAACTGCTTCCCAGAAACCCAAGGTGTGACATTATCTTTAAGTAAATAAACACTAGGCAGTTGGCCTTAACATCCAGAACATTCTTGTTCTAAAAGTTTCCATAGTATAGAGGCAAAACTTTCCCATAATAGCATGCACATTTTCTTCCCATTCCCCCTTCAGCAAGTAATTGGAGATTTAAGGTAAGAATGATTAAGAAGAAAGAAGGTGCAAATATCCTTGCATATCACCCTGGGCTCAAACACACCTGTCTCCAGCCACTGAGTTTCTCAAAGCCATCTCATCTTTGACTTGAGGCACACTCATCATACTCCACTCTGTTTCCTAAAAACCTGTTTCAGCAGAAGGTGCTCTTCTCACTACTCTCCAAGCATTTCTTTCTAATCCAAGTAAAAAATTCTCATCTATTAGGAAAACACACATTTTCTGAAGCACTTGGACAACAATTCAAGTAAGACAAGTTTCTCTCTTTTTAAAAGTTTTTATCATCAAGTGACAAGGGGCTTTGAAACACTACCATTGCCCTTTTGATTCCGTCTCAGATTTGAAAGTTTGATTTATTTATGCTGCAAAAATAGCTATCATGATTAATTGGTTTTTCAAGTGTCTATCATTTTTCACTGAGGATAAGTGCTGTGATTAGCAAGAGGAACCACCATACAAACCTACTGAATCCTCTAAAATTAATATTTGTTTTAAAGAGTGACTTTACTTAATTGTCTACTCTGATGAATGATGTAAAATACTACTGTTACGTTTCAGCAAAAAGAAAATGTGACAAGTAACACACAGGTAGAACAAATACAACTGCAGAGTTGAGATTTATTTACAAAGATCTTAAAGCATGCTTTTAATCCTGATAACTACACTGTGACAAAGAGTTTTCTGTCCCAGTTTTACACTCAAACTGAGAACCGTAGAAGTTGTGTAACTTGCCAGTAACATATAAGGCAAGGTTTTAGATGCCTGACTCCAGAAAAGCTCATACCACTTCTGCAAATATGAGAAAAAGCAGGACACCTGTTCACATATTATGCAAGTTCCTCTATATTTGAGGAGAGGGTGGAGTGGCTAAATTACAACAACAGTGTTCTTTGCTCAATTTTTGTTATGAATTAAAGCTGACATTTGGATATGTCATCGAAGACTTGAGAAAGGAAAAAAAAGGATAAAAAAAGGAATGAAATAAGGTAATGACAAAATTTTTCCTGTTTTTCAGTGTTGGAAATCCTTGTTTATACATGTTTATGTGATACATTATATTTCTCTAGACGTTTAATGAAAGAAAATGAATATGTATGTTCATTTTGATTTCTTTAGAAATGAGAAAAGATGGTATTCTGTGTCTTCTTTCTCTTTCCAGCTTTTAAATCCCACAATTAGTTATATAACGCTACTGAGAAATAGGAAAATTTAGCGAAACAAAAAATGAACCATGTATATAAGATGGTTAGTTTGGTTATAAAGAAATTATATTTCATTTAAATACTGACTTCTTTCTGTGAGATCTTTTTTTATCTGGAATAGTCACTAGAGTAGGTATACTGTTTTTTTTTTTTTTTTTAAAGATTTTATTTATTCATTTGACAGAGAGAGACACAGCGAGAGAGGGAACACAAGCCGGGGGAGCGGCAGAGGGAGAGGGAGAAGCAGGCTTGCCGCAGAGCAGGGAGCCCGGTGCGGGGCTCGATCCCAGGACCCTGGGATCATGACCTGAGCCAAAGGCAGTCGCTTAAGGACTGAGCCACCCAGGTGCCCCTAGAGTAGGTATACTGTTAACCTTTACAATATCTCATTCTATAAAACCAAGGAATGAGGGTGGAGACTTCCATGCTCCTTGCCACAGTGATTTGTTTAGGTGTGAGTGTATGACTTAAGCCAGTCCCAACAGAGAGAAGCTTGGCACTTTCATTTGAAGGTCAAGAAAAGAAAGTTTTCTTTCCTTTTTAATATAGTATGGTATGCAAAATATATACTATAACAGTTATGACAATGTTGAAGGGCAAAATTGAGCAATGAGCTGGGGTCTTGGGTATGCCATGCCTGAAGGCCACATAATAGTTCCGTTTTATAAGCCAATAATTTCTTTTCTTCTTAAAGCCAGTGTGAGTTGGATTTTCTATAAGTTGCAATTGACAATATTCTCATTTATGGTCAAATTTAATTTAAAGGAATATACTGTTTTTACCCAATCATAGAATCTATTTCATCATACTTCAATTGTCTTTTTACTTTTTGGCTTTCTCAAATAGATTGTAAACAATGTCAACTTAACATAAGGTTTTCCAAGAAAGAATCCATACATCATATAATTCAGTTTGCAAAGTATTGACACTTACTTACTTTTCTTTATCTATATATAAGGTGACTATATATCCAGTTGATCCTGGACAAGCTTAGTTAACCCCTGTTCTCTGGCATAATTAATAATGGCACATATTTTCCTTCTGGAGAGTATTATGATTTAGGCAACAAAGCATATAATAGAGTATAAGCTGAGTTTTAAAATCAGCCACACTCTTGCCCTTTGTAAACTCAGTGTGACAGGCAAGTGCCCTTAAACTGCCACCTACTTGTGACAACCTCATAGACAGAAGGAACTAACATTATAGATCTCATCCCCCTTAGGAATCTTCAGCTTCCCTTTGTTGCGTTCTTTCAGACTCTCTTAGCAAGCAACCTGCTAAAACTTGATGAAGGAGGTCACAAGATAACCTGACTGGAAAAGCAACTGTGTCATGTCTTTAAACATGAATAACAGGTATATTTCCTTTTTTACTTTTAGATGGCAGGTATGGCTCTGTCCCTGAAGTCTGGATTTCCTTGCCCTCAAAAAGCGTTAAGAGTTCTTTGTTTTGGAAAACCTTGGATTTTAGGAAATGATCTAGAATAACTGAGACCCCTATGCAAGGAAAAAAAAAGCAGACACTGATGGAAAGGGGAACCCTGAAAAATGACCAACACAGTGAATTCCCCAACTATCCAGAAGAAAGATTCTGAGCCACATTTTATTTGATTTAGAAAAAAATGAAGACACAGAACATGTCTTATGCTTTAGAGTTGAGAAAGAATTCAACAGGCCTTTATCTGTAACTTTATAAAGGATTATTCTAGGATCTTTCCATGTCAACAGAAAATAGACTCAACCCTCAAAACCAAACAAATTCATTTTTAACAGTAGATTTTAAGAATGTGATAGCATGATTAGACAGTAATAATATTTGGGGGGCAAGGAATTGCTTTTCTAATGGGAAAACTCTAATTGACATCTGCACAGAGTTTCTGATGACGGTAAAAAAAAAAAATCGCACCTCAGCTTTAGAGAATTTGCAGGTCCGTTCTATATTTTATTCACTGAAAGAATTATAGGCCACCTAGTCCTAACATCAAAATATAAATAAAACTGAGGGAAGAAAAAGAAGCAAAACAGGGCTTTAGCATTAGGATTATACCTTGAAGAACAAAACCCAAAAAACAAGATGTTGAAAAATGCCAGTCAGTATCATGATCGCATACAAAGAGTTGCCACATAATTAGAGGTTATCTGAAATAAGCAGGTGTGTACTGGGAGACCAAAAAGACAAAATGATCAAAAAATAATCAGCCCCCCACACCTCCGCCTCCAGCCTTACAAAATGCTTAAAATCACAACCCCTAAATTATCTGAAGAAACTTTCAATGTAAGGGAATTAATATATATTTCTTTTTAAAGAAGCAGATATGACACATTTTATATGACTTGAATAGTGGATAAAAAGTTTAACACAAAAGTTTAAAAGCAGATACGATGCAATTTGGAAGCTGGCCAAGTAAAGGGTCTTTCTAAGCGATTTAAAACCAATTAACTTTTACTTTGAAACTTAAGCTTTAAGGGTCAAAGAAAGAAGAGAAATAAGCTAGAACATGCCTCCTGGTTGTGAAACACATATTTAAAGAGACAAAGACTCGGAGAAGCATCTGTGATTATAAGCTCTCTGCTTTTTATTGAAAAAGTAGTTTTCTATTCAGTAAACAGGAGTTAAGGAAAATAAGTGAGTGAAACCTCCCTATCAGCTAAGTCTACTTAAGATCCATCATGTCATATGATAGGTTCTTTTGAGAAAACAACACTAGAATCAGAATTACCAAGGGTATCTACTTACAGGCCCAGGGATAGCTGACATTTGACACCCCGACAAGCAGTAGTCTCCACATTTTTCTGACTGAACACATCTACTATTTGAAAAAATTATGGCCCATACATACCAATCCATACTCAAATTTTATAGATGTACAACTTCATTTAGTAGGCATTTTAGAAAACATCAACAAAATATTAACTTTTAAAGAATGAGAGAAAAATAAATGTATATAGACTATATGGTTCTTATATATTCCCATTGAGGATCCCTGTAACTAAACAGTCAAAGGAAGACACAGAGCTTTCCACTTAACAACAACAACAAGACAACATGAAAAGTGCGTGATTTTGGTTTTTTAGACTTTACATGGAAAAATGCTAAAATGTATACAGGCATTTAATGCCCTTAAATGATGCTCTATATTGTGTGCTTCTCATTAAAACTCATGCAGGTTTTAATAATCAATATTTAAAATATAAATCATATGTAATTTATAAATATATCTTTATAGACAAAACTGATTTTATAGAAAACTGTTCTAAATTCTTTCCCTCAGATATTCATTCTGGAGAAAGCCTTGTTACTTGGTCCCTGGTAGGGAGACCACAAATGCCATCCTCATAACAAATTCCCAAATTATAGACAGTGGTAAAAGACAAGCGTTCTAAAAGATTAATTTGATAAAAACAAATGCATATAGAGAAATCAAGTGACTCACAGAGACATGCTGTTTTGAATAAGATAACCTTCTCTAAACTGTGCTCCTCAAGATGGTCCATACAAACAAATTCCATGGAGAGATGCTGAGCTAAATGATGCGAACATTCCTGCAGGACTTTTCAGTGACTTTGCCATCTACAGATGTACACTGTAGATCCCTATGACAGTCAAAGTCCATGCACACTTCTCAGCTTATTTGGCTCTTTCATGAGGAACATTTGTCAACATCTGATGGATCTAATGTCTGGGGAAATGTTGAGATACTCAAGCCCCTAAGGACAATAGTGTATTTCTTAGTGAAAATCTTAATATTCATCATTTTCCATTTTTTTTTACAGCATAAAATAGACAACTGAAATTATGAGAGGCACGAGGGGCTGATCTTGTTGGAGCATGTGGTGATGAAGAAGAAGGAAAAATCTAGGAGCCTGGGCCTTGGGATAGTGCTGCAGTGAAGAGAACATGTATGACAAAGAGCACAGGCCTGTGGTGGCAGGTAGCAAAGACCATGCAAAGCAGCTTTAAGATGACAGGAGAAGGGCAACACAGACAAGGGAAAAAAAAAAACTTGCTCCTTTAAAAAAAATTTACATTAAATGAGCCATATTACGCATTTTCCTGTTTGATCAAGTTAGCACTGGTAATCTTTTAAGTGCTTACATTTTTCCTTGAACTCCATGGGTGTGTTTGGATCTTTATAATTCAGAATATTAAAAATGATGACCTAACACTATGTATAGTGATGCTGATGGACCTCTTCCAGAATATGGCAGGCTAATTAAGTTATTGTCAAAGTGACTGCTTTCTCTATATAGAAGCAAAGAGATAGAAATGAATAATATATTTTTCCTTAATTTTGTTTTATTGATAACTGAAATAAATTTAAACAGAGCACATGCATGTTATAGCTACTTACAACAGCACTGGCCAACAGTACTTTCTGCAGGGATGGAAATGTTCTATATACGTGCTGTTCACTATGGTAGTCACTAGTCACATGTGCGATTTGAAATGAAGCTAGTGCGACTAAAGTGATTTTTAAAGTGTAATTAATTTTGTAATTTTTTTTAAATGATGGAAATGGTTTATATTTTGATTGTGGTTATACCCAACATTTAATAAACCCTACTTAAAAATAAAACAAAACCAGGGCACCTGGGTGGCTCAGTCGTTTAAGTGTCTGAGTCTTGGTTTCGGCTCAGGTCATGATTTCCGGGTTGTGGGATCGCCCGACATCGGGCTCTGCACTCGGTGTGGACTTTGCTGGAGATTCTCTCCCTCTCCTTCCCTCTCTGCCCTGCCCCCACCCCTCCCCCCCGCTCCTGTGCTCTCTAAATAAATAATAAAATCTTAAAAAAATAAAACAAAACGAAGACAATTTTACCAAAAAACAGAAACCATTACAATGCAAACCTTATTGCCAATTTTTAAACTACAATGTCAAAAGCTTTTAAAATTCATGTGGAAAAATAAAACCTTCCAGGTTTACCTAAATGTATATAAAGTATGAAATAGCATTCTACTCTCTGTAATTTAAAGAAAAGAGCAAGTGAGAAGTCCTGAGTCAACATTGCGTCATATGCAACAGAAGCATGTCTTTCCAGAGTCACTCTCTGGGACAGAAGATGGACAAGAACTATGCTTCATCTTTGCTTCAGCACTTGAAAAAGATGCCTCTGCTTTCTGACCACCATGGTATCTGATCTGATATCCACTGTCATTCTGATTTTCTCCCCCTCTGGCTGCTTTCAAGATTTTTTCCTTGTCCTTAGTTCTCAGAGTTTAATTATGATGTGTCTTGACAAGGGTCTCTTTCAGTTTATCCTGTTTGGGGTTCTCTCAGCTTCTGGAATCTGCATGTTTATGTCTCTGGCCATACTTGGGAAATTCTTGGCCATTATTTCTTCTAGGACTCTGTCAGCGCCAACCTTACTCCTCTCCTTTCAGAACTGTGATGGCACAGCATTGGATCTTCTGTCCCACAGGTCCCTGAAGCTCTGTTCACCTCCCTCTATTTTCTCTCCGTATTTCAGGTTGGCTAGTGTTCATTGTTCTATCTTCCAATTCACAGTTCTTTCTTCTTGCTCCCCTCCACTTGGCTGTCAAGTCCACCCACTGAGCCCTTTACTTTGGTTATTGCATTTTTTTTTTTCAGTTCAGAAATTTCCATTTGGGTCTTCTTTAAATCTGTTTCTGCTGAGGTTATTTTCTTTTTATCATTTGTTGAAGTGTTCATGATTGTTCACCGAAGCATTCTTAGGATGGCTGCTTCAAAGTCCTTGTCAGGTAACTCCACCATCTCTGTCAGCTCTGGGTTGGCATCCAGTGATTGTCTTTTTTTGACTCAGTTGGAGACCTTCCTCCTTCTTGGAGATCTTGGAGATCTTTCCTCTTTTTTTTTAATTGAAACCCGGACATTTCTGTCCTGTGCTATGAGACACTGGATCTTACTTAAATCTTCCATTTAAGCTGGCTCCTTCATCCCAGCAGGGACTGAGGGGGCTGGGGTGGGTACTTTCCCTTTCCTGAGGGGTAGAGGCAGGCAGAAGTCCAAACTCACCACGCAGCCACCACTGGCGCCACAAAATCGGAGGGCTCATTACCACCTGAAGGGATTGAGAGCTTTAGCTCCTACAAGGCCTTGATGGTGGGCATGGGGGTGCTCCAGTTCTGAGTGTTCGGCTGGAGTACAACAGTTATTGTCTAAAAGGTTTGTCTTACCAGGGCTACCTGTTGCCTGATCCTTCAGTGAAAGAACAGGCTTTTAATTTTGGTTTGTCTGTGCCCTCTGGCATTTCTGAATTTCTGGCTTCTTCAGCTCTAAGTCTGGGATAAATGAGGCAAAAAGAAAACCCAGGGAGCTCACCACTGTGTCACTCTGTGGATCTGGAAATCTGGAGCTGGCCTGCCTTCTCTCTACCTTTGTAATAAATGCTGGAATATTCTGAGGCCGGCAGGAGGACCATGAAAATCTGTGGGGTGCCAGATGGAGATGTTGTAGGAGTGCCACTGCTTCAGGTAGAAAGCACCACTCACCATGCTGGCTGTGTCCAGGAGCTGCCGCTCCATGTACCTTTCCAGCAGCGACATCGTACCCACTCTCACCTACGTTCATGTCCCCCAGAAGCACGATCTTTCCATCAGGCTTCCTCAACTTTCAGCAAGAAGGCGCCCTCCTGCTCCCTTTGCCAGTCTGGCCAGTGTATCCTGGGTGCCACTGGAGCAGCCGGCCCCTGCCCCTAGGTCACTCGGACCTGGGACCCGTGAGAACCCAGACTCCTGGGAACCTGGACTCACAGGGACCCCGAACTTGCAGGGACCCACTGGGACTCTCCCATTCAGACACCTGGGAGGATGGAAGAGGAAATGCCTCAAGTTTAACTAATTCAAATTTAAATAGCCACATTTAGCTAGTGGCTACTGTACTGGACAGTGCAGATTTAGAGAATTAGAGACAACACATATGGTTAATTAGGAAGTTACTCCTTGAGAATAGAAGAGGGAATATAAACACAATGCATCCAATTTCCCTCTTAAATTTTCATTGTTTTCAGGAACCTTTGTATGGTGTGATTGTAAAGTAACACAAGTGATGTCTACTACTACACATCAACACTCGGGGTATTCTCTCACATTCACACCTCCCTGCCATCTCTGTGAGGAGAAAACTAAAAGAGGAAATTGATCACATCATTTTTATCTAATTAAAAGTCCTTAAGTCTGAAGAAGAAGAATATGCATCTCTTGAAGCTAGGATTGGTCATAGGACACATTTTGCTTCAATGCCCTGGAAGCAGATCTCTTTTATGTGGGGAGGACAGAAAAGCTTTTGTTTTCCCTGTAAATGTAAGCTGACACCTGACACATGCATTTACTCTCCCCATTTCCCGCTCTGCCATTTTAAAACACACACTTAGCGCTTAGAGGTGGTGTAGCCCTCTTGAGACCACAGGAAGGAACAGAAGCCACAGGTTAAGGATGGCTGGGGATGATTCAAGAAGGAGTTGGGACACATAATTTTTGAGGCTGCTGGACCTACCCTGGAGGGTAGGTAGAATTCTGGAGGTCTTGCTATGTGAGCAAACCTCCTATATGGATAAGCTATTGTAACGAGGATTTTGTCCTATATAGCCAAACCCAATCCTATCAGTATTAATTGGGGTTAAAAAAAAAAAGATCCTCTAATTTTTAAAATTCGTAAAGTCTAAAATTATAACTGTTTTTGTTTGATGTAAATTTAATTCCCAGAAGCCTTTCATTCATCACTGACCAAAAACAAACAGAAATCATGATGCATTTAAAAGTTAAAATAAAATATGCATATGCCTCCATAACAGAATGTTAAATTTTAAATGCTAAGTAAAACTAGTCATCCATGAAGATAAAATAAATAAACAATAGTTTTAAAAACAACTAGTATATCTTTAGTTGCTACAGAAAAAGAATACTATGCCTGCCTTTAAGAAAATTTAAATTCCTCTCAAGGGTTAACATGTAAAAATGTAAAAGGCCAAATGACAATAAATGTTTTAAAAAAGAAGTTTAAGACAACAGAAACAGCTTTACAAGAAAATATATGGTTAGTGGACAAAATAATTTTGCAGTGAGTCACTGATTAAAAAGACCAATATCGACTGAAGTTATCAAAACAAATTTCACAGAGCAGCCAGGGGTAGATTTCAAAAACTTCCATGCTCTGACAAACCAGTCAACTCTACATTTCTAATCATTATAATCAACTTGAAGGAGTGTGAAGGAACCCTAAGTCATTGGTGTGGTTACTTCACAATTGGATTTGGTTAGAACTCACACCTGCAAATGACTGTACCATTCTCATCTAAAAAGTTCCTAATGCTAAAAATAAAATACATCCTCATTTTGATTTAGACAACACTTTTACTGTAAAATCTCATTATATATAGCTTCTTGCCTGCTTACATTCTTTCCATCTGCTGTTATCTGCTCCCAATAGCTGTCTTCTTGTAGTGCCTAACACCTATTATATAACTTAAAAAAAAAAAAATAAAATCGAACTTGCGGAAGTGTTGTAAAGTGGTGGTTTGATTTTTATATCAGATTTCTCAAGGGGCAGTTATGGTTCTATCTGTGGCAGCTTTTTTATGATTTTCATATAATGTGACATGACAGAAAATCTTAGCCTCAACGGAGTTGCTACAGATTATTTTCCCCTCTCACAATGATCTCGTTCTTTCAGATTTAGGGGGAAAAAGCATGAAGGAGTTAAGTGTAAATTATTCTCTTCCCTCCACTTTCTCAAGTAGAGATTTATCTATATACTTTTGCCCCAAACTTTGCCCATGGCTTTACTTTTTCTTATTTCTAATTGGAAGAGTTAAAAATAATCCAAGAGCTGAACATAGATTAATCAGTTTGGGGGTGGGGGAAAGTAAAGTCTATTATTACGAAGTTTATTCTGTTTGAAAGGAGAATATGTCAGGTAAATCAAAGCATTTCTATTCTTGGCATAAATCATACAGAAGATATTCTTTCCCTGAATAAATTATAAGAAATACATAATTCTTGAATATGATGCTACTTGTTTACACAGAATGCAAAACATAAAGATAAGGGAATCTGGAAGGAT
This sequence comes from Callorhinus ursinus, assembly GCF_003265705.2. Lineage (NCBI taxonomy): Eukaryota > Metazoa > Chordata > Mammalia > Carnivora > Otariidae > Callorhinus > Callorhinus ursinus. The sequence continues at coordinate 16,858,220 of NW_027397078.1, read as the reverse complement.
GTGTGAAATACTAAAATTATACTCACAGTTATTTTTCTAAATCTAGTAAAGAATTGACTCACATCACTCTAGAAACCCTGGCATTATTTTTAGTGAATTTATAAAAGATCACAAGACTATAGTCAAATTCCACTGCTTCTATTTCAAAAACAATGCAGCTATGATCACCTTGGAAATTTACTGATTAGCTTGGATTATGAAAATCAAAAACATTAGAACATATTATGCAAAAACAGATTTTCAACCCGAGGTTACTGGATAAAAATTAACAAGGCATGTGGAAAGAGAAGTCTAGCTTAATTTCATCTCTATGAGAGAGGCAGGCACATATTAAGAGGAAGGAAAGAAATGATTCATTCATTCATTCTAATATATATGATTAAAACCACCATAGCAATTTTTTTCTTGTGGCAATTACCTCTCTTTGCCTTTTATGCTTTCCTCACAGAATATATACTCTAAAATAGGAGATTATATACTTATTATTTTATATTTTAAGTTTTGATTTAAATTCCAGCCAGTTAACATACAGTGTAATATTAGTTTCAGCTGTATAATACAGCGATTCAACACTTTCATATATCACCCTGAGCTCATCACAAGTGGACTCCTTAATCCCCATCATCTATTTAACCTATCCTCCCAACCACCTCTGCTCAGATAACCATCAATTTTTTCTCTATAGTCAAGAGTCTTTTTCCTGGTTTGCCTCTCTTTTCCCTTTGCTCTTGTTTCTTAAATTCCACGTATGAGTGAAGTCATATGGTATTTGTCTTTCCCTGACTTATTTCACTTAGCATAATACTCTCTAGCTCCATCCATGTCATTGCAAATGGCAAGATTACATTCCTTTTTATGGCTGAATAATATTCCATTGTGTGCGTACATATACATATATATATATACATTTTTTTATCCATTCATTGGCCAATGGTCACTTGGGCTGCTTCCCTAGTTTGACTATTGTAAATAATGCTGTTATAAACATTGGGGTGCATGTATCCCTGTGAATTTATATTTTTGTTGAATACCTTTTCATGTCTGTTGGCCAGTTGGATGTCTTCTTTGGAGAAATGTCTATTCATGTCTTCTGCCCGTTTTTAATTGGATTATTTGTTTTTTGGATGTTGAATTGTATAAGTTCTTTATAGATTTTGGATACTAACCCTGTATCTGGTATGTCATTTGCAAATATTTTCTCCCATTTCGTAGGTGGCCTTTTAGCTTTACTATTTCCTTCTCCATGCACAAAATGTTTATTTTGATGAAGTTTGTTTTTGCTTTTGTTTCCCTTGCCTCAGGGGACATATCTAGAAAGAATTTGCTATGGCCCATGTCAAAGAAGTTACTGCCTGGTTCTCTTATCAGATTTTTATGATTTCAGGTCTCACATTTAGGTCTTTAATCCGTTTTGAATTTATTTTTGTGTATGGTGGAAGAAAGTGGTCCAGTTTCATTTTTTTGCATGTTGCTGCCTGTTTTCCCAACACCATTTGTTGAAGAGACTGCCTTTTTCCCATTGGATGTTTTTTCCTGCTTCATTGAAGATTAACTGACCATACAGTAGGGGGTTCATTTCTAGGTTTTTTTTATTCTGTTCTACTGATCTATGTGTCTATTTTTAGACACATAGACTGTTTAGATTACTACAACTTTGTAATAAAACTTGGAGTCTGGAATTGTGATGCCTCCAGCTTTGCTCTTCCTTTTCAAGATTGCTTTGGCTATTCGGGTTTTTTTTTTTTTGTGGTTCCATACAAATTTTAGGATTGTTCTTTCTAGCTCTGTGAAAAATGCAGTTGGTATTGTGTTAGGGATTGCATTAAATGTGTAGATTGCTTTGGGTAGTGTATTTTAAAAATATTTGTTCTTTTGATCCATGAGCATGGAATGTCTATTTCTTCGTATTGTATTTAATTTCTTTGATCAATGTTTGATGCTTTTCAGAGTACAGGTCTTTCACCTTTTTGGTTAGGTTTATTCCTAGGTATCTTATGTTTTTAGTACAATTATAAATGAGATTAATTTCTTAATTTCTCTTTCTTAATTAAATGGGTCTTAATTAAGACCCATTTATTTAGACCCTGCTTCATTATTGGTGTATTGAAATGCAACAAATTTCTGCATGTTGATTTTTTATCCTGCGATTTTAACGAATTCGTTTAGCAGTTTTTTGGTGGAGTCTTTTGGGTTTTCTCTATGTAATATCGTACCATTTGTCAAGAGTAGAAGTTTTTTTTTTTCCTCCTTCTTTTTTTTTTTTTTTTTTTTTTTTTTAAAGAGAGGAAGAGAGAGAGAGAGAGAGAGAAAATCTTAAGCAGGTTCCACACCCAGTGTGGAGCCCAATGCAGGGCTCAATCTCAGAATTCTGAGATCATTACCTGAGCCAAAATCAAGAGTTGGATGCGTAACTGACTGAACCACCCAGGCACCTCTGGATGCCTTTTTCTTTGTGTTGTCTGATTGCTGTGGCTAGGACTTCCAGTACTATGTTGAATAAAAGTGGTGAGAGTGGACATCCCTGTCTTGTTCCCGACCAAAGGGGAAAAGCTGTCAGTTTTTCCCCACTGGGGATGATATTAGCTGTGGGTTTTTCGTAGATGGCCTTTATGATGTTGATATGTTCCCTCTAAACCTACTTTGTTGAGGGTTTTTATCATGAATGGATGTGGCACTTTGTCAGATGCTTTTTCTGCATCCATTGAAAGGATCATATTGTTCCTATCCTTTTTTTTTTTTATTAATGTGATGTATCACATTGACTGATCCGACTTGGTCGTCGTGAATGATTTTTTTAATGTATTGTTGGATTTGGTTTGCTAGTATTTTGTTGAGGATTTTTGCATCTATGTTCATCAGATATATTGGTCTGTGGTTCTTTTTTTGGTGGTGTCTTTATTTGGTTTTGATATCAGGGTAATTTTGGTCTCATGGAATGAATTTGGAAGTTTTCCTTCCTCTTCTATTTTTTGGAATAGTTTGAGAAGAATAGGAATTAACCCTTTAAATGTTTGGTAGAAGTCATCTGTGAAACCATCTGGTCCTGGACTTTTGTTTGTTGGAGTTTTTTGATTACTGAATTAATTTCTTTGCTTAATTTCAGTCTGTTCAAGTTTTCTATTTCTTCCTGTTTCAGTTTTGATAATTTATATGCTTGTAGGAATTTGTCCATTTCTTCCATGTTGTTCAACTTGTTGACATATAGTTTTTCATAATATTCTAATTGTTTGTATTTCCATGGTGTTGGCTGTTATTTCTTCTCTCATTTGTGATTTCATTTGGGTCCTTTTTCTTTACTTTTTGGTAAGTCTGCTAGAGGTTTATCAATTTTATTAATTTTTTCAAAGATCCAGCTCCTGTGTTTGGTCCCTGGCCTGAATGTGGTGAGTTTTAACTAGGTGTGCTCTGGTCTGCTTATGAAATCAGACCTGTCACCACCTTCACCAGAACTGAGATCCTGAAAAACTCTCTGACTGGGAGATGTGGTGTGGGCAGGGGTTTGTGCTGGCCTTCTGGGGGAGGGACCCACCACACTGTGACTGAGGTTAGTGTGGCTGAGTATGGCAGTTCCACCATAGAGCAGAGGGGTGGGACTTAGTATAAGCAAATTTGGTAGCCAGTGTCAGTACTGTGCTGCTTTCAGCAGGTGACTCTGTTTATGCTGAGGGAATTAGGAAGAAAATGGCACTGGCAGCTCATTTGTTCCAGGACAGGCATCTCCTGGAATGCTGCCTCTCAGGGCCATGCCTCAAGAAGAGTGAATAATCTCCCCACTGTGTGCCCCAGGCACTCTTTGGATCCTGTTTCCATGCTGTATGCATCCTTGCTGTTTGCCGGACTTCTCTCCAGGAGTAGCACAGTGTCCTCAAGGCTCTATCCTAGCCAAGCCCCTTGACATTTAAAACTCTAGGATTTAAGTCCCACTGAGTTGCAAGAACTCAGGGAATTCAGCCCCTCTCACTTTCCAAGCCAGTGGCTATGGGGAAATACTCTCCTGTGCATTCCCCCTTCTTTGTGACCACTGCTGCCTCCCCTCTGCAGCTGCTGAGATTCCTTTCTACCCTATGCCACCTCTCTGCACTTCCTACCTTCTTCAATGTGGCCTCTTCTCACTTTAGTTGTGGAGTTTGTTTTGTCAGTCTTCAGGTTGATTTCTGGGGGTATTTAGGATGATTCGATAGGTATCTAGTGGCGTTCATGGGATGAGGCAAGTCTAACGTCCTCCTACTTTGCCACCATCTTCCTCTCTCTGCCTATTCTTTTTATTTTTAATCCCCAGGAACAGATAACACTGATGTCTTTCACCAGCAAGTGTTCAATAAATAACAGATGGAAGAAAACTTAATCTTACACCAAAAGCCCTTTAAAGTTAGTCACTGTATCTCTAATGAATCTGCATGACATTGTAACTCAGGTCTCAAAGCAGGCATTTGAGAGACAAAAAATATTCATAGTATTTATTTTCATTGCAAACTACTAAAAATATCCACCTCATATGTATGTTATTAATATGTATACATATATTTATTACTTTAATGCAAGTAATCGTACACACAAAAGCGTGGATGAATGTACAGAAACACTTACTAGTAGTTATGTGTAAACACTGTTTTATCTTAATCTCAATTATTCACTAACACCCAGGAAATCAAATTCAAATCCAAGCTCTTACCCCACTATCTCTTTCCAACATCATTTCCTAATAGTTCCCTACCTGTCTTTAGCATGCTTTGCAACATGGGTTTTCAAAGACAATTTGTTGAACTGAGGAATGAATAAACAAAGAACCATGCACCTTACATTAACATTACTTACCATTACCCTAACATTAAGAGCAACAGGAGGAACTTATATTATTGCATACTACAACTTCAATTATAGATTTCAAGGACCCAAAATTGTGGTGAAATGAAAAGTCCCCAAAGCAGGTAATAACATTCAGAGTATAATAACATTATATAGCTTTCAAAAAAAGATTAAAAGACATTGAATTAGTTATATTGCTTTCTTATAAAACAGAGAAGATCACATATTTTAGGTATTTTTATGAAAATAATAAAAGGTATTTCATATAAAGGATTTATTTAGACCCAAGCAAGGAAATTTTGAAATAGAATTCACTATTTAAAAACAATGACAAACATAAACTTCCTTATCAGAATCCCACTGGTATTTTATTGAAAACACAGTATACTGGCTTTTATCAGAATTCATGTAAATATCATGGTTCAGTTTTACTTGATAAGATTTTGACAGAGAATTTTACAGTGAATTGAATTGAAATGTATTAAGATATGCATTTCTATTCACAGACTTTGAAATATGTAGTTTACTAAAACCTATGTATATCTTTAAGTCAAAAAGCGTATGGCATCACTGTCCATAAAAAGGTTATTATGACACTTCGAGAAGAGGATTTTTTTTGTGTTTGCAACTCTCTGACCATTGTCTTTAAGGGGAGTTTATTTTATCATTACCAGAGAGTATAATCTAGGTTAAATTGTTGACACTGACTTATCCTTACATCCTTCAGTGAAGATAATAGTGAATTTGGCTCTCATTAGGTAGGGAAAGAAAAATGTGGAGCAGTGAATCACACAGTTATGAGCTTTCTACAGGAGACATGTACATTTGTCAGAAGATAATTGCAGTACCAAATTTGCAAATATCCTCGGCCAAACATATTACAACATTATTCTTCGTAGAATATAACACACACCTATATGTGGAAAGATGGCACCCTCTGGAGTGGTGTTTCTTATGCAAGGTTGTACAGAAGTACAAAGATGAGATGACGAGGGCTGGATGGTTGTTTGTTAAAAGAAAAAAACCCCAGAATAATCAACCTCCTCACCCTAAGATGACTGTCCTACAACTTGTGGAGTCCATTGGATACCCATGGAAATAAACTGTGCATAGCTTGTTTTGTTTTAATTTTGGCGGAGAGATGAGGAGATGCTTAAGAAATGGGGGGTCAGAGAAAAAAAAAGAAGTAAGAAACATTATTCGCAAGAGGTCTAGATTTACATTAGGGCAATTACATTCACTAAATCACCTTAAACCAATTACCTGAATTGTCTGTAACTTTTCTCATGTGTTGAATAAGGGAAACTATTTGTATTATCCACTTTGCTGCAACGTTCATGGAAACAGAATAACACCAAGAAATGTTCTGTTAGTTTTGTTTTTAGTTTAAACAATGCCTTTTTTCCCCAACACTGTTTCACTAATCCTTCTAGGTCCATGCTATACAAGTTCTTTCGTTGTAAGACTGTGGCTGAATTTTTTCACTGAAAGTTATAATCAGAATAATTCTGGACCCATTCAATTGTTCTTTGTGTAGATACAGCCAGAGTTCAAAAAATAATCACGGAACTTTTATTAAAGACTTTGACCTTAACAATAAAAAAAATTAAACACATCCAAGTAATTATTTTCCATTTAAATATAGACTGTACCTACTGAAACTGCTTATTCAATTTTTGGATAATGAAATCTCCCAGGTAGAGGTGTAATGTGTAGTTAAAAATGAATCTTGAACAATATTATCATCTTGTCCAGATTGCCCAATTTTTCTCAACCCCAACCTGGAGATGTCTTATTACAGGATTAAACCTCTCTGCCAATTCACTTCTTTACTCAATACAGTGCCCGTGGTTTAGATTTAGTGGTGAATTACTCTGAACACCTGGCCAAAATGACTTGAAAAAAGACTATAATTTGTTTAGCACAGGCAATGAGACACCAGCAGTATAAAAAATAATGGTATCTTATGGCCACCTAAATCCTATCTGCCGATAGCAACACAGTTCCCCACTGCCCCAAAGCTCTCCTCAAATTTGCCATCCACCTCTCTTACCTCCCCAACCTCTCTCTCCCTCCCACCCTCCATCCTTTCTTCCATTTCTCCTGTCCTCCCTCTCTTTTTTCCTAATTTTCCTTCCCTCCTTCCCACCCTCCTTCCTTCCCCTCTTCCTTTGTCTTTCCCTCCCCTTCCTTTCCCAAATAGCCATATTTTCAATGAAAACTCTAGACATATTTCCACTTCATTCGATAGATTATGTCAGTAAAAGAAAACTGTGAATAATTGTCAAAACAATTTTGTTTCAATTTTACTTAAACATATGATGAAATAAAAAGAGCATTTTTAAAAATCAGACTTTTGATACAAAACTATAAATTACAAATCACACTCTGCTATTAATTCACAATGTTAGGAAATCAACTTGGAGCTTCATTTATGTTTTACTTTTAAAGGTTTAATTTGCATATTTTACATCTCTATTTCTCTACAATATAATGGTACATTTTTTACTCTCTAAAGTTAAGCAGGCAAGTTGCTTAATTTTTTAAATGGCTGCATTTTATAAACTTAAAAAAATGTATAGTTGTCGGATACCTGGGTGGCTCAGTTGGTTAAGCGACTGCCTTCAGCTCAGGTCATGATCCTGGAGTCCCGGGATCGAGTCCCACTTTGGGAATCCCTGCTCAGCGGGGAGTCTGCTTCTCCTTCTGACCCTCCCCCCTCTCGTGCTCTCTCTCTCAAATAAAATCTTTTAAAATATTTATAGTTGTCATTTTAATTTCTATATTTTTGCTTAATATAAATCACTTAGTAAAAATTACTTTATTTTTAGTAAAGATTACTTTTATTTCAAAATAGTGGCAGCCCAGTTTTCTCAACTAAGAACTTATGTGAAAGAAGAACAGAAGCTTAATATCAGATATATGATTTTGAATTCAAGGTCTAGAATTATGAAGAGCTAACTTATTCAAATGTCTGATCCTTCTTCCCTTACTGGGAATAATAATTCAATCACCGTATGCCTAAGGTTTGATCTGAATCTAAGTTCTCCTAGATTCATAAAATATTGTTACAACCTCTTACCTAACTTACGATGCTTTGTAGCTACAATTAAAATCCCAAATTTCAATCTCTGTTAAAAATAAAGCTACTGTATCACATTTCATTCACATTATCCATCAAGCAATCAACATTTACTGAGAACCAGTATGTGCAAGGGTCAAACTTAAATTTACGGTCCTGAGGCATAAATGGTATTTTTTTCAGGTCTCCACATACCACAGTTGAAATAGATAAACATATTGCTTAGATCCCATCATCACCTCCTACAAATCCCCTTTATTTGTGCCATCCTCCATCCTGTTCTAAATATTCTTGCCTGAGTTCAGGGGATATTTATTGCTTATCGGCTGCTCAGTATCTTTTCCCCTTTCTATTTTCAACAGACCCCCAATTTCTTTGGAGGGGAACAACCCCTCCCTCACCGTGAAGGGTTTTGGAAGGAGAGGGTTTTAAAACAAAGTTTTCTGCTCTCCTCTAGCTACGAGACGGGTGCGTGACCTAAGCAAGGTCAACTGGACGCCCTCTTCCAGGACTCTGTATTCTGAGCAGTTAAACAGTACGCAGAAAAAAGAGGATCGTGGAGATGGAGGGAAAAGATGGTAGCGGAGTAGGGGAACTTATTCCAACCAGTCCCGGAAGTGAGCTGGGTATCTACCAGACCACTCTGAACACCCACAAAATCAGCCTGAGATGTAAGAAGATCTGGATCTCTACAAACAGAATATCGCAGGTGGTTGGTTTCGAGGTATGAAGCAGGGAGCCGTGATTCTGTGGGCAGATATCAGAGGATAAATGGCAGTGGGAGGGAGCCTGGCCGTGGGGATCCTACACCGCCGGTGAGTGAGAGCCTCCGCACTGGGGATGGGGCACAGACTCACAGACCAGTAGCGGCAGAGAAAGGACTCGAGGGAAGCCCCCCGGACAGAAACCCAGAGCAGCGGGGTCACACGTGCAAACTGGGGGCGGCTGGTGGTTTTAGAACCACAAAAGGCAGAGATGTGTCCTCACCCGGAGGCAAGGATTAGGAGCCCTGCAGAGGGGCGCACAACCCAGGACTCCAGTTTATAGCAGCAAAGACAGAAACAGAGATAGTGTGGCCTGGAGAGCTCGCTGGAGAACACACTGCAATCTTTCTGCTCTGAGGCAGAGGGTTGGAAACTGTCTCTTCTGCTCTGAATCTCAGAAGAGATGTGGAAAGGTGCCAGGGAAAGCTGCCAGAGAACAAAAGCCCCCCCAAACCGGTTTCCACTGAGACCATCCCCCACCACAGGGGGGGCAGGGCAACTCTGCCCAAACAGGGTTGCCTGAGTAACAGCACGGCAGGCCCCTCCCCCCGAAGACAGGCTGGAAGAACAAGAGGCCAGCAACCCTAGGGTCCCTATAAAACAGTGCATCTGGCTTGGGTTGTGGTCATTAATTTGGACTCTATACATTCCCTCAACCACCCCTCAACAGAACGACTAGGAGGAGGAACCCCCAAAATAGAAAAGACTCAGAGACTATGATTTATGCCACAGATTTACTAATGGATTCAGATATAACGAAGATGTCAGAGATGGAATTCAGGCTTAGCAATTGTGAAGACAAGAGTTAGAATGGAGAAATCGATTAATGGCAACAGAGTCTCTAAGGGCAGAAATGAAAGCTGCATTGGCAGAATTTAAAAATGCTATCAATGAGATCCAATCTAATCTAGATAATCTAACAGCTATGGTAAGCGAGGCAGAAGAACGAATTAGTGACCTAGAAGACAATTTAATAGACAAAAAAGGGAAAAGAGGCGGCCAGGGAAAAACAACTCAGAATCCATGAAAATAGAATCAGAGAAATAAGTGACACCATGAAACGTTCCAATGTCAGAATTATTGGAATCCCTGAGGGGGTGGAGAGAGAGAGAGAGGACCAGAAGATATATTTGAGCAAATCGTAGCTAAGAACTTCCCTAATCTGGGGAATGAAACAAACACATTCGTGTCCTAGAGGCAGAGAGGACCCCTCCCAAGATCAAGGAAAACAGGCCAACACCCTGGCATGTAATGGTAAAACTCTCAAATCTTAGAACCAAGGAAACCATCTTAAGGACAGTTAGGTGGAAGAGATTCCTTACGTACAGAGAGAGGAACATCAGAAAAATGTCAGACCTATCCACAGAGGCCTGGCAAGCCAGAAAGGCCTGGCAAGACATATTCAGGGTACTAAACGAGAACATGCAGCCAAGAATACTTTATCTGGCAAGGCTGTCATTTAGAATGAATGGAGAGATGCAGAACTTCCAAGACCGGCAGAAACTGAAAGAATATGTGACCACTAAGCTGGCCCTGTAAGAAATATTAAGAGGGGTTCTATAAAAGGAGAAAGACCCCAAGAGTGATATAGAAAAGAAATTTACAGAGACAATCTATAAAAACAAGGTCTTCACAGGCAACATGATGACAATTAATTCATATCTTCCAATAATCACTCTCAACATGAATGGCCTAAATGCTCCCATAAAATGGCACAGGGTTGCAGATTGGATAAAAAGACAGGATTCATCCATATGCTGTCTACAAGAGACTCATTTTGAACCTAAAGATACATCCAGACTGAAAGTGAAGGGATGGAGATCCATCTTCCATGCCAGCGGACCTCAAAAGAAAGCTGAGGTAGCAATTCTTATATCAGACAAATAAGATTTTAAACTAAAGACTGTAGTTAGAGACACAGAAAGACACGATATCATTCTTTTTTTTTTTTTCAAAGATTTTATTTATTTATTTGACAGACAGAGGCAGTGAAAGAGGGAACACAAGCAGGGGGAGTGGGAGAGGGAGAAGCAGGCTTCCCGCCGAGCAGGGAGACGATGTGGGGCTCCATCCCAGGACCCTGGGATCATGACCTGAGCTGAAGGCAGATGCTTAACGACTGAGCCACCCAGGCGCCCAGACACTATATCATTCTTAAAGGGTCTATCCAACAAGAAGATCTAACTATTGTAAATATCTACGCCCTCAAGATGGGAGCAGCCATCTACATAAGCCAACTGTTCACCAAAATAAAGAGTCATATTGATAACAAAACATTAATTGTAGGAGACCACAATACTCTACTCTCAGCAACAGACAGATCATCTAAGCAGAAAATCAACAAAGAAACAAGAGCTTTGAATGACACACTGGACCAGATGGACCTCATAGATATTGACAGAACATTCCATCCTAAAACAACAGAATACTCATTCTTCTCGAGCACACATGGAACTTTCTCCAGAATAGACCACACTCTGGGTCACAAATCAGGTCTCAACTGATACCAAAAGACTGAGATTATTCTCTGCATCTTCTTAGACCATAATGCTTTAAAACTAGAACTCAATCACAAGAAAAAATTTGGCAGAAATTCAAACACTTGGAAGCAAAAGACCACTCTGCTCAAGAATGTTTGGGTCAACCAGGAAATCAAAGAAGAACTTAAACAGTTCATGGAAATGAATGAGGACGAAAACACATCGGTCCGAAACCTATGGAATATTGCAAAGGTGGTCCCAAGGGGGAAATACATAGCCATCCAAGCCTCACTCAAAAAATAGAAAAATCCCAAATTCACCAACTAACTCTACACCTTAAAGAATTAGAGAAAAAAGCAACAAACGATGCCTAAGCCACACATCAGAAGAGAAATAATTAAGATTAGAGCAGAGATCAATGAATTAGAAACCAGAAATGCAGATCAGAGCAATGAAACCAGAAGCTTGTTCTTTGAAAGAATTAATAAGATCGATAAACCACTGGCCAGACTTATCCAAAAGAAAAGAGTAAAGGACCCAAATTAATAAAATTGTGAACGAAAGGGGAGAGATCATGACTAACACCAAGGAAATAGAAACAATTATTAGAAATTATTATCAACAACTATATGCCAATAAGCTGAGCAACCTGGATGAAATGGATGCCTTCCTGGAAACCTATAAACTCCCAAGACTGAAACAGGAAGAAATTGACAACCTGAATCAGCCAATAACCAGTAACGAGATTGAAGCAGTGATCAAAAACCTCCCCCAAAAAACAAGAGTCCAGGGCCTGATGGATTCCCTGGGGAATTCTATCAAACATTCAAAGAAGAAATAATACCCATTATCCTGAACCTGTTTCAAAAAATAGAAACAGAAGGAAAGCTTCCAGACTCATTCTATGAGGCCAGCATTACCTTAATCCCCAAACCAGGCAGAGACCCCATCAAAAAGGAGAATTTCAGACCAATATCCCTGATGAATATGGATGCCAAAATCCTCAACAAAATCCTAGCTAATAGGATCCAACTATACATTAAAAGATCAACCACCACGACCAAGTGGGATTTATCCCTGGGATGCAAGGGTGGTTCAACATTCGCAAATCCATCAATGTGATAGAACACATTAATAAGAGGAGAGAGAAGAACCATATGGTCCTCTCAATTGATGCAGAAAAGCATTTGACAAAATACAGCATCCTTTCCTGATTAAAACTCTTCTGAATGTAGGGATAGAGGGACCATTCCTCAAGTTCATAAAATCCATCTATGAAAAACCCACAGCGAATATCATCCTCAATGGGGAAAAGCTGAGAGCCTTTCCCTTAAGATCAGGAACATGTCAAGGATGTCCACTCTTGCCATATTGTTCAACATAGTACTGGAAGTCCTAGCAACAGCAATCAGACAACAAAAAGAAATAAAAGGTATTCAAATTGGCAAAGAAGAAGTCAAACTCTCTTTCTTCACAGATGACATGATACTTTATGTGGAAAACCCAAAGACTCCACCCCCAAATTGCTAGAACTCACACAGCAATTCAGTAATGTGGCGGGATACAAAATCAATGCACAGAAATCAGTTGCTTTCTTATACACTAACAATGCAGTGGTAGAAAGAGAAATTAGAGAAACGATTCCATTTACAAAAGCACCAAAATCCATAAGATACCTCGGAATAAACCTAACCAAAGAGGTAAAGGATCTATACTCTAGGAACTAGAGAATACTCATGAAAGAAATTGAAGACGACACAAAAAGATGGAAAAACATTCCATGCTCATGGATCGGAAGAATAAACATTGTTAAAATGTTTATGCTACCCAGAGCAATCTATACCTTCAATGCCATCCTGATCAAAATTCCAATGATATTTTTCAAAGTGCTGGAACAAACAATCCTAAAATTTGTATGGAATCAGAAAAGACCCTGAATCCCTAATGAAATGTTGAAAAACAAAGCTGGGGGCATCACTTTGCCCGATTTCAAGCTATATTACAAAGCAGTGATCACCAAGACAGCATGGTACTGGCACAAAAACAGACATATAGACCAATGGAACAGAATAGAGAGCCCAGATAAGGACCCTCAAATCTATGGTCAAATAATCTTCAACAAAACAGGGAAAAATATGCAATAGAAAAAAGACAGTCTCTTCAATAAATGGTGCTGGGAAAATTGGACAGCTACATACAAAGAATGAAACTCGACCATTCTTTAACACCACACACAAAGATAAACTCAAAATGGATGAAAGACCTCAATGTGAGACCGGAATCCATCAAAATCCTAGAGGAGAACATAGGCAGTAACCTCTTAGACATCGGCCACAGCAACTTCTTTCAAGATACATCTCCAAAGGCTAGTGAAACAAAAGCAAATATGAACTTTTGGGACTTCACCAATATAAAATGCTTCTGCACAGCAAAGGAAACAGTCAACAAAACAAGGAGGCAACCCACAGAATGGGAGAAGATTTTTGCAAATGACACTACAGATAAAGGGCTGGTATCCAAGATCTATAAAGAACGTCTCCAACTCAACACCCCAAAAAACAAATAATCCAGTCAAAAAATGGGCAGAAGACATGAACAGACACTTCTCCAAAGACGTACAAATGGCTAACAGACACATGAAAAAGTGTTCACCATCATTAGCCATCAGGGAAATTCAAATCAAAACCACATTGAGATTCCACCTTACACCAGTTAGAATGGCAAAAATTAACAAGGCAAGAAACAACAAATGTTGGAGAGGTTGTGGAGAAAGGGAAACCATTTTACACTGTTGGTGGGAATGCAAGTTGGTACAGCCACTTTGGGAAACAGTGTGGAGGTGCCTCAAAAAATTAAAAATAGAGCTACCCTATGGCCCAGCAATGGTGCTCCTGGGTCTTTACCCCAAAGACACAGATGTAGTGAAAAGAAGGGCCATATGCACCCCAATGTTCATAGCAGCAATGTCCCCAATAGCCAAACTGTGGAAAGAGCTGAGATGCCCTTCAGCAGATGAATGGATAAGGAAGATGTGGTCCATATATACAATGGAATATTACTCAGCCATCAGAAAGGATGACTACCCAAGTTTTACATCCACATGGATGGGACTGGAGGAGATTATGCTAAGTGAACTAAGTCAAGCAGAGAAAGTCA
>NW_027397078.1:16561408-16843832 GCF_003265705.2 Callorhinus ursinus | reverse complement strand
GGTTAGCCTGGTGATGGGTATTAAGGAGGGCACGTACTGCATGGAGCCCTGGGGGTTGTATGAAAACAATGAATCATGGATCACTGCATTGAAAACTGGTGATGTATTGTATGGTGACTAACATAACATAATAAAATCAAATTTTTAAAAAAAGGAAAGAAAAAAGAAAAAAGAGGATCACAAAGACAGCCTGGAGTAGTTACTATGAACTAGGTGCCCAGACGTACTCAGGTACCTTTTCTTTTTCTAAGCCTTTTCCCACTGCCTTCATGACTGTTCCAGTCCGTTCACTTTCTGCTTGATTTAATCAGAGGATGTTTCTGTTGCTTACATCCAGGAAACCCTATTGATAGTCAACAAACTACATCTGATGATTTTACCTTTTTGTTTAGAATACTTCAAGCAATGCCCCTGCCTGCGGGCCATAACCGAACTCCTTGTTCTCTCAAGGAAAAATCCTCATTTCATAGCCCCCATTCCTCTCTATTCAACTTCATCAGTTTCTGCCTCACCGCCTTAATTTCAGCCACATGGAATCACAATTTATAGAACACACTACATTGTTTTCCATCTCAGCGAAAAGCAGAGTTTGTCTCTTCTGCCAGAGTCACCTTTCTGTTTTATCCACCTGATTATTTCCAACTTGTTCTTTAATACTTGGCTTAAGTTTTAGCTTCTTCAAGAAATTTTTCCTGACCTCCATTTTCTTCCCTGGCTTCGTCAGATGTCCTCTTCCTGAAGTAAGGTCCTAGAGAATCCCCTAAACATGCCCAGGGAGGTAAAAACTACAGTGGGGACCCTGGAATCAGACTGCATGAGTTCAAATTCCACGGCTGTCTCTTTACTACTTGACCTTGGGCAGGTTATTTAACCTCACTGTGCTTTACTTTCAATCTCACAGTGTTGTGAGCATTAAGTAATGCACGTGAAGTACTTAAAAATGACTAGCATATACTCATTGTTAAACATGTGCTAGGTATTATCCTGTAATTTATTTCTATCATAGTGCTATTATTGTTTTTTTTCCTTCACCTGCTTTAATCTGTGCATTGCTATCTTGTCCAACTCTGTACTTCCCAGGCACTTAGTAGTAGCTCAATAAAAATTTGTTAAATGAACATATGAATAAATAGGCACTGATAGTGTTTTGCAGTTTATAAAGTCCTTTTGGAATAGTACCTCATTTCCAACACTTCAAATATTAACATTAGGATTGTTTTGTTTAAAACTTTACATAGAGAAAAATGTTTATTCCCTGATATTGTAATAAATACTTCCCTAAACTTATCTCTTTTTTGCCCCCCACCCAACACACACTTGCTTAATGTTTACTTAGAGTTATTTTACTGACCATTTAGTAATAGAAAGCTCTAAAAGGCAAGAACTGACAGTGTCTTTACAAATCATTTTTTTAATATGAGGGGAAGAAGCAGGAAAAGCATTCCACTATTCATCAAGAGAAGGAAAGTTTTATATATATATAATACTTCTATGTATATCTACATATACAGATATGATATACATAACTCTATTCATATATATAACATTTAAAATATATAAAACTAAAAATTAAAAATGCATGTATATCTACGATATACATATATTATATATGACATATATATGAGATATATATATATATATATATATATATATATGAGATAGAGTCATCATCTCTTACTTGCTTTCAGTAAGCAAGGCAGGGTGGGAAGCATACAATACATAGAATGCTATATATAAATATATATATGTATATATGTGGCATTTAAAAATTCCTGGTTTTCTGTGACCCTGTGACCCTAGACATGGCACTTGAACTTCTCCTCTGAATTAATTTTGGATCTCTCTGTAAGACTATCACCTTGAAGAGGCATCAAATTAGTAGTCATTTTGAAAAAAATATAACCTTATTTTTCTGAAGACTCCTGAGCAGGTAGATTCTAAAGCAGATCCTAAAGGCTAGGATCACAAAGGAGTGTGGACTTCCTCTCCCCCCTAATACTCAGTGGCTTTTACAGGAGACCACAATGCCAGTGGCAGAATGGGGTGTAGATATGGAAATGAGCTCTTATTTTCATGTAATATCATTATATGACAATCAGTTTGCATGCTACAAATGCTGTGAGCAGGCAGATTTATAATCTAATATTAATTACTAACATTAGTTGAGCAAGGCAGGATGGGAAGCATTTTTCGTGTACTACCTAATGTAGTCCTTATGACAACCTATAAGGCAAAGATAGTATCATCATTCACATTGTACAGATAAACTCAGTTTCAGGGAGGTTGAATAACACATCAAAGGTCAACAACTGTAGCAGAGGAGCCAAGCTTTGAACCCAGAGCATCTATCTCCAAAGCCCTTGCTTTAAACACTGTAACACATTGTTTCCTCTGCTTGGTAATAGTCTTGGAAGTATTAGTATAACTTGATACAATACTGTGCAAGAACTTAATCTCTTATTTCTGCATGTATCAGTGCAGTGAAACCATAAATGCTTAGCACTGTGTCTGGCATAGACTGTATATATAAAAACGTATGTATCACCAAATGGTAGCCACATTTACATTAATACTAGCAAGCAGTATATGTAGTAAGTAAGAATACTTAGGCTTAGAAACCAAACAGACTTGGATTTGAATCTTTGCTCTGCTACTTACTAGGAGTATGACATCTCAATGGCTTGTGCTGAAGAATGCACCTATTAATACTTGTTCTAAAAGAGCAGTGAAACGAATTATACATATTTATATAATAGTTACATATCTTCATATACACACATGTCCATCACTATGTGGTGAATATGAATGTGAACCTGTGCATCCTGTGCCCAGAAAAGGAAACCAAGATCCAGAGAATGAGTTGACCACAATCATGTCACTTGCAAACGACACAGAACACTTAATTCACACCTCCTGAGTCTCAAATCAAGGTACTTTAAATGCAGATTGCCTACTATCCACTTATTTTTATTCCTACTGAGTTGCTAAAGTTCATTTTACAAAGAAATCTGTCTGCTTTACTCCTGCTTTTTTCAAAAAGTAGTTTTGTAACAACTAAATACCTTCAATGCAATTTATTACTTCTGTAGAAAAGATATGAAAATCATTTACCAGTGAAATAACTACAGCACATAAATATTTCAAAACTATTTTTCTTATTCACTCAGAAATATAAAAGATATACAGTGCATTTGTTTTAACTAGGTCAATCAGATTTATATCAATGTATTCCTATGTTTCTAACTGATGTCAGGATTTTGTGGAATGGATTCCAAGAGGCTGATAAATGCAGTCTTTATATTAAAAACATGTTTATTTGACTATAGCATTGCATAAACACCAATATTAAGATCTAAGGTATTTAAAAATATATTATGTTTGGTACTTTTCTAAAAATTTATAGCTAACTTTCAGTGATATTCATCATCGTAGGAGGAAAATTGGCACAGACAATTCAGAAGAGTGAATAACCAATTCCCAGATTATTATATTTGATTCTGTAATATATTATGGCTGCAGGCTGCCAAAACAAACAGCTTAAAATGTAAACAGCTCAGTTGAACTACTTATTTGATATTAAATAGATTTTTAAAATACTGGTTGTTTAGTGAATTTAATTAAGCCAACTAATTGTAAGGTTTAAGGTTTTTTCCTTGTATAATTCCATTTTAATTTATGGGTTTTAGATAATTGCATTATTTTTTTTTCTTGATCATACTTAGGCTACACAGAGTAAAGGTAGTGTGTAGCTGACAGAGAAAAGCTGCCTAAAAACTGGTGGGAATATGGTCTAGGGAGAGTGAATGGACATGTGGACAATCTTCACTTTAACGAAAAATCTCAACCAGGTTTTCTCTTTCCCCATACCTTCTGCTTGATGATCATCTCGTTGATGTCTTCAAGATCACCCACCATCACCCTCTGTGATTTTATAACTCGATCGAGCAGAGACAGCCAATCGGTAAGTTCTGTCCAAGCTCTGTTGAAATCTGCCAGGGCGGGTACCTCCAACAGCAAGGAAGATGGCATTTCTAGTTTGGAGATGGCAGTTTCCTTGGTAACCGCGGGTTGTGTCACCAGAGTAACAGTCTGACTAGGAGCTAATTTTTTTTTTTCCAAAAAGAAAAAAAAGAAAAAAAAAAGAAAAATTAGAAACACAAGCAAAGAAGCTGATTTCAATAACAATAGACCAAGCTTAATTAAAGTACAACAATTTGAGCCAAAGTATTGTTTATTATGTTATAAATTTTTCCTGCACCAATGTGAATACTTTACACATTACTATATGATGGGATAATCCAAGGACTCAAACTTTTCATTAGTAAGCATTTAACAACCTTTCAAAATGATTTTGCTTATTCTAATGGCTGGACAATTAATTTAATTTAAATCATCCTTCTCAAATAACACTTATATAGACCTTACCAGGTGAAAAAGTTTTACTTATTTTTTCTCATTCAAGGAAAAAAAAGCAAAAGTCCAGTTTGGATAGATCTTGTTTCCTTGAGTGGGAAGTAAATTACTTTGAAGGCTGTCCCTAGGGAAATCAAAGCCAATGAAATGTTTTTGTCTTTGCTCTGTATTTTATATTGGGAATAGTTTTTCATATTTTTTTCCTTTTCTTTCAGACTGGTCATACAGTGACTGACAGTGGAGAAAACTCAAGCTACATTATCGTTGGAAAATCAGACCTAAAAAATGTGACCTTGGTTACATTACTTAACCTCTCTAAGCTTCAGGTTTTTGCCTCAGTAAAGGGACAATAACAGAGTGAATGTAATAGGGGCAGTTGTGTGGATTCCATGACTAATATAGGAAATATACATAGAACAGTGACAGAAAATAACAACAATATTAGCACAGTCTCTGACACTGGTAGGTAATAATGTTAGTTATCCCTATTTTTATAATTACTTGATAAAGAAGAAATACAGTGATGAGTGAATATAATGAGAAGTTGGAGATAAGGGGTAGAAATACATGAAATACTTGGGAAAAACTCAAAGATCAGTGTGTGGCCCTTTATTTACTAAAGGGGGCTGAGCTTGCTAGTGTGAATTGATACTAAATACCAACAAATAGCTGGGGAATGGAAGGTGAGTGATGAGGGGAACAGAATGCCTCCTCTGGTTTAAAGTCCAGAGTATCTGAAGCCTACGACATCCAGGAGACCAGTAGCAAAGAAATAGTGGACTACATAGTTTAGAAGGGAAGCTTTGAGAGAAAGCTGCCAAGGAAACATCTCAACGGGAGACTTGAGAGCCATGGATAAGACGGGAAATGTTCTAGGACCATGAGAAAAGTGTGCCATGGGGGCATTCCATTCTGAGGTGGCCATAAATCACTTATCATGGTTGTATTACTTTCTGCACTTTTAAGGTTGTCTTTTTGTGAGAGAAGATGATGAGGGAAATGGAAGGATGCCTCCTGTCTCTCAAGTTTCTCAGGGACAACATTTTCCTACAGCTGGGAGAAATAATCTTGAACATGGCAGAAAGAAAAAAAAAGGTAGGGTGTCGGATAGAATAAAAACTAATGCCAAGAAGTAATGACTGAAAAACAATGATACTGAGGAAAAAAAGAAGAAACTGTTTCTTGAATCTCTCTCACTACTCTGAGGCTCTTTCTAGAAAGAATGACATATAATCTGCAGCAGAAATAGCATCCTGTGATCCAACACTCCTACTAGGAAGCACGGAGGCCAACAGGATCTAAAAATCTTAAAAGGGATTCCAAGAGAGGAGCCGAATCCCTGAAGAGGATGTATGGGTGAGGATAAAAAAAAGAGCTAAATTAAAACATCACTGTGAGAGCTAACTGCTGAATGCCTGGCTGACTAGAAAATATGGACAAATTGTTCTTAAAATAGACACACAACAGATACTGAGGTAACATACAGTACTTTGGGATGATTTCAAAGTTCCGGTAAGTGTCAGACAACATTTTCTTTTCTTTTCTTTCTTTCTTTCTTTTTTTTTTTTTTTTAGCTTGACTTATTGAAAATTTGACCCTCAAAAGACCAGGAAAATTTTTTTTCCTCTAGATTTACTTCTGACCAACAAAGAAATGCCCTAATGAAGTGAAAACGGTCGTGTCCTCTTAAATTTCAATACAGTGAAAGATGAGAATGCAGAGAATTATCAGATTTCAACTGTTTTGAAAAAAGTCTATTGAAAAGAAAGGCTGGGGCCAGAGACTGAACAAAAGAGAATGATTCAAGATGACTAAAAAGGACAAATGACATTGGGATGATAATACCACAAAGTTCTCCAGTGAGGGAAAAGAAAGAAGTAGCACCAAGTACAAAGTCTGCTGAAACAGATTTACAGGTAGATTGAAAGGTCAGCAAGGTAGCAATGGGCAGGTGATCTCATTTATGGACCAGTCAGGCCCTTCATTGCTGATCTCCTCTCCCCTACGACTCAACATGTGAAAACACCTATATAGCGGTGGGAAAGGGAAGGGAGAACTGGGCACCTTTTGCTCACTGATCCAGCCCCTATACCTTGCACAGGTACTGGAATACAGTAGGTGCTCAATTGATGTCCTCTGAATAAATGAATGAATCTAAAAGACAAATCCATGCACAGTAAGCTTTTGAGTACACTTAGAGGCCTTCCACCCACGGGGAGCCCTAAAAGACAACAACCTCAAAGGATGGTTTCTCGAAGACGAGAACACAGACTATTCCTAGGCCCTTACTGTTTAGGTCATTATAACTATTCTTAGAACAAGAAACTAATGGAGGAAGAGCCACTGCTTGGGGCAGACAATGTAAGGCCACTGCTTGGGGCAGACAAGGGAAGGGCAGACAATATTAAAGAAAGAAAATAGAACCAATCAATTTTTTTGTTCCCCAATTTTCTATCAAGGGGGGTGGGGCGGTAAAAAGCAGGAAAGAACACTGGATCAAGAAGCACAGTGTAAAACAGACTAGGGTCAGACTGTTGGATTTCAATCCTCACTCTGCCATTTCTTAGCTGGGTAACCCTAGGCAGGTTACTTAAGCTCTCTGAATCTCAATTTACTCCTCTGTAAAAGGGCAATTATAATAATACTTCTCTCACAGACAGCTGGCATCAACATTTCCTAGATATACAGCCTTGGATGAGATCACAGGATTTTGAAGTAAGGGATTATATCCTGCTTGATAAACTGAAATTCTTTGAGCCTCAGAGTGTTCACCTATGTAATGGGGAGAACAGTACCAATCTCATGAAATTGTTCTAAGTATTTTATGAATTCATATATGTAAGCCTTCTCCTACCATCCTTCTGCCAGTAGGTGTACTGTGTGTGTGAGTTTTCTTCTCCTTTCCTTTTGCTGCTCAAACAATGTTTACTGGATACTGACTTTATACATTAGCATGCCATTCTGGACTCTGGGCTCTTAGAACTAGAATTCACTTCAATGTTTTCTCCTTCCATTCTTCCCATGCTCCCCCCAACACCTCAGTCTCTATTCCATATTCTCAAATTAGCACTGGGCATTTCCCACTTTTGTGCCCTCCTACACAAACTCTCTTCTCCCTTCCCTAAATATTCAATTTCCTTATCAAAGCCCAAATCTACAGTTCTGTGATTTATGGAGAACCATGTTAAGTCTATAACCAAAAAGTCTCCATGAGGTATAGAATTAAACTATTCTTTGGGATCCTAAACACTTCAAGTCTTTAACATTTTACTACTTAAATCTAATCATCACTAACAACGAAATCTTATATCATTATTAGGTTTTTGTTTGTCTAGTGGCTAGAGGGTAGTAATTGATAGTAACTGAGAGATAGATTCTAAACTCAGAAACTGGGTCTCCAAGAGTAGAGAAATAAATGCTATAACATAAAGTAGAAAGAGGCTAATTTCCATCTAGTTCACATTTTATTAGGACCAATTCTACCTAGAATGCTATTTAAAATATTTCATTTTTTCCTAAAAAAAAAAGACTTGTCTCTAGATCCATACAAGTATTTTTCTTATTTTTGTTATTAAGCAAGACGTTTCAAAGGAGAAATTTTGAGGTCCTGAGAATATCTCATTTTATTATGTTTACCATGTTGACTCATACTGCATTTTCAGATGCCTTTACTTTTATCTAAAAAGAAAAAAACGGGGGGGCGGAGCAAGATGGCGGAGGAGTAGGAGACCTGGATTTCGTCTGGTTTCAGGAATTCAGCTGGGTAGGGATCAAACCATTCTGAACACCTACGAACTCAACAGGAGATCAAAGAAAAGAATAGCAACAACTCTCTGAACAGAAAAGCGACCACTTTCCGTAAGGTAGGACATGCGGAGAAGTGAATCCGAAGTGATATTTGGGAGGATAGACGGCGGGGTAGAGGGTCTCCGTCGGCCGCTTCTGGCAAGTGATAGAGCCGCGGGGCACAAAATCGGAACTTTTAGAAGCCGGCTCCGTGGAGGGACGTCGCTCCAGTGGCTAAGTGGGGGCGGTGGAACCCTCGCGGGACAGTGTGATCTCGGGACCCTCGGGGTCACAGAAAGACCGGGGGTGCCTGAGTGTGGCAGAGCTCCCAGGTATCGGAGCGGGGAAGCCGGCTGCAGAGACGGAGCTGAGGCGCAGTCTCTCAGCTCGGGGTTGCCATAAACTGTGATCGGTGACACAGTCGGGCCACTGCTCCTCCAGCAGGGACCCTAAAAGTGGCAGATCCGGGGAGACTCCCCTTCCTCCCCTGGAAGGAGCGGCGTGGGAATGCACCGCAGGGATCTGCTGGGTTTGGAGACTCCACACGGGGTCGGGTGCCGGAGATAGAAACGCTCGGCCACAGGCCGGGTGAGCAGGGGGTGTGGCTGGGGAGACAGAAGTGATTGACTGCTTTTCTCTGGGGGCGCACTGAGGAGTGGGGCCCCGAGTTCTTGTCTCCTCCAGGGCGGAGGCTGGGAGGCCGCCATTTTCACTCTCATCCTCCAAAGCTGTATGGAAAACTTGCAGGGAACAAAAGCTACTGAGAGCAAACCCGAGCAGATTACTTAACCCCAACCGTCAAGGGCAGGGCAATTCCACCTCCGGCAAAGACATTTGGGAACCACGGCAACAGGCCCCTCCCCCAGAAGATCAGCAAGAACAGCCAGCCAAGACCAAGTTTACTGATCAAGGAGAACGGCAGAACTCCAGCACTAGGGGAATACTGCACATAGAATTCATGGCTTTTTTACCATGATTCTTTAGTCTTTCAAAGTTAATTTTTTTAACTGTCTTTTTAAAAAATTTTTCCCCCTTTTCAACCAACATCTTATCAATCCCTTTTATAAAAAAATATTTTTATTTTTCATTTTTAGAGTCATATTCTATCCCTTCATAGTAGTTACCCTTATTTTTGGCATATATATATAAGTTGTTCTCTCTTTAAAACTGTGAGATACAGTTTCTTCTAACAGATCAAAATATACCTTAAATCTCTAGTGTATGGCTTTGTTCTAGTCTCCTGCCTGATCACATTCTCTCCCCTCTTTTTTTCTTTCTTTTTAAATCCTTTTCTTTCTTTTTTCAAACAACTTATCAATTCCTTTTATAAAATTTTTTATAATTTTCATCTTTACAGTCATCTTCCATTCCTTCATTGTATCCACCCTTATTTTGTACATATATAAATCTTTCTTTCTTTAAAATTTTGGGAGGCACTTTCTTCTAACAGACCAAAATACACCCAAAATCTAGTGTGGCACTGATCTATGCACCAGCCTGATCATATTTGATCATATTCTGTTTTTTTTGTTTGTTCTGTTTTTGTTTGTTTTTATCTTTTTTCTTTCTTTCCCTTTCTTTTCCCCTGGTTTCAGGGCTTTTATGGTTTGTTTAGAGTATATTTTCTGGGGACGTTGTTACCCTGTTAGCATTTTGTTATCTCATTCATCTATTCTCCTCTGGACAAAAGGACAAGACGGAAAAAATCACCTCAACAAAAAGAACAAGAGGTAGTACCGTCAGCCAGGGACCTACTCAATACGGACATTAGTACGATGTCGGACCTAGAGTTCAGAATCATGACTTTAAAGATACTAGCTGGGCTTGAAAAAAGCGTGGAAGTTATTACAGAAACCGTTTCTGGAGAAATAAAAGAACTAAAATCTAACCAAGTCAAAATCAAAAAGGCTATTAATACAGTGCAATCAAAAATGGGGGCACTAACTGCTAGGATAAATGAGGCAGAAGAGAGAATCAGTGAGATAGAAGACCAAATGATGGAAAATAAAGAAGCTGAGAAAGAGAAAAACAACTACTGGATCACAAGGGCAGAATTCGAGAGATAAGCGATACCATAAGATGAAACAACATTAGAATAATTGGGATCCCAGAAGAAGAAGAAAGAGAGAAAGGGGCAGAAGGTATATTGGATCAAATTATAGCAGAGAACTTCCATAATATAGGGAAGGAAACAGGCATCAAATCCAGGAGGCACAGAGAACCCCTCTCAAATCAATAAAAATAGGTCAACACCCCGACATCTAATAGTAAAACTTGTGAGTCTCAGAGACAAAGAGAAAATCCTGAAAGCAGCTCGAGAGAAGATATATGTAACCTATAATGGTAGAAACATTAGATTGGCCACAGACCTATCCACAGAGACCTGGCAGGCCAGAAAGGACTGGCAAGATATCTTCAGAGCACTAAACGAGAAAAATATGCAGCCAAGAATACTATATCCAGCTAGGCTGTCATTGAAAATAGAAGGAGAGGTAAAAAGCTTCCAGGACAAATAAAAACTAAAGGAATTTGCGAACACCAAACCAGCCCTACAAGAAATATTGAAAAAGGTCCTCTAAGCAAAGAGAGAGCCTAAAAGCAGCACAGACCAGAAAGGAACATAGACAATATACAGTCACAGTCACCTTACAGGCAATACAATGGCACTAAATTCATATCTTTCAATAGTTACCCTGAATGTGAATGCGCTAAATGCCCCAATCAAAAGACACAGGCTATAAGATTGGATGAAAAAACAAGACCCATCGATATGCTGTCTGCAAGAGACTCATTGTAGACCCAAAGACACTCCCAGATTGAAACTGAGGAGGTGGAAAACCATTTGCCACGCTAATGGACACCAAAAGAAAGCTGGGGTGGCAATCCTTGTATCAGACAAATTAGATTTTAAACCAAAGACTGTAGTAAGAGATGAGAAAGGACACTATATCCTACTTAAAGGGTCTATCCAACAAGAAGATCTAACAATTGTAAATATCTATGCCCCTAACGTGGGAGCAGCCAATTATATAAGGCAATTAATAACAAAAGCAAAGAAACACATTGACAACAATACAATAATAGTGGGGGACTTTAACACCCCCCTCACTGAAATGGACAGATCATCTAAGCAAAAGATCAACAAGGAAATAAAGACTTTAAATGACACACTGGACCAAATGGACTTCACAGACATATTCAGAACATTCCATCCCAAAGCAACAGAATACACATTCTTCTCTAGTGCCCATGGAACATTCTCCAGAATAGATCACATCCTAGGTCACAAATCAGGTCTCAACTGCTACCAAAAGACTGGGATTATTCCCTGCATATTTTCAGACCAGAATGCTTTGAAACTAGAACTCAATCACAAGAGGAAAGTCAGAAAGAACTCAAATACATGGAGGCTAAAGAGCATCCTACTAAAGAATGAATGGGTCAACCAGGAAATTAAAGAAGAATTAAAAAAATTCATGGAAACCAATGAAAATGAAAACACAACTGTTTAAAATCTTTGGGATACAGCAAAGGCAGTCCTAAGAGGAAAGTATATAGCAATACAAGTATTTCTCAAGAAACAAGAAAGGTCTCAAATACACAACCTAACCCTACACCTAAAGGAGCTGGAGAAAGAACAGCAAATAAAGCCTAAACCCAGCAGGAGAAGAGAAATAATAAAGATCAGAGCAGAAATCAATGAAATAGAAACCAAAAGAACAGTAGAACAGATCAATGAAACTAGGAGCTGGTGCTTTGAAAGAATTAACAAGATTGATAAACCCCTGGCCAGACTTATCAAAAAGAAAAGAGAAATGACCCAAATCAACAAAATCATGAATGAAAGAGGAGCGATCACAACCAACACCAAAGAAATACAAACAATTATAAGAACATATTAGGAGCAACTCTATGCCAGCAAATTAGATAACCTGGAAGAAATGGATGCATTCCTAGAGATGTATCAACTACCAAAACTGAACCAGGAAGAAATAGAAAACCTGCACAGACCTATAACCACTAAGGAAATTGAAGCAGTCATCAAAAATCTCCCAACAAACAAAAGCCCAGGGCCAGATGGCTTCCCAGGGGAATTCTACCAAACATTTAAAGAAGAATTAATACCTATTCTCCTGAAACTGTTCTAAAAAATAGAAATGGGAGGAAAACCTCCAAACTTGTTTTATGAGGCCACCATTACCTTGATCCCCAAACCAAAGACCCCATCAAAAAGGAGAATTACAGACCAATATCCTTGATGAACATGGATGCAAAAATTCTTACCAAAATACTAGCCAATAGGATCCAACAGTACATTAAAAGGATTCTTCACCATGACCAAGTGGGATTTATCCCTGGGCGGCAAGGTTGGTACAACATCCACAGAACAATCCATGTGATACAATATATTAGTAAAAGAAAGAACAAGAACCATATGATCCTCTCAATAGATGCAGAAAAAGCATTTGACAAAGTACAGCATCCTTTCTTGATCAAAACTCTTCAGAGTACAGGGATAGAGGGTACATACCTCAATATCATAAAAGCCATCTATGAAAAACCACAGTGAATATCATTCTCAATGGGGAAAAACTGAGAGCTTTCCCCCTAAGGTCAGGAACATGGTAGGGATGTGCACTCTCACCACTGTTATTCAACATAGTATTAGAAGTCCTAGCCACAGCAATCAGACAACAAAAAGAAATCAAAGGCATCCAAATCGGCAAAGAGGAAGTCAAACTCTCACTCTTTGCAGATGATATGATACTTTATGTGAAAAACCCAAAAGACTGCACCCCAAAACTGCTAGAACTCATACAGGAATTTAGCAAAGTGGCAGGATATAAAATCAATGCCCAGAAATCAGTGGCATTCCTATATACCAACAACAAGACAGAAGAGAGAGAAATTAAGGCGTCAATCCCATTTACAACTGCACCCAAAGCCATAAAATACCTAGGAATAAATCTAACCAAAGAGGCAAAGGATCTGTACTCAGAAAACTATAAAATACTCATGAAAGGAATTGAGGAAGACACAAAGAAATGGAAAAACGTTCCATGCTCATGGATTGGAAGAACAAATATTGTGAAGATGTCAATGCTACCTAGAGCAACCTACACATTCAATGCAATCCCCATCAAAATATCATCCACTTTTTTCAAAGAAATGGAACAAATAATCCTAAAATTTGTATGGAACCAGAAAAGAGCCCGAATAGCCAGAGGAATGTTGAAAAAGAAAAGCAAAGCTGGCAGCATCACAATTCCGGACTTCTAGCTCTATTACAAAGCTGTCATCATCAGCAGTATGGTACTGGCACAAAAACAGACACATAGATCAATGGAACAGAATAGAGAGCCCAGAAATGGACCCTCAACTCTATGGTCAACTCATCTTTGACAAAGCAGGAAAGAATGTCCAATGGAAAAAAGACAGTCTCTTCAACAAATGGTGTTGGGAAAATCAGAGAGCCACATGCAGAAGAATGAAACTGGACCATTTCCTTACACCACACACAAAAATAGACTCAAAATGGATGGAAGACCTAAATGTGAGACAGGAGTCCATCAAAATCCTAAAGGAGAACACAGGCAGCAACGTCTTCGACCTCAGCCGCAGCAACTTCTTCCTAGAAACATCGCCAAAGGCAAGGGAAGCAAGGGCAAAAATGAACTCTTGGGATTTCATCAAGATAAAAAGCTTTTGCACAGCAAAAGAAACAGTCAAAAAACCCAAAAGACAACCAACAGAATGGGAGAAGATATTTGCAGATGACATACCAGATAAAGGACTAGTATCCAAAATCTATAAATAACTTATCAAACTCAACAGGCAAAGAACAAATAATCCAATCAAGAAATGGGCAGAAGGCATGAACAGACATTTTTCCAAAGAAGACATCCAAATGGCCAACAGACACATGAAAAAGTGCTCAACATCGCTCGGCATCAGGGAAATCCAAATCAAAACCTCAATGAGATACCACCTCACACCAGTCAGAATGGCCAAAATTAACAAGTCAGGAAATGACAGATGTTGGCAGGGATGCGGAGAAAGGGGAACCCTCCTACACTGTTGGTGGGAATGCAAGCTGGTGCAGCCACTCTGGAAAACATGGAGCTTCCTCAAAAAGTTGAAAATAGAGCGACCATATGATCCAGCATTTGCACTACTGGGTATTTACCCGAAAGATAGAAATGTAGGGAATCCGAAGGGGTACGTGCACCCCGATGTTTATAGCAGCAATGTCCACAATAGCCAAACTGTGGAAAGAGCCAAGATGTCCATCGACAGATGAATGGATAAAGAAGATGTGGTATGTGTGTGTGCGTACACACACACACACACACACACACACACACACACACGCACAATGGAATATTATGCAGCCATCAAAAGGAATGACATCTTGCCATTTGCAACGATGGAGATGGAACTGGAAGGTGTTATGCTGAGTGAAATAAGTCAATTAGAGAAAGACATGTATCTTATGACCTCACGGATATGAGGAATTCTTAATCTCAGGAAACAAAGTGAGGTTTGCTGGAGTGGCGGTGGGGTGGGCGGGATGGGGTGGCTGGGTGATAGATATTGGGGAGGGTATGTGCTATGGTGAGTGCTGTGAATTGTATAAGACTGTTGAATCACAGATCTGTACCTCTGAAACAAATAATGCAATATATGTTAAGAAAAAAAGAAAGAGGAAGATGGCAGGAGGGGAAGAATGAAGGGGGGGAAATCGGAGGGGGAGACGAACCATGAGAGACGATGGACTCTGAGAAACAAACTGAGGGTTCTAGAGGGGAGGGGGGTGGGGGGATGGGTTAGCCTGGTGATGGGTATTAAAGAGGGCATGTTCTGCGTGGAGCACTGGGTGTTATGCACAAACAGTGAATCATGGAACACTACATCAAAAACTAATGATATAATGTATGGTGATTAAAATAACAAGAAAAAAATTTAAAGAAAAAAAACAGTGAAATAGATCCTAAAAAAAAAAAAATTCCTTCTTTTCCACTGCCATGCTACTAGAAACATAAGCAAATCACTTCATTAGGTAAAGTGTGATCTGGTCAGATCTGTAAGGGGTAAGTTCCAGGGGGTTTTCCCAGACTGAGCAAGAGAATTTTGACTCTAAACATCAGGCAGGGATATTTAGTCTTCCCAGAGTTTTCCAATAACTCCATAATTTAAAAGATGGAAGGAGAATTTGTTGAGGATTCTCTCAACTCATAATCCTGATCAGGTAAGGAGTAAGGATACGTAAAGAACTATACAGAATCTTACACCTGAACTTGTGGGATGAGTTTCCAGGTTCTCCCTAAGGAGCATGGGAAATGGCTTCCCCTCCAGCCAGCAGGTACCCCTTCCTCTGTACCCCGTTTAACACCCCACAGTCTGATATGCTTGCCTGGATGTCCACCCATTGTCTCGAGTCAATGTCCAGGGTCACAAGGAGTTGGCCCTCAGAATGGCTGCTTCAGATCTCAGCCTCCCAAACCACTATGGAGGCTGAGGTTATTCGTCTCAAGTACACTGGGGGAAGTATCTCTTCCAGGATGGGGTCACAACAGAAAAGAGTTCTTATGATGTCACACAATTAACTGTCTTTCCAGCAACAGATTCTACTGTCTTTCCTGCTTAACCAGTTCATGCTAGAACCATGTATATTACAATGTGTATCATTAAGCCAAAGAGATATACACATTGTATATATGTGTATATATCTGTATAGATAGATGTGTACACAACACACAGAGCCTGTTCTGATTACTGGTGACTGTAGCATAATGTGTTTCCCATGCACTTGTTAGAAAATTAAAAATCTCTACCAAAAACTGTGTTTTCTTTCTATGGTTAAGCTCAAAAGAGCTGGAAGGAATTGAGGTTGGCACACCGGAACAGTACCATGAATAACAGTAGGTGTAACAAACTATTGCAGACCACAGCTTCTCTCTGAGTATTTTGTTAATTAAAAGGTGTTGGCTTTAGGAGGCAACTCTCATTTTTTTCAAACGAGTTTGAAGAATATTTCTCTAGTCTACAAATTTAATTGGTTTCAGGGGTACATGATTAGTCAGACTAACAGCTGTACTTAGAGCTTTAAAGGAGCTACTAAATCTTTTAAAAAACACACACATGCAATGTGTTTGACATACTTCCTTGGAAGTGTTCACGTGTAGTTTTTCTGTAATTCACAGGTCTCCTTTGGTTGATAAAGAAAGAAGCACATATTCTATTCCTTGTTTTGTTGTATGAATGTGGGTAATGTTTTTGTTTACTTTTATAAGTGAAAAGTCAGTCGACTGACTAAATGATAAATTATTGGACTCACACTAGCAAAAATACCTAAAAGTACCATTCTGTATAGGTGGCCAGACTGCCTTACTGTTTGATATTATCAGTTATAGGAGAGCTTGTTTAGCTACTTGCATATCACCGATAGCTAAGGTAACTGTTGTCCATGTAAATAACATCGGGGAATACTTTTCTTTTTGAATATTTGAGAGAATGGCATGTGGCTTAATGAAATATGTAAGAGCTGGAGAGTACGTATTAACAAAGTTAGGAATCATGCATGGACTAAAAAAGAAAATCTGTTGTACATGCGGGAGGAAGAACCTCACTTCTTGGCTCTAAATATTTGTCATTTGCACGTACAGGTGGAAAATTAGAAATAAATGTTACAAATCCATAAACATTTACTTTTGTCTATATTCTTTTTTACTCTAAAGAGGAAATAAAATAGGTGATTCAACTACCATCAATTATTTACATTTTAGCACCATAAGGGCTTGTGCTATCTGTGGGCAAGGCCTACAGAATCAGAACTCAAGGATTCATGTTACCCACTTGTATTTCTGGATTTTATGAAAAAAAAAAAAAAGTTAGATGTGGAAGCCCTAGACTTTTAAAGCTCAGTAACACTACTTTATCACATAACATAAAATTTACTCTCTTAACCATTTTAAAGTAGATGGTACAGTAGCATTAACTATATGAACATTGTTGTACAAATGATCTCTAGAAATTGTTCATCTTCCAAGAGCAAACTCTGTAGCAAATGACAGAACTCTCGTCTTTTTTAAGGCTGAATAATATTTCATTGTATGGATACACCCCATTTTTTGTATCCATCAGTGGACATCGAGGTTGTTTCCAACTCTTGGCTATTGTGAATAATGCTGTAATTAACATAGGAGTGTCCCAATATCTCTGTCTTTGAGATCCTGTTTTTAATTCTTTTAGATGTAGATTAACAAGTGGGAATGCTCTGGTCATAGGGTAGTTGTTTTTAATTTTTTGAGGAACCTCCATACTGTCTTCCACAGCAGCTGCACCATTTCACATCCCCACCAACAGTGCACAAGGGCTCCAGTTTCTCCACACCCTCACCAACGCTTACTCTCTCTTGCACGCTCTCTCTTTCTCATCTGATAGCAGCCATCTGAACAGGTGTGAGGTGATCCCTCAGTGTGGTTTTGATTTGCATTTCCCTTATGATGAGTGATGTTGAGCATCTTTTCATGCGCTTGTTGGCCATTAATATGTCTTCTTTGGAGAAATGTCTATTCAACTCCTTTTCAGATTTTTAATGGGGTTATTTATTTTTCATGAATTCCCTTTTAATCATGCAAGTCCGAGCTTTCATTCTTAAAATATAGATTGCTTGGAAACTTCCATCTAATTTACTAGATTTTGATTTTGGAGAAATATGTTAATTTATCCAAATTTTAGTTTCCTCTTTTACAAATTGGTAGTAATGATGTTTTCCCTGCTCAGACTTCAGTGTTGCAGCGAAGAAACAACAGAGAAAATGACAAAAAGACATTTTTACACTGTTTGAAGTTCTGTAGAAATGTAAGGTATTACGAATTCAGAACAAAAAAATCTACATTTTACAACTACTTAATACTGCTTCATTTATATCGGAGCTAATGGTTTCTTTGTTTTTGTTCTGCCTGATGAAACTCCAGATTAAAACTCTGATAAATCAGTCTGCCTCTCCCCATCTCTCTCTGTCTCTCTCTCTGTATATTTCCATCTCTTAATGTTCTCGATAATGTAGTGCTTCATACATTGTGCCTCTTTCTAATCTTGATAACAGCAGCAGCAGCAAATGTTGGTTGAGACCCTACTATGTGTCCAGACATTGCACAGGTTTGGGTGAGGAAGGAAAAGATAAATCTAACACTTACCTTAAGTAGCTGACCTCATCTTACAAGTGAGGCTTATGAAGGCATGGCACGTGTATAACAACTTTAAAAACTCAATGCTAGTGGGACTCCTGGGTGGCTCAGTAGGTTAAGCGGCTGCCTTCGGCTCAGGTCATGATCCCAGGGTCCTGGGATCACGACCCGAGCCGAAGGTAGATGCTTAACAACTGAGCCACCCAGGTGCCCCTGGGCTAAGGAGATTTAAGAGAGATCTTTGAATACCAAAATAAAGACCATCTAATAAATATGAGTAGTTCTGATAGGGGCACCTGGGTGGCTCAGTTGGTTAAGCATCTGACTCTTGATTTCAGCTCAGGTCATGATCTCAGGGTCGTGAGATCAAGCCACATGTTGGGCTCCCTGCTCAGTGGGGAGTCTGCTTCTCTCTCTCTCCTTCTCCCTTTGCCCCTCCTCCTGCTTGTGCACTCTCGCTTTCTCTTTTTCTCAGATAAATAAATAAATCTTTTTAAAAAGAGAGTGGTTCTGATACACTAAAGCCCAGTGGAAAATGACCAATGAATTTTTCTGTCATTACTATTCCTTTATATCCTCTTTATAACATTTGTGGGGTAATCAGAATATGCCAAAACCTACCTCTAGTGGATACCATGATGCTCCACTGAGGTTCTCTCCTGGAGTAGACAGATCCCAGACACTATTAATAATGACTGCAAATGGATTATAGCTGCATCTGTCCCTAGGGCTTGCTCTTGGTGCATGGATACCAAGTTCAAGCCCACGTACCTCAACTGAGGACAACGCTGAAGAACAAACCCAGCTCCATTGCTTCCTGTCAGATTTGCTTATACTGTGGTAGCAAGTGCACTGTGGGCCAGCCTATCCCCTCTGCCCAATACTGCCCCGCTCACTTTCTTGCAGGTAGATCTACCAAGAATACTTGCAAGTAAACATTCTGTATACAACTTTGTTCTCAGGGACTGCTTTCCAAGGAATCCAACCTAAGACACAATTCCTTTGGTCTATGTACATAATAGTTTATTTCCCATACCTAAAAGTAACATGATGTTTCTAGCCATTCAATCTTAGAATAGCATTTAATATTAATTGTTTATTGGTGTCACCTGTTACAACATTCGATCTTCAACGGAATGCCTTGGAAAATGACAAAAAAGCATGCAGAGAATTGGTGGCATATTTCTTGCTTACAGGCTTATGACAAGTTTTATACTCTTTGGTTATACTTGAGTTTCAATTTATCATCTGAGTTGCTGCTTAAGAGAAATCTAAACACATCCTATAACTAAAACACCAAAGAGCTTGACAAATCCAAACACTGAACTCTTGAACTCCATCTCCATAATGACACTGGAATTGTAACCACTCTCCTATGTTGGTGTGAGGTGACTGTGCTGGGCTAAACTTAGCTTTTAAAGTTCTGGGTCAGTAAACACATTATAAACTGCAGGTATGGCAAATACAGCAACTGAAGTAGTGAAACTAGCTACATCAAAATTAATTCATGTTTTCATTTAACTTGTAGAAAAGCACACCATGCCCACAAGGGCAATAATGACCAAATATACAATAGGAGCCAAAATTCAAAGGTAGAAAACAAGTACCAATTACATAGGGAAAACTGTTTGTAACAAGCACAAAAATAAGATTGTGATGTGTGTTTATTTAAAATCACACCTACCAAACCATCTCAAATTCCTTTTCAAAGTAGAATAATAAATAAAAACATATTGTTCAATGGTTATAAATCGTGCTATTGAAATGACAAAACTCCCAGGAGCAATAGCTTGTCGGTTTTCATGCACATACTTGCTATTGCTTTGGACTTGAATCTCATGGTCTTAATCTTTTGGATGAATGGGTTTCAAATGAAGACGGTAAAGAGAGCCTGGGAAAGCCCTGAGTCTACAGTTTATGGTTCTGAAAGAGGAATCTAGCATACTTTGTTGGTTTAAAAAGATCTGTGAAGCTATACTGTTGTAGAGTTGGTTTATTCTAAACCTCTTATTTTTGCGGCTTAAGATTAGAAAATTTCATCAGATCAGGACTAATGTTAATTCCTCTAAAAAAAAAGTCTATAATCTGTAAATCATTCAACCCCTACTAATACCAGTACTTTTTACATGATGGCAATATTTTACAGAAAAGATGTTGGGGAGGCACCTGGGTGGCTCAGTCGGTTAAGCATCCAACTCTTGATTTCAGCTCAGGTCATGATCTAAGGGTCGTGGGATTGAGCCCCGCATTGGGCTCTGTGCTCAGTGCGGAGTCTGCTTCTCCCTCTCCCTCTGCTCCTTTCCCACTCACACACTCTTTCTTTCTCTCAAATAAATAAAATCTTAAAAAAATAAAGACACAGAATTACACTAAATTTTGCATTTTAAAACATTACTTGAAAATAAACTTTTAAATAAGATGAAGTTATATTTCAGATTCAAATATTTTAAATTACACAGTCCACAGTAAAAAAAAATCATGCTATTTTTTTTCCAATAGGAGAAAAGTAATAATCTTTAAAACGGATTTTCCTTTATCCTGAGATATTTTGGTAAGAACTAGAAGTAAGTATGTATGTCCTCTACTGTTAATATTATAGTTTATATTGCCTCATTATTTTAAGACCAAAAGACGTAGAGGGGGAAATTTTTCATTAAGTTGTGTTCAGAATCTCTAGCTTGTTAGGTGAAAGTAAGTCACATGAAAGAAATAAAATAAACCTCACTAAAACATTAACTCCTATCTAGGGTAAATCAAACTAGAGAAAATAGAAAGCAAAGGAACTATGCAGTTTTGAGGAACATATACATGGGTATATAGCTTTAAATTGGTAAAATCCTTTTTTTTTTTTTTTTTTTGCCCTGTTATGGGGTAGAAAGAATGAAAAAAGTCACCAAAATTGTTTTTCCTACTTTGCCCTCCCTCAAAGGCATGATTATGTTACATTTCATAGCTATTCTTAATAAAAATTGTTACTTTCTATGAATTTAATACATAAAGTACACGTTTTGTGCAATATAAAAAGCTCAGCAGAAGCAAATAGCTAGCCAGGAAGGCCAATTCCCAAAGAAAAAGTAGGGCCAACTTATTATTTGGAGCCTGATGTTCCCATTCAAGTTGAATTACAAATAGAATGGAAGGAAGGGCATACAAACTGAAGCCCTCAGAGACCCTATGGCTGAGATGGATAATCTTTGTGATTGACAATGGGGGCCCGAGGTTACCACAACTGGGTGACTTTAACAGATGACACGGTAACAAGTCAGGGCTCTATCATTCACCTATTTTCAGGAATGATCTTTTGGGGCTTACTGATTCAGATTCTTTTCTCACCAAATCACAAAAATAATAAGTAAATCAATTTATAAAAATAAGTTATCAGTGACTTCATTTCCAATGCCTTGTAGGTATAAGTAACAGACAATTGAAAAGAGTTTCCAAAAAGTTTGCCTATTTTATACACCTATGATCATAGATGCTGTATCTGGTAGCATTCTCAAAAGCTGTGTCATTAAAAAAAAAAAAATCCCATCACTTAGCAATGAAGGAAAAACCAAGGTCCAAAGTGTTGAATGGTTTGTCCAAGATTCCCAGGCCCCAGCTGGCAAGAGACCAAATGAGGACCAGATTTCAGGCCTATCATTTCCCAATTCAGTTATCTTTTTACTGTGCCAGTGGTTTACAATATTATCAGCATGCTTTTAAAATCTCAAATATAATTACATACCTATGCATAGTAATTGTGTATCTAATATGCCTAGACTGAGAAAAAAAGTGACAATAATCAATTCATTCGGAATTTGGTAATACTTTGTAAAAAAATTTTTTTTAAAGATTTCTTATTTTATTTATTTGAGAAAGGGCAGAGTGAGAGAGAGAGCATGAGTGGGGGTGAGGGGCAGAGGGAGAGGGAGAAGCAGACTCCCCACTGAAAAGGTACCCCCGATGTGGGACTCCATCCCAGGACCCTGGGATCATGACTTGAGCCGAAGGCAGATGCTTAACCAACTGAGCAACCCAGGTGCCCTGAATTTGGTAATTCTTCAATATGATTTTGCATTTTATTAATTGTAGTAGCGTTCATATTGTTGTAAAAATATCTACTACACATATGTGGGAGACAAATCACTTATTTGATCCACAGACAATATTTGATGTGCTCAGAGATTTGAGAAATCCTTTCCACAATTCTGGGAAATCTCCATTATCTCCAGTCCCTAGGTCGAGAACCTCTAGAATGGCGATGATTACTTCACAATACTACTTTTATCAACTACCTTCAAAATTCCCATTCCTTCCCCTTATAGTTGGTTTCAGTTTCAGTGTTAACTAACAATGATATCATAATCTTTTGAGGATGGGTAGAAAACTAGCCAGTCTCTTCCTGCTGTACTCAATATGCCTTCTTTACAAAATAAATTTGCCCAAGCTATTCCTCAGATTTAACTATCTTTTTCACCTATTCTAATCCTTCTTATTCTTTATGATCAGAATCTCACATCTGTGAAGACACTGTTGACATGAGTTACCCTGATGTTCCCCTTTCTTGAACTCCTATGTTGATCACAGTCTTAATGTAAAAAGTCTCTGTGTGTTTGATAACATATTTCTTCATATTATTATTTATTGCACCAATTACAAAATTCTAGAATTGGAAGGAATTTGTGGAAATTCCAATGCTAAACCTTAAAATCTGGCACCTCTGAGCATTATAAATCTTAGATTGAATTGCTTTACATATAGTTTAGAAGATCCTTAATATTCTCAAGAGGTGTGTTCAAGAGTCCTTGAAAATCAAAAAGCAGATGTGTGTGATCAGCTAGGCTTACTTTAGGAGTTAAGGGATTTACCTCTGCCCAAAAGTTTCTCAGAACATGAGATCAGTGCTAGAAGTTTTACATATTTTAACCACCCAACCATCCCATGGGGTAGATGTTATCAAGCCCACTGGAAATAACTACGTATCATGGACCTTCACAAAGCAATTTTCTATCACTTCATATGAATTATTTATCTTAGGACAAAAATTTAAGATTTCCTACGTGTATTATGAAAACCAAGTTGCATCTGTTACTTTAAAAATTATTTCTTAGTCTATTAAGAATTCTGATTATCTGCATTAAAACAAAATTGTCAAAATATAAAAGTTTTCAAAATATTTTTTATCATTAGAAATCAACATGGGGATTTCATTTTCATTTAGAATATTTTCTAAAAATAATGGGTTCATAAATAAGAAACCTTTTCTCATGTGAATCTGATAGTATGAATTCAGTCTAATAGAACGTTTTTCATTCAAATATTATTATTGAATAATTACTAACTTGGTGAAAAGTCTGTACCTACTCAGTAAAAGAGACATGTAGATGAATGCATTGATGTGTTGATTTCCAAGGCATTTTAACTAAGATAACCAAGTTATTTTTATTTTCATTAAACTGTGAATATAATTCATAACAAAGGAAAATCGTATTCTAGATACGCAGGAAGTACTAAAAGGTTTACTCTTTAGGGTTAAATGCTAAGGAAGTTATTATATAAATGTTTTCCTTACAACTCTATATTTTAAAAGAAAAACTCTAACATTGTATTATCTGAGACTGTAACATAGGTGGACTGGTTTCGAGCAAAACTAGGGGACGGGAAGTGGTATTAAAATTGACTGAAGGTTATAGGATTTGTCTAAAATCTTGGGCATCACTAATAAATCTCACTCTCCTTGGTCTTATTGCTCTATTCATATCCTTTCTGGAAGATAAACTACCTCAAAATTCAAGACCTAATAGTACTATACTATTATTGCGGAGTTGCTGTGAAACATTCCTGGGGCTGTGATCGGAATGATTGAGAGGACCACTAAATGCTGAAAAGTGGATGTGACCAGGGAATAGCTTGGCTGTTTGCCAGGGTAAGAAATAACTTGATATCGACATTAAGCAGCAGCTGAAGAATCTTTTCATAGTTTAGGCGCTTTTTCTAAATCCTCCAGTTATGCTTCAGTGATTAAATTATTAAGAACCTCTGATATAGCTGTTTCATATTTTAGATGTGAGTTGAAGATGTTTTAAATGATTTCCATTATTCATGGTTTCTTGTTTTTCAAAATTAAACTTATAGGATGCTGACATAATCCCTTTTTATTAGGTCTGCAGAAACTGAGAATACACTAAAAAGCAGAATAGTTGTATGAAAGTATCATTTTCCTTGACAATATCTTATGATGATGAGCTTATTATGATGGTTTTTTTTTTTTCTTAGCTGAGCTATATGCATCCCAATTAATGTTGTTAAACCAAATGCTAAAATAAAAAATAAACGGCTCCTTCTAACTTCCTGATTTAGGCCAAGATAAGATTCAAGCAAAGGTCAAGAAAAGGACAAGACACAAAATTTAGGAAAAGCCTCCCAATGTGAACGATTAACTTGTATATGATTAACTCTTTTAAAAATCTTTCTCATTGTCACCTACTTTATTTTTTATTTTTTTTAAAGATTTTATTTATTTATTTGACAGAGAGAGACAGCAAGAGAGGGAATACAAGCAGGGGGAGTGGGAGAGGGAGAAGCAGGCTCCCCACTGAGCAGGGAGCCCGATGTGGGGCTCGATCCCAGGACCCTGGGACCATGACGTGAGCTGAAGGCAGACACTTAATGACTGAGTCACCCAGGCGCCCCCCATTGTCACCTACTTTACACATAGCTTGAAGATAAGACTGTCTTCCATAGGTTCACTGAGAAAATATTAACAACATATCTTTGGGCCCAACACCATGCCAAAGGAGTAAATACTGTGATACCTCTTTCTACTTCCTAGGAGAATTCCAATTCTTTTCAGGCTTCCATGGACTCCACCCCCAATTCTATAGGTGGATTTAAATTCATCTGAGGTTTAGATTATAGGCCGTCAAGATAATCCTATCCTCTGCTTTGGTGATGGAACTCAAAGTTGAAGTCAATCAGTCCATGACATCACTCAATATTACAGGTATAGGAGTGTGTGTGTGTGTGTGTATATATATATATATATATATATAACCTAGATTGACTGATCTGACTGGTAGATAAATCTCTTAACCTATCCTTCAGGTAAGAGATTCTGTTTCTCACAGTAGCAAAAAATCGTGTTGCCCCATTTGCTGCGGGCAACCATCTTGAAACCTGGAGAGAGACTAGTGAGGTCAGAGCTGACACGAAGTGAAAATCTGAATAAAGAAATCATACAGAGTGTCAGGGCTCTGTTTGTACTGCATCTGGAGTCCGCTCTAATCTCTGAACTTCCAGTTATATGAGATTAATTATCCTTATTGTTGAAGCCACTCTGAATGGGTAATGTCTTTCTTGCAGGGTTACAAAAATAAAGAAGACATTATTCCTGCATTTAAGAAGTTTCTATCTTAGTTGGAGACATATATGCCAACAACAAATTTCAGTAAAATATAACAATACTTGCTGAAATAGAGGTAAATAGCAAAATGGTAGTAAAGAGGAGGACCGGGCAGGAAGGAAGGTACACATGCAAATAATATCTTCAGCTGAAACTTTAAGGATGAGTTTACCAAAAGTGAATGGTGACACGTACATTTCTAGTGGAAGAAACAGTATTTGTTAAAGTAGAAAGGCAGCATTTGGTGATTGAGGAACTACACATAGTTTAGTATTATTTGATTAGCAAGAGAATGATGGAAGATGTAGGGAATAACACAGACATCCTAGGAGGATTAAATTGCAAAAGATGTTGTGTATCAAGCTGAGGGATTTAGCTTTTATCCTGGAGAAGAAAGGTAACTGTTACACAACCTAATGGAATGTGATTAACATGTTAAGAAGTTCATTTTCAACGAACTTTCCGTGTGGAAGATAGGTTGAGAGAGACAGGAAGACCAATGATGTGGCTTGACAGATGATCCCTGAAACAAAACAGTGGAGCTGAATTAAAAAGTTCAGGTTTGTTTGGCTTATGGGATCAACAGGATTGGTGATTGGTTGCATAACAGTAAGAAATAAAAAAAGAGCCAGAACGATTGCTTGATTTCTAAGTTGGTGGATAGTAGTACCACCCACCAAAACAGAGAATATAGTAAGAGGAGTAGATTTTCTGAAGATAACGATAATATCAGATTCAGGCACACTGAGTTTGAGGTATATGTGGAATGTCTAAATGGTAGCTGGCTGGCAGGTAGAAATATGAGTCTGGAATTTAGGAAAGAAGTTTGAGCTAGAGATAATCATTGGCAAAGTTTTAGTAGTCTGTAACTTAGACTCTGTAATACACTGAACTGGTATTGAAGTGATTTAAGATGGTAAATTTTGGGTTATGTGTTTTTAACCACAATTTTAAAAATACAGAAGAAAAAAATAAAAATAAAAATAAATTTCTTTAAATAAAAATAGAGAAGAAATCTGACACTAAGTACAGCGTGGGATATGACAAATTAGAACAGATGCCAGCCATAAAAGGATGCAGACCTGGCAGGGGTTAAGTCCTAGGTGATACCAACATTTAAGGGCCTGACAGAGGAAAAATTTCAACAAAGTGGGAATGGCAGTGAGTGGCCATAGAGGTCACTGAAAACAAAACTAAACCGAACAAGAGAGGATCCAACCTCAAAAATTAAGACAAGAGAGAATTAAAATGGAAAAGGGGTGGGTGATGCTTGGCTAAGACCATCCAAAGCACTGAGGCTAAAGTTACAGAACCATAGCAAAGAGCATACTAACAATGAAGTCTCGTCTAGTGGATGAATCCAAATTATGTCTTAATACTCAAGGTAGAATGCAATTTAAAAAATTTATATCTACCAAGAATGCTAGGTTAAAAGTCCATAGAAATGAAATGAACTGATCTAATATATTCATAATTCATGTCAAGAAGCTAATAAACCGTAAAAAAGGACGGGAGTATAGAAACTTAGAAAACCAGTGGATTTCTACAGAGTACATGTGACAGGACAATAAACACTGGGAAGACAAATATATTAAAGAATTTGGGTTGGCAGATCCTTCATGTCACATAGGATGACAAAGGGAGTAAAAAATGAGGGACTGAGAACAAAAACCAAAAGAGACAAGAGACATGTTTGAGTGAAATATAAAGAATTGAAAAGACTTAGAGGTGAGAAGAAATGAAAGTGACCAATTTGTTTCAAGGAAACAATGACTCTTCAGTGAGCAGAGCTGGAGACAGGGGTCGTGTGACAACTTCCACAGAAGCACTTCAAACTGAGTTTTTCTACCACTGCACTATTTTTTTTTATTCTCAAACAATATCTTTGTTCTTCTTTTACAGGTAGAAATGTTGAGGATGATAATACACTGGAAAGACATTTCATAGTTCTTACAGTCAAACCACAAAATAAATTGGTTAAAATTGGGTTGAATGATAAAAATACTTGAAAACGTCCCCTCCTCCCCTTTTTTAAAATTGCTATGATACTTCTGAGTCTAGAAATCAAGGCCAGACCAATGCTTCTGATGTTCACACAGATTTTGTTCTAGAGGTTTTGTCTATTTTGTGGGCATAAATTTACCCCGTGGATTCAGGGAAGAGGATGAGTATTTTTTTAAAGCCAACAATGAGTCAGCAGGAGGTTCAAAGTCCTCCACATGGAGTTGTCACTCAAAGCACTGACATCAAAATCAATGGAAAGTGGCTCCAGTCTTGTTCAGAGTATAATTTGTAGTGGAGAGGAAGTTGGGGGCTGGGGGGAAGTGGGAGGGGAAGACAGCTGAAAAAATATAGATAGATATGCAGCAAAGATGGGAAAAGAAACAGGTCATAAAACATCAAGTTGCAAAATGATCCAAACGCCATATGGGGTGAATGTAAGCATCACTGGACTAAGAAACGT
Source organism: Callorhinus ursinus (assembly GCF_003265705.2). Lineage (NCBI taxonomy): Eukaryota > Metazoa > Chordata > Mammalia > Carnivora > Otariidae > Callorhinus > Callorhinus ursinus. The sequence continues at coordinate 16,815,592 of NW_027397078.1, read as the reverse complement.
TTGACAACACTTCTGCGAGCCCACTGGCTCCTGGGCACCCCCATTCTAGACACTGAGGATAAAGTGGTAAACCTAACTCAGCCTGTGGCCTGAAGGAGCTTATATCTTGACAGAGAAGAGACAGGAAACAAATACAAATTTTAAATGATTTTAGAGAATGGTAAAGGGGACAAAGGAAAACAGAGCCAGGCAAAGAGTATGAGAGTGAGAGGCGTGCAGTTGGGTCAGGGTCTATTAAATTAGCCCTTGGCTCGCTATTAAGGCTCGGGCCGGGTTTTTAATCCCTCTGAGTTTCTTAGCTTCTCTGGATAACTCTGCGCGTGGAATAAGAAAAACAGTTCATTACATGTTTATTTCCACTTCCTCACATACCTCCTTTCTTACAACAACCATGCATTTTCCACTTCTCTTTTCCGCTCCCCTTTGACACTTTCTTTTGTTTCCAGAAGCCTCTGGGGCCTGGACTCAAGGACTCCCCCTTTGTCCCTAGTCCTGCTTGCAATGATCGGATGTGATCTCAGAACCTATACTAGAAAGAGAAACCTGGTTTCTATTTCTTATCTCCTCATTCATTCTCAGGTAATGTGGATTAAGTGATAAGTAAAAAAGATCCAAGTCTATCTTCATGAAGCTCACTATCAAGGGAGAAGACTGAGCACCTGGGTGGCTCAGTCAGTTAAGCATCTGCCTTCAGCTCAGTTCATGATCTCAGGGTCCTGGGATCGAGTCCTGCACCAGGCTCCCCGCTCAGCGGGGAGTCTGCTTCTCCTTCTTCCTCTCCTGCTCTCTCTCTCTGTCAAACAAACAAACAAAATCTTTTTTTTTTTTTTTTTTAAAGGGAGAAGACCAATATAAATTCTAACTGTTTCGGAAATAAATGGAAGATCTGATATGTGCTCTGCAAGAGAAGTATGAATGACGCTATTTACATTGGCAACTGAGGATCTCACCTAGTCTGCCAAGTTAGGGGAGTCTTCCCTGAGTACAACATTTGAGCTGAACCCTGAAAAGTAAGTAGGTATCAGATGGGTAAATCAAGGGGAGAGTGTCCTAAGCAAAGGCGTCAGTAGTAGGCTTGTCATAGGCGAAAGCTGTCACTTAATCAAAACAACAACAACAAAGCAGAAAGCAGGCCAATGTGAAAATAAGACAGCAAACAGTACGCGGCATCTGTCAGAAGGGTGATGGAATGGGAAGGATCACACTATGCGGTATCCTATAAGCTAGTATACATTTTGACTTTTATAAGGAGGGCACGTGTTGTAATGAGCACTGGGTGTTATACGCAAACAATGAATCATGGAACACTACATCGAAAACTAATGATGTGATGTATGGTGACTAACATAATAAAAAAATAAAGAGAGAAATAAATCAATAAAATAGGAGAGAAAGAATGAAGGAGATTAGTTTCTCTTGGAGTGACCATATTATTTATCATGAAAACTGGGATAGTGTTAAGAGTCAAAGAGGGCACGATCATTTACACTTAGACAATGGGTATAATCCACGTCTGCCCAGGGCTAACCAGGACTATGGTCATCCCAGTACAAGGCTACTGTAATGGTCTAGGAAAGACTCGATACATTGGGAAAAGGCAGTATAGGAGCAATAAAAAGAGGAAAGCTGATCCAAGAAATATTTAGAAGAGAAAATCAATTTTGGACTTGGTGATGGATCCAGCAGAGGTGAAGCGGGAAGGTGTTGAGAATGATTCCCAAGGTTGTGTTACAGGATGAGGGGTGCTACAAACCTGAAGTGGAGAGGAATGACGGGGAAAGATCTTGAATTTGATTATAGGAGGTATCATGAGGTTATTTTTGAGACATCTAAATGGAACTCTTAAGTAGGCCATTAAATATACTGTCTGGCATACAGAGAAAATTTCTTCACCTCCTATGATCTCTTCCTCTATTAGTCCCTTCCATTTTTTTTTTATTATTGTCTTTGGGCACCCCTGATAATAGGGCCTGGACAAGGACTTGGGTATAAATAGTTTATGTGGGAGTTGATCCCTGGGAAGTAGGAATGAAGGATGGGACAAGTGAGACAGAGAAGGCAGAAATGCCAACATAATGTGTATTATGGAGATCACTATTATGGGCGACAGGGCCTGGATTCTGCCAGAACCTTTCCATGTTCCCAAGCAGCACGGAGAAAGCTGTCCCAAACGATCTTCTTGAAGGAATAGAGGCTAAAAATATAATCATGAGCTCTCATTTCCCATTGGTTGCAAGTTGCTCATCATCAAAAGTTCTAGGCTGGGTTAGCTCACAGGATTTGTGGGCTCCTGGTATGTCAGAGAAATCCCTTGGGCAGAAAGTGGGAAAACAAGAGCCATTCCCTTGATGATCAGCTCAATGTAGTGTTGTCAGCTAAAGGTAAGTCTGAGCTCAAACAGGCCTGTCCACTGCACCTGCAACAAGAGGTGGGTCAAAGGCATGTGACTCCAGGTACCAGGGGTATCAACCACATTTGGGATGATCATGTTTTGGAAGCTGTGTGTTTTCCTTTGATAGTGAGATTTTTCTTACCTATAGATGATTACACAGAACATACATGTAGAGTTTAAAGAATAATTTATAAAGTAACACCCCATATAACTACAACTCCGATCAAAAAAGAGACTATTACCTATACCTTGAAACCCGCCCTTGTGTTCCCCATAGCACCACTTGCTTTATCCTCCCAAGATACCCATTCTCCTGAGTTTTTCCTCTTTGCTTTCATCTGCTGCCTTCTCCAGCTTGGATACCATGGTTCATCACTTCAGCCAATCCTGTAGCCGAGTATGCTTTCTAGTTGCTACTATTCTCTCTCCTCCCTCCAGTATACTTTCATAGCACATGTCTGTTAAAACAACCAGGGATGAATCTTACTATCTTTTCAATCCTGCCTCCCCCTATTTAAAGAGAAACTTGAATGTCTGGCTTCGTTCTGCACTGGCTTTCTATTTCTGACTCGAGCCACTCCTCAGGCTCCTTTGTTGGCTTACTTCACTCTGGACGTCAAATGTAGGAATTCCTTAGGGTACTGTCCTAAGTCCTTTTCTCTTCTCATTCTAGATACACTCCCTCGTTGATCTCCACTTTTGAGACTTCAGTTATTAAGTGTTACCGTATATGTTGATAACTCTGGTAACCATATTTTGAGCCTATACTTCTTCCCTGACTTATATGGCAAGTCTACTTGGTGGTCTTGCTAATATCTCAAACCTGGTGTACCCAAAATTGAATGTGCCATCCCCTGAACCCTAAAACAGTCTACACCTGAGTAATTTCCACCACCATCCACCCAGTTTGTCAAGCTAGAAGTTTGGGTAATCTATTGGAGTTCTCTGTATCTCTCCCCTCTATGTCCAGTCAGTTCCCAAGACCTACTGTTTCTCCATACCAGTACCTCTTTAATCCGTTCACTTACCTTCATTCCCTCCCCACTGCCCTAGTTGACATCATCATTGTCTCTCACCCGGACTACTGGCACGGTCTCCAGTGTTACTCTTCTCTCAACTGTTCTCTACTCTTTCACCAGAGCAATCTCTCTAAAACCCAAATATGGTCACATCACTAGAATGTTCCAGTAGCTTTCAGTTGCCTGTGTCAGGTGCCTCTAGTCTTTACTTATGCCATTTCTCCTGCCTGGAATATTCTCCACCTCCCCTAACCTGTTTGTCTATGTACACTTACATGTTCTTCAAGTCTCATCTTCACAGTTCCTTTCTTTCCAGAAAGCTTTCCCTGACACCCACCAACTATACCATTCCAGAATTGGTTATGGTTCTTCCATAGCATTCTATATACTAGTATTTGTCATATATAGCTATTTAAATAACTGTCTTACTTTTTTAAAGTCCAGGAAGTGTGTTTATCTTGGTCAATACGGTATCTCTAGCATCTAGCATACAACAGGGCACACATTATTTGTTGAATTAGTGTATCGACAAATGAATGATGCCAATGCATACCAAATGCTCTTTTTTAATTAAAAAAAAACTTTTAAAAGGCTTTTTAAAGAGGAGTTTCAGGTTTACAACAAAATTGAGAGGGAGGCACAGAATTTCCCCATGTACTCCCTGCCCCCACATCCACGGCCTTCCCCATTACCAGTGCAACTCGCCAGAATGGTATACTTTTTACCCAGGATGTACCTACCCTGATCTATCATAACTGCCCAAAGCTTATAATATGCCTTAGGGTTCACTCTTGGGTTACAGCATCTATGGGTTTGGAAAAGTGTATAATGACATGCATCCATCATTATCATACAGAGCCCTAAAAATCCTCTGTGCTTTCCCTATGTATCTCTCTTCCCCAAGTCCCAAACCCTTTCTGCTGCACCCTTGGCAACCACTGATCTTTTTACTGTCTCCATAGTTTTGCCTTTTCTAGGATATCATGTAGTTGGACTCAGACAGTAAGTAGCCTTTTCAGATTGGCTTCTTTCGCTTAGTAATAAGCATTTGAGGTTCCTTCGTGTCTCTTCATGGCTTGATGGCTCATTTCTTTTTGGTGCCAAATAATATTTTATTGTCTGGCTGTAACAGTTTACTTATCCATTAACTTACTAAAGGATATCTCGGTTGCTTCCTAGTTTTGGCAATTACAAATAAATCTGCTATCAACATCCATATGCAGGTTTTTGTGTGGACCCAAGTCTTCAACTCCCCTGGGTATATATTAAGGAGTGTGATCGCTCGATCATTCGGTAAGAGTATGTTTTCTTTTGTAAAAACAAAACAAAACAAAACAAAACAAAAAATCCCAAAAAACAAAAACCAAAAAACCAAAAACCAAAAAACACCAAACTGTCTTCCAAATTACCTGTACCATTTTGCATTCCCACCAGTAATGAAAGAGAGTTCCTATTGCCCCACCCTCTCACCAGCATTTAGGAATGGTCAGTGTTCTAGAGTTTGGCCCTTCTTAATAGGTTTGTAGTGGTATCTCATTTTTCTTTGTTGTTGTTGTTTTTGTTTTATTTTTTCTTTCATTGTCTTAATTTGCATTTCCCTGATGATACATGATGTCGTGCATCTTTTCATATTCTTATGTGCCATCTCTGTATCTTTGGTGATGTGTCTGTTTAGGGCTTTGGGCCATTTTTAATCAGGTTGTTTGTTTTCTTATTGTTGAGTTTAAGAGTTCTTTGTTTTATTTTGTGTAACAGTTCCTTATGTGTCTTGCAAATATTTTCTCCTAATCTGTGACTTGTCTTCTAATTCTCTTGAAAAAATGTTCTCCTTTCATATACAAAATTAGAGCCTACAGTTGGAGAAGGAACCTCACCACTAACTAAGAGTACATTGGGAAATAGCTTCTCATCTCCCTAATAGTGACATCTCCCACTGGCTCTGGCTAGGGCTATTTATCTGGTTTCCAACTTGTTCATTATTTAAGTGTTAGTCAGCTAAAATGGCATTATGATAGCCTTTTTCTGCTGGTCTATGATGCTTCTTTGAGAGACCCTTCTACCTTTGTAGAAGTGTGCTAAGGGTTTCAAGGTTCAAAGCAGCCTCCAGAGTGATATATAACACTGTCATCCCTAGAACTGGGAGCAGTAATTCGATTTCAGACACTATAGAAATGATTACCTCTATTTAGGTACACCTAAGGGTGTCTCAATAATTAAATATATGGGACTTGACATTTATAAGAATAAAAACATCTGATATCTACTTATCCCTTGTTTTTATATTTTCACTGCTAAGATGAGAAAATGTTCTCTGAAGACAAAATATTTTAAGCTTAATTGTCTTTATATAGGTATTACTAAATGCTTTTCAAATGACCGTAGAACACTCGTTAATACTTATAGCAAGTATTTTATACAATCTCTTCATTTCTACTACAGAGGCTTTTACAAGTTTCCATTCTATGCTAGGCACATGGTATTCCTATTTCTGAGTAAGCCTTTAAAACACTATTGATAAGAAATATTTTTCTCCTTGGAGGAAGCCTTAAAAAGATTAGAGAAATACATTTAACAATCTATATTTCCTTTATTAGCTACTATGAGTCTATCAGCAAATATTTATCTAAAAAAAAAAGGGTTAGTAAACTACCTTTCTCTTGCCAAATTCAACTCAGGACCCATTTTTGTAAATAAAGTTTTATTAAAACAAGCGCCAGAGGGGGAGACGAACCATGAGAGATGATGGACTCTGAAAAACAAACTGAGGGTTCTAGAGGGGAGGAGGGTAGGGGGATGGGTTAGCCTGGTGATGGGTATTGAGGAGGGCACGTTCTGCATGGAGCACTGGGTGTTATGAACAAACAATGAATCATGGAACACTACATCAAAAACTAATGATGTAATGTATGGTGATTAACATAACAATAAAAAATTAAAAAAAATAAAAAATAAAATACAATGAAAAAATTAAACTTGATTTCAGTGCTTGTTATTACTCTAAAAAAAAAAACACAAGCGCACTCATTCATTTATGTACCATCTATGAATGCCTGTGTACTTGAGTAGCAGAGCTGACCCTCTGACCTGCAAAACCAAACATCCTTACTGTTTGGCTCTCTTAACAAAAAAAAAAAAAAAAAATTGCCAACCCCGATCGAAAACCTTCTCAAGGTAATTTTTATCATTAACCCAATTCTTACTGAAATAGTACATTCTATAAACTAATAACTTATTTTATGTAAGGTAAGGATTTTTTATTGGCACCACCAAATTATATCTTCCAAGCTTCAGAAGGCATCTCTTAATGGCAACATGCTATGGGGTGAATAAATTTCTATCCTCACTAGTATAGTTTGAGCAACAGTGCAGTAGAAATAGAAAGATAAAACCTTCTGTCTTGAGTCACTTCTTATTCAGTTTCCCCAACTACAGAAAATAATAATCCTCACTCTTCAGGGATATTTTTAAGATCAAAGTAGATAATAAGCACTTAAAAAGAATTTTATTGTTTATGATCATTCGGATTGCAATGTTTTATTTTCTCCATTTCTAGCCTCACTGACTGTAGTCATAACTTGTTTTAGTTGCTATTCATGTGTGAGTCTGGCCAACCTTATCATTCACTTAGTTACTGTGCCACTGCCAATTTATTCCTTGAGTGTACATGTTTAGTATGGCTTATTACTGTCCTCATCTTTTCTGCCCACTCATTTATTTCAACCCACTTGCACCCACTGCCTTTCTCACACTGGCTTTTACTATAATGCCTTGGATTTATCCACATGTGAAAAATACATACTGGTGTAGGGGCACGCTTAAGTGGGACACTGGCTAAGTGAAGAGGTCAGGGATATCCACTTTGATGAGTTCTAACAAGGCTGTTAACCGTGCTCCCTTTTATTTTCACAGAAATTTCCATATTGTTCAGTCCAGTGGCTCTTAGTATTTTTTTAAAGCATATAACCCCAGGTTCAAGGGAAATAAAGAAAAAACCTACCATAATAACCAGTCATGAAAAGGAGAGCAGGGGACGAGTTAAGACTGGAGACAAGAGGTAAATGGAGGTATGGGGACATATTAGAGGGGCATCTATCACTTTGAGAGCGGAAGGGGAGGCTCCCCAGAAGAGATGATGAAGCCTAGGTTCCTGGGTTGTGTGCTCGGTTAGATGAAGTCCAAGTCAATATTCATTTCAATTATTTCATGCTGAAGTGAACAATAGGGTCCACTTCTTCACCACAGCTACTGAACAAGGAAAACACCAGGTAATATTTTTGGAAAGCCAGGTCTGACCAAGAAGGGTGTGGTGTTTCTTAAGAAGAAATTAAATGGAGCACTGCTTAACTAGGTTTTTTAAAAATTAATTGTGAATTGTAGCAGGGCACTGGACTAGAGTGCTTTGTGGTCTTTTCCACATCTACTTTTTATAATTCTGCTGCTGTACTGGCTGTTTGACCTTGTACTGACAGATACGAAACTGGGAGAATAAATAAAGCTCAATAGTTACATTGTGGGAGAAACAGGCCTCTCATCTCCCTGCCTTTTTTTTTTTTTTTTTTTTTTTTGGTCCCCATGGCCCTATCTTCCAGGGGAAGGGGACAAAAGAGAGAGAAAGAGGAAGAAAGAAAGATGAAAAAAGCCCTACTATGTATTTCTTCTTACTGAAATCACTTCCATAGGTACAAGGGTAGTATTAAGCAACAAGGGTGCTACGATTTAAGTCCACACACATAGCTTTAATAAAAGATTTGGATGTTATGCAAGAGAACATAGAAGGGGGACAGAATATTGCTATCGAATTGCACTTGGAAAATAAATTACAAAAGTATGAACAGTATGATAGAACTGATTCTATGGTCTGTGGAGTCCACTGCATCATCTGCTTTGCCAAGATCAAGTGTATTTGACATAAACGGTTAGAGACAGGCATGGACTTGAGGAAGATAGGGTTTCAGAAGCCATGCCATGTCTGCTTTGTACCTGGTTGTCTTTGGGATAACAATGTTAAGTATTACTCTCCTCCTACGGTGAAAAAGAAAATAATGTGGTACCTAGCTCATAAGGCGGTTGTAAGATCAAATGGAATGATGCACAAAGAATAATTAGCAACATGGCTGGTACAGAGCAAGCATTAATGCATGTTAGCTCTAAGATAAACATTAGGTATGCTCGGGTCAATGCAAAAGCCAGAGGGAATAACTGAAACAGGTATTATTTTTGAAAAAAGCTATGATATGTCTAGGTATTACTGGAATAGAAGCCGACTGTGAGGCCTTTGGGACCCTCTAACGGAGTTCAACATGAAGTGACAATGTTGTTTTGCCTGATTTACATCAAACCTTTGTTGTTAAAATAGATTCTCCTCAATATGCTCAATATGAAGCATTTATATACTCAGATAATAGATACAAATCCATGCATTCAAATGTTCCTCAGAGTCAGAGATCAAGATGGAAATCCCCAGAACTGTAGAGATTTGTGTCTATAAACTTGCTTATTATATTCTCATTCAAGGAGGTTGGAAGGGATAGTGTCAGCTTTTTAACCAGAATCTTTTCATTACTTATCCCTGTTGGGGTTGCTGCACGTGCTGTGAGTGACCTCCAGAGATCCTCAAGCTGTATGCAGAGAGCAAATTGAATCTGAAAGCTTTATTAGACAAGTTTGTCTTTCAGCTGGTGGGAGTGGATGTCAGCCGTATTGGAAAAAAAATAAAATTTCTTGTGAAGCTGGGTCCTGACCTTGAAAAAAATCTCATCCAAAGCACACAATTCAATTCTGAGTTATGTCCTTATTTGTTAAACACAGAGTGCAGGTTCAAAAGAAAAAGGCACATTTTACCCTAAAACAAATAAGAATCAGGAAGGAAAATAATAGGGCTTCTCTTTTGATCTCGCTGGGCTTAGTGCGCCAAAAAGCTTATCACCAAATCATAGAGTCAAAAAAACAAAACTAATATGGAGGAAACAACTTTTTTTTATTCACTTTCAGAAGTAAAACTACCTCCTCCACTTATAATCCACAGTAAACATTATAGGAAGTTTATTTATATCTTTTATCCACACATTTCTTCAAAAATAAGGAATAATCCTGAGAAGCTGAAGTGACATCAAAGATTGACTAATTTGTTTTTTTTAGTTACTGTTTTTTTAGTGTTGGAGAACCATGATTTTTTTTTGAAGATATGATAATTATCTCAGAAGCAAGAATTGGAGGTATTGTGATTTTGACTTTTTGTTTTTCTACTGTAGGTCCAGTCTGTATTACAATTTAGGCACTGGTGTAGATAGTGCCAATAGCAATTTTGCTTAAATATTAGAATTGGTAGAGTGAATGCCTGTTCAATGAACTCATCATGGATTGGCAAGCACTTTAGAAAATGAGAATAAAATATATTTTCTCAAAAAACATTCGAGATGAGAGAGGGAATAAAGTGAATAAATTTTCAGAGGGAGACAGCACGTTAGACCATTAAGGGGAGGTTCTCAATTTGGATATCAAGACATTGTCAAGAATGAGAGGTAAGGAACGAGATGGGGGTTGGATTTAGCCTGCAAGATTTGCGTCAGAGCCACGGCATATCCCTATTTGATTGATACTGCAGCCTTAACAAAACAGGATTTACCACTGAGAATATGAGGATAAACGTATCTGTCAGTTGCAGCTAAACAGAAAACAGGGTTGTGATATGTAAGAATACTGAAGAGCACTAAAATCAGACACAGCAGATGAGGGTTTGAGTCCTGATTCTGCCACAAACCAGCTGGACAAGCATATAATCACTTAATCTCTCTGGTATTATAATTACATGGAAGGTTGACTTCTTTGATACAACTCCAAAATAAATGTACTGTGCATCTAGTCAAAATATATTAGCTGACCATGTACTACACGCTAGTCACTGAACAGAAAGTCACATATACAAGAAGGCATACACTGATGAACAAGATATAAAACAGGACTCTCCTGGAACTCAGAGTCTACTAGGAAATGAAAAATAATTATGTAAATAATTTAGAAATAAAAATAATGATAAGGCTATGAAAGAGAAAAATATGTTTTCAGATTGTGTAATAGGAGGCTCAAGGAAAGAGTCCTGCAGAATAAAAGAAGCACCTGAGATTTGAAGAATGAGTAAGGGGAGAGACCATCCAGGTGAGAAAGTAGTAGGTGTGGAAACCCTGAGCCAAAACATACATCAGACCCTATGTCAGGAAGAAGCAGACGTGCTAAAGGAACTAAAAGGCTTTGAAGAAAAGGGGTGGGGGGGGGGACAGTGGAACAAGATGGGTAAGCAGGGAACCATTGCATAAGACCTTGTGGGACATGTTAGTGGTCTGGGGATTTATTCTAAAAGCAATGGGACATCATTCACGGATTATAATAAAATGAGGTTTAAATGTTGCAGTATTATTCTTTGTGGAGCATGTTTCTATGGGGAATGGGCTAGAGAGAGGTAAATGACATCAGTTAGGAGGCAAGGTAAAATTTGATGGTAGCAGAAGGGATGGAGATGGCTGAAATAATTTGGAAGATATTTAAGTGACTTCAGTAGGACTTGGTGGTCAGTTGGATTAGAAAACTGAAGGAGAAAGAGGTATCCATTTATGATCGCTTGCTGGTACTGGCTTGAGTGGATGGTGTTGCCATTTCCTGAGATAGGGAATACAAGAAAAGAAGATGGGAGAGTAAAATCACTAGTTCAACTTTGGACACAGTAGATTTGAAGAGTCGGAAAATGACCAAGTCCAGATGGTGAGTGAGTTGTTGGATATATGGGTTCTCTTGAATTCACTAGTCAATACTGTGCTCCTCTACCACTCCATCCAAGTTTGCTAAATCCAAGGTTGGTTCTCAGGCGATCTTACTAGACTTACAGGCAATGTGTGACATGGTTTATCAAGTCCTTCTCCTGAATTCACTTCCTGCACTTGGTTTCTAGGTTTCCGTCCTATTTCAGTGACTACTCATTACTGTATCCCCAGCCTCTTACCATCGGGGTCCTCCAGGGTTGTCTTTGCAGATCTTCTCTTTTCTATTTGCATTCATCCCTAGGCTTTCACTGGCATAATCTCGTGGCTTAGCTGTATGCTAAAAATTACATATTTACATCTCTAGCCTGATATTTCTCCTAACCTCCAGGGCATATATCCTTCTAACTATTTTACATCTCCATTTTGATAACTAGTAGGCATACGTAACTTAATTTGTACAAAGCAGGGTTGGTTTTTTTTTTTTTTTTTTAATATTGCCTCCCACCACTCTGTACCTCCTACCATCTTCCCTCACTCAGTAAATGACACCACCATTCCTACAATTTTCTCAGGCCAGAAACCTCATCGCATTTTCTCATTTCCTCTATCAAATCTGTCAACTGATCCTGTTGGCTCTAGCTTTTAGACACATCCAGAACCTGTCCACCTCTCATCGCTTCCACTGACCCTACTCTGGATAAAATTATCACTTTCTCACCTAAATTATTTGATAAGTCTCCTAACTGGTCTGCTCTTGCTTCTCCATTAATCTCCTTATGGTTTATTCTTTTTTTTTTATTATGTTGTGTTAATCACCATACATTACATCATTAGTTTTTGATGTAGGGTTCCATGATTCATTGTTTGTGTATAACACCCAGTGCCCCACGCAGTACGTGCCCTCTTTAATACCCATCACCAGGCTAACCCATCCCCCCACCCCCTCCCCTCTAGAACCCTCAGTTTGTTTCTCAGAGTCCATAGTCTCTCATGGTTCGCCTCCCCATACCACCCTGAACGTGCCTGATCTCGTCTTACAGTTTATTCTTAACGCATCCAGAAAATTTTTGCCAAAACTTAGGTCAGATGATCTCATTGTTGGGCTCAAAACCTTCTAGTGGCTCTTTCTCTTATACAAAGTCAAAGTCAAAGTCATCCCAAGGACCTTTAAAACTCTCCTGATCTGACCTTATCTCATAACTGCTATCCTCTTCACTCACTGTGCTCCAGCCATACTCGTTGTTCTTCCGACATTAGTTATGCACCCCTGTCATGGCGTTTGTTAGAGTGCCATCCCTGGAATGCTGCAGCCTAGAATGTTCTTCCCCCAGAAATCCAAATGGCTCACATTCTGACCGCATTCAAGCCTTCATCTAAATTCCACCTTTTCAGTGAAGGTGTCTATCAGCCTCACCCTTGTACTCCATACCCACACTCCTTACACTCTTCCCTGCCTTCTTTTCCATTGCAGTTATCACTTCAGAATATGTGAACATGTTGGGGCACCTGGGTGGCTCAGTCGGTTAAGCATCTGCCTTCAGCTCAGGTCATGATCCCAGGGTCCCAGGATCGAGCCCTGAGTTGGGTGCCCTGCTTAGTGGGGAGTCTGCTCCTCCCTCTCCCTCTGCCACGCTCCCCTGCTTGTGCTCTCTCTCACTCACTCTCTCTCTCTCAAGTAAAAATCTTAAAAGAACATGTGAACATGTTGTATCTATTTTCTTTATTGTCTATCCCCACAGAAACATTAGCTCCATAAGGACACAGAGATCTGTTTTTCCACTGCTATATTTCTGAATTGGTGTGCAAACCCAGAACTCAAAAGAGAGGTGTAGATTTAAAGTAAGAATGTGAGGAACTTCAACGTATAGTTAGTAATTGAAATCATGCAAGTGGATGAGATTATCCAAGAGATTAAAGAATGTGAAAAAGCAAGCCTGCATTAGTTTCAACACTGAAAAGCCACATAGAGAAGTTTGAGCAAGCCAAGAAGCTGCAAAAGAATAGCCAGGGAGGTAAGAGGAAACACAGAGTGGTGCTATATATGTGAAAGGGTAAAAGAAATGTTGCAAAACAGGACTGGCCAGGGGCGCCTGGGTGTCTCAGTTGTTAAGCCTCTGCCTTCGGCTCAGGTCATGATCCCAGGGTCCTGGAATCGAGCCCCACATCGGGTTTTCCGCTCAGCGGGAAGCCCGCTTCTCCCTCTCACTCCCCCTGCTTGTGTTCCCTCTCTTGCTGTCTCTCTCTCTCTCTCTCTCTCTCTCTCTCTCTGTCAAATAAATAAGTAAAATCTTTGGGGGAAAAAAAAAAAACAGGCGTGGCCAACAACATTAAATGCTACTCAGAGTTTAAACAAGATGAGGATTGAAATAGTATTTGAACATAGAGGTCATTTCTGGCCTTAGGGCATTTCAGTGGTCTGATGGAAGGATACAGCAAGGCTGCAGTGGGGGGAAGAACTAGACTCAGGAAGGAAGAGGACTCTTTCCAAAATAGTGGCTGTGAATGAGAGGAGAGAGATTTGCTAGTACCGGGAGGAGAATGTGTGGTTGAGGTAGAACAGTTCTAGGATGGGGAAAACATGATCATGTATAAATGTGGCTGATGAAATCATGTGAGTCAGTTTAAAGATACTTTATATTGCAAGGGGAAACTTTTTGGATGTTCCAGTATAGAAGGACATGACTGGCTAAGGTAAAATGGCAGAAAGATACCAGGTCCTCAACTGGTGGCCAAATTTATTATGAGCTAGTAGTACATTATAGCAGGCAGCATGATATCATCATATAAAAGTTGGAAAATGGTATGGAGACTTTGTGATTTGACTGAGTCATGAGTAGACCAGTCATTATGGGACAGGGTCCAACTCTGAAGCCTACAACAGAAAAATAACATGGAAACATACTTGGGGGGGGTAAAAGGGGGCCACAGAGATGATTAAACATCTGAGAAACAGCTTTTTTGTTGACAGGCCATGGGCACTCACCTGATTTATGTGAAAAAAAAAAAAAACAAAGTTTAAAGGGAGATTAAATAACAGACTTAGAAGAATGTCTAATAAAGTGAGAAGTTTTTTTTTTTTTCTACTCAAAAAATGATTTAGGCAGTAATTGGAACTTGGGTTAAGCAGTTGAAAGACTGTCTTGAGCGTAACAGCAGTGGTGGAACTCCACCTACCCTTGATTTTTTAAGAAGAGAGTAGGCAGTTAACCTTAAGATTGCTTCTAAGAAAGAGCCTTTCTGGAAGATAGTGGAGAAGAATGAATGACCTCTCAAAGACCTTTCAGATCACAATCTTAGAAACTACAAATTTAAGTGCAAATATTCGATTTCAAATTGATTCAGAAAAACTTTAGAAAATATTAGGAATACAAGAAGTCTTTCCTTTGTGGGCTGTGGAATGCCTATTTTCATGACATTTAAATAATTGTAATTTCCACTTGATAATAGCTTGAGAAGAAATTCAACAATACCATATATTCTTTAGTGATTTCAGCAAAGGTCCTTTTTTTTGGAAGGATACAGATAAATAATATAAAAAGACTAAGGTAATTTTACTGAAATGAACAATTTATTTCTGTTAAAATGCAGGATATATGCATAAATGAAAAATCTCTTATGGTCAGAAAACTTTATTTAACCATTGATGTTATTCTCCTTCTCCCCCCCCCCACACACCGTCACCCCCCCCCAACACTGAAACTTCCAGGAATGCTTCCAACAAGCATTATAAGTGATGGATTAGAACTTCTCTTCCTTTGCCACTTCAGACTTCAAAGCTTGGCCCCAACCAGAGATGGTAACCAAGCAATAAAACTGCCAAAAGGTTAAGAGAAGGAGAAGAAAGGGAACTTCATCATCACAAAATGGATAATTAACATCCAAATACTCTAGTTTTTACACTCTATCACCATCTTGCTTATTAACAGCACTGTTGTATCCACCCTGTTAACTAGGGAACATTGTTGAAGAACCTGGCCTGGCCCCAGGGACTCCCAGTTGCTTACATTAGAAGGACTTCCTTCAGATCAATGTGAGCAATACTAGGGCCTCTCCAACAGAGTTTCCTGCTCTCACCTCCCCTTTTATAGCGTGACACATCTCATTGTATTTCAAGTATCCTCCTCTCAGCCTAATCTCACTGATGCATACAAATATGATTTAATTGATTAATTAATTGCTGCCAAGACTTGGAGGGCCTCTGTAATTGCTCAGAGATTTGAAGTATCTTGAGGAGGGTCTAAATTTAATTTCTTATAACATTATTACAATTAAGTAGGGGGCTTCACATTTTTGGTACAAAATCTTACTCCTAGTGTATTAGACTTTGAGAAAGTTTTTAAGGTTTAAAGGTTTTAATTATAAAGCTGATGACCGTATATATGTGTCTAGGTATTTTCAGTAGAGTAATCATAAGTTAATGAGGCAGAGAAAGCCTTGGATCCCGTGGAACCGATGTGAATTAACCTAAAAGTACAGTGGAAGGCGAGTCAACAGTGGGGAAACGGGAGCCAGGAAAGGATATGGGTGGCACTCCTCCTTGTGTGCTTTTTGCTTGTTTTAAGTGAACTCTACCCTCAATGTGGGGCGTGAACTCATGACCCTGAGATCAAGAGTCCCATGCTCTACTGACTGAGCCAGCTAGGCACCCCTCCTCCTTGTGTTTTTGAGAATGATGGGGACTCAAAAGGGGAGTAAGAATATGACAGTTGACAGCCTCCTTCCTTCCTTCCACATGATCATTGCAAATAAAGGGCATTTTCATAATAAATTATTTTATCACAATTTAAATTAAACAAATAAATAGTAGTATGCCGAGATTATATTTAGGCTCCAATTAACCTCATGCTTTTATCGAACTGCCTAGATATTTAAAGTATTATTGAAGTAGCTTTGGAATGCTTTAATTCAACTCTGGAGAGGCAAGTAAAGTTCAAATAATAAGTGTATAAATAACCTTCTATGTGAGTATTTGATATTTAAATATGGCCTTCAAAAATTTGAATGAAGATAAATGAATCACTGCTTGAGATACTGTGTTCTGATTAATAGCATCAGCTTTGGAATCACAGAGATCTAATTTTGAATACCCACTCTGACACTTAATAGCTTTATAGCTTTGGACAAATTATTTAATCTTTCTGACCCTTGATTTTCTCATCTGCAAAATGGAAATCACAACACAATTCACTCAAAAGGTATAACAATGGCACTAATTCTAAGACCTGTTGTATTAATTTAGTTTCCCCCGGAGTAGACTGTAAGACAGGGATTGGAGTACAAGTAGTTTCACTGGTAGATGATACCAGAAAACTGTGCTGGAAGAGTAAAGAAATGAATAAGAATGGGAAGAACGTCTATACAAGGCATGCTAACGAACAGGTTATCACTGTGGGCAACTGTGGCTCAACCCACTGGAGACATGTGGTTTAGAACATGCTCCGGAGTGGTCTTACCCAAGAAGTAAAGATGAAATATTTATCCATCCCTTCCTGTCTATGAGTGGTTGAATGCTGTCCCAGGGATGTTTTCTCCCCGGCACTTCTAACCTGCTGGGCAAGTGGGTGAGCTTCTCCTGTGGAACAGGTACTTGAATTTAGAAGCCTTGGGGTTTATAGGAAGGACTAGTGCTGAGGGGATAAGAGCCAGGTAATTTGGACCCACCTGCCCCCTTTGGGTTTCTGTAAAGTGTTAATGGACCACTGTCATGTCTGTTTATTTATGTATTGTCTATGGTATAGCTGCTTTGAATATACAATGACAAAGTTGATTGCATGACCCACAAAGCTGAAAATATTTACTAGCTGGCTCTTGACAAAAAGTTGATAGCACAAGTGAGATTAGAATTTAGGCTTCTTGACCTCTAATGCAGCACTTCCGTGATTATACTTGAGACTTGCTCTCTCCAAAATTAATTACAGGAAGGATGGTTTTACCAGTGTTTAATCAATTAGAAACCTCTATTAACAGGCTCTTCTATGTGTCTACATATACAATGGTCATTCATTTCATAGTTATTACCCTGGGACATTTGAAGAACTCCAATATCCTGATTTGGAGTCTTCACATTAGTATCTTCTATATGCAGTTTATTTCAAAACTGCTAAATCGGGTATTGTAGAATGTGAACGTTCCCAGCCCCAGCAGCTTGTGGATAAGAAAGGATTCGCATTGACATTTACAACCAGATTTGCTGGCTCTTTGCCTCCATCTGCCATGCAGTCCTTCAGTCCCATACGAAGTCCTGTCTACCTAAATGTTCCTGAGAATGTCTAGGGGAGCTCTGAATAAGCGTGGCTATTCTTCCCTTAGATTTCTGAGCTGCTCGGCTAGGCCAAAGCTGCCTGGGCTTAGTGCTTTATCCATCTTCTTGAACTTTCAAGCTACAGAGTTTGTGGGGGTGGGGAGAGAAGTGGAGGTGCTAAAATATCATGGGGTTCCCTCTGGCATCCACAGCACTGGATCTCACTCAAATGCTGCTCCACGTTGCACGCAGGAGTACGGATGAACTCCTTCCTGTCACCACTCAGGCCCATGGTGGTAGTTCTGAAAGTGCAGTCCCAGGACCAGTAGCACCACCTGGGGACTTTTGAGAGATGCAAGCTCTCAGGCCTCACCCCAAATCTCCTGACTCAGTAACACTGGGGTGGAAACCTAACAAGGTGTGCCTTAATGAGAAATGGGTGATTTTCATGAAGGTGAAGCTCAAGAACCATTGGCATAGGACAATGGATACAGACCAGCACTTTTACCTTGGCTTTCCCCACTTTTCCCCAATGTCACTTGTGTGAAAAGAGGGCCCCAATAACATCTCCCATCCATGTATGCAGCCCCTTGGCAATGACACTGCAGCTCTTCTTGCAAGAGATGGTGTCTCTCTCCACTCCCTGAGTCTGGGCTGGCCTTACAACTTGCTCTGCTAATAGAATGGAGCAGAAGTGATATTGTATGAATCCCAGAGTCTAGGTGTCAAGAAATCCTGTGGCTCCCACTCTTACCCTCTTGATACACTGTCCTGAGGATGCCATATAATGAAACCCAGTCCAGCCTACTGGAGGAGGAGAGGCCCTGTGAAGAACCAAGGTTCTCCAGCCAACAGCCGGCTAGCAGATAATTTTTTTAAAGATTTTATTTATTATTTAAGAGAGAGAGAGAACGCGTGAGAGAGCAAGCGCAAGTGGGGGGAAAGGGCAGAAGGAAAGAGAGAAGTAGATTCCCTACTGAGCGGGGAGTCTGACATGCGGCTTGATCCCAGGGCCCTGGGATCATGAGCTGAGCTGAAGGCAGCCGCTTCACCGACTGAACCACCCAGGCATCCCCGGCTATCAGATATTTGAGTGAGTCCGTTTTCGACTATCTAGCTCCTGTTAAAGCACCAGAGAACCGCCTGCCCGTGAACGACCCCTATCAAGACCTTCAGAATCACCATCTGGCTCATCACAGCCCAAACTGCAAACCCACAGAATGATGAGCAGGTAAATACCTTTTGTATTAGGCCATAACATTTGTGGTGTTTTTATGTAGAGATAGGTAACTGATACACTCAGGTATCCAAGCAACAGTGACTGTAAAAAAAGTTTTTTTTTTTTCCAGCATGCCTATTTATCTCATAAACTGAAACAATTTATATGGCTCAGGCAGGACTGCCTTATCGTATTATATAATTTAAGTAGGCAGCCATAAGGGAGCTTAGTTTGGTATTTTTTAAAAAAAGCCCTTGGGCCTCAGTTTCTACACACATAAAAAATATTAAGCCAGATGAAAATTTCAATGATTATTCCAGGTTCAGAGTTCGATGGTTCTAAGAAATTCAAACAGAATAAATTGATTTCTTCTACTCCTTAAGTAGAAAAAACACAGGAACATATCTCACTTTTATTCCTCATACATCCAAGATTGAGTTAAATAACATTAACTGCTGGCTAGCTGTTTCCGTATCTAGAAATTCCATTAGCTTCTTGGACAGAGAGATAGTGCAAGGCACAGCAAAAAAACAAAACAAAACAAAACAAAACAAAACAAAACAAAACACAGGCTTTGGAGCCTGACATAGTTGGATTGGAATCCTGGCTCTGTTTCTTCCCAGCTGTGTGGTCTTAATCTAGCTATTTTCCTCTCCAAGCCTTGGGATACTCACCTTATAAAAATTGCACATTTATGTATTTTGCAATTATTTTGAAGATGAAGGCACATATGGAAAAGCGAGTGGCACAACAGTAGAAGTGCAATGGAGAAAACTTGCTATGATGAGTTCTAAAAATACACTGTATTACAACATAGTCCATGAGATAATAATCATATATATGAAGCATCCTACAAATTAGATTCTCTTTTTTTATATTGTATTTATTCCCGATTAACTTTCTGGAAGTCAGGAATATAAATAATTCTTAATTCTGATGTTTAAACCACCACATTAAAGGAAGAAGAATGTTCTATTTGAATAAAAGCGGCTCTGGATCTACCAGCCTCCTTATTGATGCTTTTCATTCAACTGTGCATTTCACATTTTTGCTTTATGCCCAGCTTTACGTCAGTTTGCGACAGGGGATGAAAAGGCCCTGCTTTTGAGAAAATTCCTCTCTCCCTCAGTTCTTCTCCAGCTCTCATCCCAACTCCACCAGCTCTCCCCAGTGGCTTGGAGCTTGAGGGCATTCCCAGACTCTCCCTACTGGCAATGTGGAGGGAGTAGGGGGAGGTGGGACTCTTAGGTGGGGGAGAAGGAAGTAGGGCAGGAGTTGGGAAAGATGCTGTCACCCACTGCTTCGGCCACATGTCCTCGCCCTCTGCTCTGGTATCACTGGTCTTTTTGATATTCCCCCATCTTGAGCTACTTCAAGGCCTTTGCTCTGGCTGTTCTCTCTGTGCCTACTAGAATAGTTGCCCCCAGATAAACGCATGGCTCACCTCCTCACTTCTATCAGCTTCCTGATGTTCTCAAATGTTCTCTTAGTAGAAAAGCTTTCCTGACCAAACTACAGACAATTATGTCTTCATTCCCACTCCCTTTCTCTCCTACCCTGGTCTCTTGTTCTCCTTAACTGCATTTCTCAAACTTCAGTGTGCACACTGAATCACCTGGGGAGCCTATTAAAATGCAGATTCTGATTCACTGGTTCTGGGGTAAGGCCTGAGATTCTGCATTTCTAACAAGTGCCCATTTGACGTCAGTCTATAGACTGCACTCTGGAACACCTGACAGTATTGAGATCGTATCTATTTTCTTCTTTATTAGCTCATTATTATTCTCTTCCAGTCAGAGTACACATTTCATGAACGGAGAGATTACCTTATTTATTATTCTCAGCACCCCGTATGATGCCCACTACACAAAAATTACTCAATAAATACTTATCAAGTGAATAAATTACCTATGTTGTTGGAAATCCATACTGGAATTTGAAATGCATTTTCCATTACAAACATTATTGTTACATTCAGGTACTTTATAGGTTAAATAGATTTCCGTACCCTCGCTTAACAAGCTTCCTACCATGTGTAAAGTGGCTTAAGTAGGAGCATAAACACATAATTATGTTCAGAGTTCAACAAACTTATAAACAGATCATTGGAGCCCAATCTTTTTACAGAGTTACAGAGTGAGGCTGAACATGCCAGAGAAAGCTAGAGAACAAACACCAATAAATGATTATATAGGAACCAAGCTATGCATATGTGCTGAGGGAACCAAAAATTATAGGTCATAAAAAGAAATAAGCCTGATATAATTACTTGAAGATAAACCCTGACATAGCAATTTTAGTGTCCCAGATTGACAAAACAAAACCAATCAAAACAAAACAAAAGCAAAGCAAAACAAAAATGCTTGCACAACTTTTTTCAAGTTTCCAATGTCATGAAATGGAACTCTGATGAGGACTCAGAAACCCCAGGGGACATATGAGACACACTGTCCCTAGATTCTATGACCTCTTTTAACCCAAATGCTACTTATGCTTTCTATTGAATTATCAGTGTGCTCCCCAGGGTGTGATATTGCCAGTGTGGTTTATTTCTACTTGATATAAAATAAAAATCAACTTTACTTGAAGAACCAGTCACCAGGCTTTAATACTTCAATCATTTGATCTTTGAAAAATAGACAAGGCAAAAATACAAACAACGCCCCCCCCCCCAACCTGCACCAAGATGTTTTAAATTCTGCCTAATTACAGAACTAGCATAGCCAAGTTTTCTGGTTCCTTTCCCCTGAGATCCAAAGCCAGCATTAACACTGCCACGAGATTTTATGCATGCCTTCCATTAACAAATGAATAAAAAGTGAAGTAAAATAAACTGAAAGTATTCAGGAAAAATAAAAGTCAAAGCTGGGCTACATGAAGAAACATTCCTTCCAAGTCTGCTTTTGGTAGTCAGGGTCTATTTTTCTTTTCCCTGAACCAAACATGGAAGAGCTCTTAAAGTTGTTTTCCAAAGGGCCGGGGGGCGGGCAGGAGGACCATGTGTGTTCCTGTGGTTTCAGCGATTTGCACCAGCGTATGTGAAGAATACTGTCCAAATGATAGAGGATTCACTGAGACGGAATCCTCACGTATCTAGCGCTAGTTGGTACTCAGGTACCCTACCCTGATCCCCTCTTCAGGAGCAATACACCCATCCCTGCTGCTGGGAGAATCGGTTGTTGCTGGTATTCCTTACTAGGAATTTGGCCCCAGAAATACTCTTTCAAGGTCTCCCTTTCACCCCACTAGGCAGCCTCCAAATGGGCAATGACTGGCTGGTTCAGGAATACAAAGGCCATCCCTCTCCTTGCCAATCCGGAGAGCCTGCAGAGTCAGCCCCGCTCTCAGGCTCCCGTGGAAGAGGCCGAAGCCTCTGTTACAGTCAAATGACCCTTCAGCCTCTTCCACCGTCTACTCCCTTGTACTTTTCTTTGTCATAGATGTAGCTCCGGAGAACACACCCCAATATACTTTTGTCATCCTGCACTCCGAATCAGAGTCCATTTCCAAGGAACCTGCTCTAAGGCATTTTGCATAGTAAGTAACACTAAAGCTTATTCCTATTTTCATAACTGCAGCCAATTTTCCCTTATATCCAGAGATCATCTCACTGTTGTGCTTTTGAACAAATGGCTGCCACCAAAGAGCATGCGATTGGGCATACTTACGGGCTCCGACAGTGCTCTGTCCAGGAGCCGGGCCAGGCAGCTTTGCCCTCAGCTCTTGAAGTAAGTGGGTTACCGCCTTCCAATCAGAGCTCAGATCTTCCAGCTTTCTCTTGAAAAGAAAAGCATACGTGTTATTTATTTCATTAACATCTTGAAGATAAGTCATGTTGTTATGAATTCATTTTGTGAATACATTATCGTATTTCTATTGTATTTTACTTCTAAATTAGTTTTTCTAGGTAGAGCTCCTTTCAAAGGTATTATAATTATTTTACCCAACCGCCCTACAAATCCAGGCACAATTTCATTTAAAGGAAGTAGAGCGCAAACCTTAATGAATGGAAAACAAACACAGACAAAAAACATTGTCATCTCAGCAACTGTCTTGACCCTCTTGAAGAGTATCTAGTGTGGTTGCATAGAAGAATTATCCAGAGAACATTAAAAAATATCATCATGTCCTGGCTCACCCCAGATCAATTATATTAGCACCTCTCAAAGGGGGAGGCTGGGATACACATGGGGATAGGACACTCAGAGTTCACTTCAAGGAAGGACTCTTGTCCCAAATGGTGGAAAAGATGGCAGAGTGGTCCTTCAGGGACTATCTCAGCTGCAGAGCAAGCCCTTCCTAGGGCAGCCCTCATTCAATGACCAAGGTGAGGGTATAAAGGCTCAGTCCATTTTGCTCAGAGCAAGACAATTCTGAAGTGTCATTTCAGCTGCAGGGCTCCCCATGGAGTCACCAAACCTGTATGTGACCAGCAGCGTGCTGGTATACGTTTAACAACTGACTCTCTGGAAAAAAAAAAAAATCCTAATTTTCGTGTTTGCCAATTTCTGGGGTGGCAATACTCCCACTGTGGCCAGTTTCACTTGACCAAGGTGGCAAGTGGCTCACAAAATGCCTGAAAATTTGACAAAAGATCGTCAGGAGCAGATAGGAGGTGAGTACAGTACACCAGTGGTTAGCCATATGGTTAGTTATGGCCAGGAGAATGTGAACAGAAGTAATATATGTCAGGTCTGGGCTGAGGCTTTTAAAGAATCTGTGAGGCTTCTCTACCCTTTCTGCTGGCTGGAAGCAAAGGAGTCTAAGGTCCTAGGGAAAACTTTTTCAGTGGACTGGGGGGGCGGCGGTGGTGGTGGTGGTGGTGGTGGAGAATTAGTCCTAATGCCCTGGAGCAGCAGTTCTCATACTTTAGGATCATCAGAGTCCCCTGGAGGCCATGTGAAACCACTGAGAGCTGGGTCCCAGCCCCAGAATTCTAGATTCAGTATATCTTGGGTGGGACCCAAGAACTTGCACTGCTTACAGTTTTCTAGTTGACACTGATGCTGACTGTCCAGAACCAAAGCCTACGGTGATCATTATACCTAATGAGTTATCTAAGCATCGACAATGGACTGGATATGCACCATCCTTGAAAGGAATAAGAAAATAGGTCCTTAAGTCATTTTCTGTAGCACTTAATTCTCTTAAGAAATCCCATTTAAGGGGCGCCTCAGTGGCTCAGTCGTTAAGCGTCTGCCTTCGGCTCAGGTCATGATCCCAGGGTCCTGGGATCGAGCCCCGCATCGGGCTCCCTGCTCGGCGGGAAGCCTGCTTCTCCCTCTCCCACTCCCCCTGCTTGTGTTCCATCTCTCGCTGTGTCTCTCTCTGTCAAATAAATAAATAAAATCTTAAAAAAAAAAGAAATCCCATTTAACAAAAGCTGCCAAGGGAATAAGTCCTAAAACAAATACTAAAAATCCATCACTTCCTAATTTATATCATCTATGCTCGTGAGGTACCTTACGTCTATTGTGTCTGACATGACAGCAAACCAGGGCTTTTAATTTTTTCTAGTCCACAGTGCATGTTGTGGAACATTTATTATCACATCAATGAATATAACTCTTTATTGAAACATAAGTCTTGAATCCAAAAGGAAACAAACAATACCTCTGATCAGTGAGGAATACTACCATTGAAAGTCACGTCATGTGGAAGATATTTTTCCATTCTGACCTCAGAGCTAAACACTGAGAATTAAATATTATAAAAAGCTAATGAATTAATACAGATTTGGTCTCCCAATTCCCTTGCAAAGTTGCAGGGACTTCACAAGGACAGAACATTAAGAATAACCGTGCTGATAACAAAAAGTAGCAACAGATAATAGGGAGGAGATAATAAACATAAAAACAGATACTGAGAAAATGTAGAGGTCTTGGTCATTTCTGGAAGGGCTAACAGGGCAACATACGGTGGGGTCTCATCATACATCATTTAACTTATAGGAAGTCACCTATATGTGCTGAGAGAAAGAGATTGCGCGATTACAGACTGATTTCAATACTGCTGGCATCTGCCCTCACTTTCACTCAATGAGCATATGGCTCCAGAGTGGCCAAGGAGAGACAGGAGCTTTCTGTTCCTACGGTAGTTCAACTTTCTTCTCATAGTGTAAGCCTCTCACCGCATTGAGTTTGCTTCTAATATTTAAAGATACGTATTTATCTTACAATCTGGCTTCTAAAAGCAAACTACTTCATCTGGCTCTCAATTGAATAAACAGTGATCTGTATTAAACTTCATATTCCATGTGCATCAGTGCATAACAAAACAGAATGGTAACTGACATTTATAACGATGCTCCTAAAAATAAAAGCAATTCCATCGTGTTTTAGAATTAGAAGTCCCGGATTTCAGTCTTAACTCATTGCTACGGCTTAGATGATCATTGGCAAATCAGATAGGTCACTCAGATTTATCATCCTTGAAACGTGGATATAACACCACCACCTGACTCATAGCTTTGTTGGAGAAACTAAATGAGATATTTGATGAGAAAAGAACTCTGTGAACTGCAAAGTACTATCAAATTGTTGGTTAGTTATTATGCACTACTTAATGAAGCAAAACAGAAGATGGTCAATAAAAATTTGCATTAAAATATTAAAATAAAAATATTTCAATGTGTAAAGGACAAGGTTTTGGTTATCCTAAAAATAACATGTTTATATATTCAGTTTCCTTTTATTAATATATACATTCGGAACAGTCTATTCATTTATTCGAATGTTATCTTGCCCACTGTCATTTTCAGAAGGGTAAATTTCAATGGGTATAATTTCAAATGCAGAAATTTGAAAAAATGAAGGAGTGCCCCCGATGTACCACAAACATCTGAGGACACTGTTCGGTGTCAAAAATGCAGTAAGTTCAGAACTGTATATTCCCCAAACTTTTGTAACAATTAGCAATAGATTTTGATTCAGCTGGTGACAAAAATATTCTCTCAACTTCTTTAAGTCTCCACATACTTCAGAGTTGAATTCGATGATCTATATATTATGGAAGTTTTGTTTGTTGGTCTGGTTTGGTTTTGCTTTTTGGTACTCTGGCAAGTGCTCAAATTTTCTACTCTCCCATCTTTGCTATCAGGCCGTCAACTCCTTTCAGGTAGGAAAACACTTTTGGTTGCAGCGAGTAATGCAGCGTTCCTCACATAACGAACTTGAAGTAGGCCTCAGTACAAATCTATAGATGGTAATGATTTCTTCACCATGTTAATACTCTTTAACCAGATTTAAGGGAATGAAATATACGTCTAAATTTCAACATCTTTAAATATAAAATGAGTGGGGATAATAATGATCAAGTCCCATTCTTGGATTAGATTTCCAGAATTTGAAAATTTTGAACATGCTAAGTCAATTGCAGACCCCAGGCTTTCCCCACGAGAGCCCCTCAAGATTGGCCATCGTAGGAGATTCCAATTTTACCCAGAGGGAGAAACTTGGAGAGCATTTTTGAAAAATGGTAAACTGGGGCACCTGGGTGGCTCATTTGGTTAAGCGACTGCCTTTAGCTCAGGTCATGATCCTGGAGTCCCAGGATCGAGTCCCACATCGGGCTCCCTGCTCAGCAGGGAGTCTGCTGCTCCCTCTGACCTTCCCCCCTCTCATGTACTCTCTCTCTCATTCGCTCTCTCAAATAAATGAATAAAATCTTTAAAAAAATAAAATCAAATAAAAATGGTACACTGAGTTTCATTAGAGGGGACCTTTGCAGCTGAGCATTATGTTCCATGGTATAAAAGCTGCCTGTATATAATCATTAAATTTTAAGATGATTATCTCAAACAATGGGAAATTTATTCTTTACCAAGAGCAGAAAAGAAGCATAAGAAAAAAATGATTTTTGAGTATAGCTTTCCTTTTTAAATTTAAAACGGAATACAGTTTTAAACTCCATGCGAGTTTGGCATTTTCCAAATTTAAAAATCTTACATGTTTCTCCTGTGTATCTGGCAAGAAATTAATATCGGCTACATAAATAACTGAATCCACCCACAGCTCTATGTACACAGACATGCATGTGAACGTTGTAACTGAGACATATATGTCTCTATGTCTATCTTTATGAATGCAATTAATACAACTGGGGGCCAGGAGTGAAATTCAAATCTCTAAATGCTTGCCCAGTTCCAGCACAAGCTACTGAGTAAGGCTCACGTGAGACTTTCCCTCCAAGTATCTCCTCAGACACGAGTTGACTCATATTATTAGAGCCCTCATAATGTCTTTTCTGTCATGTTTGTATTATTGTGAACAAAAAAACCTGCATAGTAGCTTGCAGTAACCTCAAGAGATGGGAATCTGGGATGCTTATAGAAGTCACCTGACAGTACTGGTTAATAATAATTTTTTTTTTAAAGGTGAAGGAGGTTAGCAAACCATTAGCAATGATTCCTGGAGTATAACCTCACACTTACCAGTGGTGAAGGCCCTTGTACACAAATCTTTTAAAGACAGTTTAAAAAAGCAAAATAATAAGTGACTCTGATGGGGTGATACATCATACATATCTAAGAAAAATGAAAAGATTCTCTTCTCTCCTAATATCTTGTGAATGGGCAGTGAACTTGGGGATAAAAAGTCCAGCGATAACACTGAGGACATAAAAAATGACCCTTTTGGTAACTCGCAGCTAGCTAGGTGTGATGGCCCTGACTGAACATAAATAACAGTCACGGAATATAAACTACACACAGACAACGTCACCCCAGGGCCATGTGTCAACAATACAGAGACGAGGCCACTCTACCACCACAAAAAGGACTAATATAAAGCCCTGCTACTTCAACAGTCACAGCTCTGTCCCGCTTCAATCCCCTCACCTTCTAGATAAAAATCATTATTAAAGATACCCAATCACCACACTGACTCTGTTGACAGCATCTAATCCAAATGGGCTTCCATTTCCCTAATCCCTCTTGAGAATCATCTAGCCAACTGAACCCCATAAGCAGCTCTTTCTAACCCCCTCTTACTGGGATGCCCCACAGTCTCCCTGGAGAGATTTCTCCCTTGCTGCGGTAAGCTAAAAATCCTAACTTTTTCATTATAGGTATGTTCCCAGTAGTCTTTGGATGGACAGGTTTAATGGCATCAAACGGGAATTCAAACTGTGCCATCCATTCTGCAAATAACTTAGAAGGAAGATGGTGAGCTCTAGAATTCTGGAATATACATATGAAGAGTGTGAGTGAAACTGTTTCATAAAATATAACATGGCAAAAGCAATATTTCTCAAGAGTGAGTTTTTCTGTAAAATGAGATTTAAAAGATGGAAATGCTGCTCAATTAAGAAATTAAATGTAATCCGACACTTGCAATCTCATCCTCATTCCTAAGTGTTCATAAGTTGCTCAAAAATCTATTATAAATCTTATTTTCCCTGTGGGAAGGTGGGACTCTCCTTATTTTCAAGCAAAAATAATTAGCATTTATTCAGCCTCTCACAAAGACTTCCTCAGTTGTAAACCTAACTTCTATGTTTAAAAAATGAAATTCTGAAAAAAAGAAAGTCTGCTACTCACGTATTAATAAATTATCAAATATCTCCAGGATTGTCACTTTCTTTCTGTATTCTTCTCCCAACTTTTTCTATAAGCACTGACATGGAAATTATGTTCACCAAAGGCGTGAGTCAAAATGGACCTATTCAATTCAGGGGGACAGACTTATGACTGTTGTCTCTCTATTGATTTCTGATGTTATAAAAAATCATTGCACCAGATAAACTAGATCGTGTGCCTGACAGAGCATGTATGGAAGCCAAATATTGTTATAAATGTAATATTTCATTAGGCAAGATTTTGACCAATAAGACACAACCTGTTATATCATCTAAAAATCTTCAGACGCACATCTGTCTCAATGTATTAAAAGTTATCAGGCAAACAAATAAACCCTAAGGAAGTTCTTGGAAATGTTATGATGTTGATATTAGCAGTAGAACAAACTTGCTGGGAAAAAACAAGCTTAATCTAGTTGATTAACAACAAAACAGCTGGGAAAATGAAACATCCCTGGTTGTGACTGACTTTAATAGAAAATGACTAATGATGCTGTCATTCTGCAGCTACTATTTGAGGAAATGATGCCTGGAAGATTATAACTGCCCTCTTGACCGTTTGTCTATGGCAATTCTTTTGTGTTAAAGGTTGGGGTGGAACATTTCGGCCAAATCCAGAAGGCCCTGAACACCTTAAGTTTTCTGTTACATTTAAAAAGGAATTCAAGAACATTAGTAAAATATATCAGTAGATTCACGGTAACCAGATTTTGTTTTTATAATCTAAAAAGGTAGCAAAGCAAACCAGCTGGCTTCATCTCATCACTTCAGCAAGTAACCAAGACATTTTAAATTTCATTAATGCTCTCACTTCTGATATACAGAAGTTGATGTAAGTATTCCAAAATACATACACACATTGAAAACATTTTAATAGAAAGAGTAGGGCTGCAAGTTGAGTTAAAGAATGAGTATCAATAGAAGAAAATGTCTTCTAACTGCTTTAGTTCAAGAGAGAGTTAAAAAAAAAAAACACCTTAAAAACCAAATAACTGCCTTTTTTTTTTTTTTTTTTTTTTTTTAGTGGTTGTCAATATTGTTACTGATGGCGGTTGTAATTGCTGCTTTTAAACCGCAAAATTACTCTGTGGAAAGTGGAACCTATTAAAAAAGATTCCATCAGCAGCATTATCATAAAATATTATTACCAAAGGAATAACTTAAGCAAAATGTTTAACAATTTATCTAATTTATCTGACCCATCTTCAATTTCTGAAGATGAAGGAACCAGATACAAATCAAATGAAAGAAAACTGTGCGTGTGTGTGTGTGTGTGCATGCGCGTGTGTAGGGGGGAGAAAGAGGAGATACAAAGCAAAACAAGAATGCTTGTTTCTTCAGTCACATTTATTCTAAAAATTTTCCAGTAATTTTGCATCAGAGATCTAGTGCTACGTTTATGTCATTAGTAGAACTGTCTTGTAACAATATATTTGACCTTTAATGGGAAATTCTTAAAGAACATAAGGGAGTGGGTTAGTCGGGGATGACAAAAAAGGAAACTAAAAATTTACTATCTTTGAACGTTAAAGGAATCCTAGAGAAGTTGATGAAGTGAAGGAAAAGGGGAAAAAAACTTAACAGGGATGAGGCCAGCTCCCAAAGAGAACTCAGCTTGGGAGGTGAGGACAGGAGCCGGACAGACAGGCTGTCTGATGCAGCATGTGGAGGAGCCAATAGACAGTTTCCTAAGAAACAGAATCATGCTCTGCTATGTCCTCAATTAGAACGTCTGTAAGCGGAGGACATACTAATTATCCATTTAAACACGAGATCGTGTATGTGTGTGTGTGTGTGTGTGTGTGTGTATACACATACCATGAGTTGTCATGTTCTTTTTTAAGAATATCACTTTCTTCTCCCTACCTTATCATTTCCAAATGAATCTTCCCCCCAAAACAGAACCAAACGTTTTTCATGAAAATATGCTGCAGGCTACTCAGACCCCTTTCCCTTCTATGAAGGGGTGAGAAACCTGGATGTTAAGGAGAAAAGGCATTAGGAGTAGCCCAATTTTTAAATCTGGATATATAAAATGAAAATTGAAAGGGGCTTTATTTACGTATTTTCAGAGCAATGGATCACCTGTCAGAAAAATCATCCCCTGACCTTGAAAAAGAGGTGTTTGATCCATGCAGAGATTTAAACAGTCCCTACAGCTTGTCGTCTTGCTGTGCTGGATTCCACATTCTGAACTATGAGGTGGTTTCTGAGCCTCTAGTGTTTTCGGGCTCCCACAAACCCCAGCTCACGTTCAGGTGTTTCCAAGGTCATGGTCCATATGAAAAGCTGCATGTGAATCAACTATTTCTCCACACCCCCACTCTCCCAAGTCAATCTTGCCCTTCTGCCTGTATCAACTTGACATGCTGATTCTCCTCCAAACGCAAGGGATAAATGGTAGAACAGGAATGAGTTTTCACTTAAGTTCTATGTCTCCGAAATGAGCTGACTTAAAAGGAAATGTGGAAGGAGAGAGACCAGAAGGAAAGAGAGCGCTCACTCTACAAAATGGTTTTAAGGAATGCAGATGAGAAGGAAAGTTAGTACCTCCTTGCTCTTCCTTTTATTTCAGAAAGCTAATTCCCCTTTTATATCAGTAATGCAAAGGCATAAAGTAGATAATGCTCACTAAGACGGTTCTGATCTCCAAGTGGCCCAGGAGTTGAAGGCTTGAGTGGGAGGTGTGATAAGTTAGCATCAACTGCTTGGATTGTTTACATATAATTAAGACAAAAATTTTCTCGATGACTTTCAACTAAGAATTTTCCCTCTGTTGTTTTTTTAACAAAGGCAGAAAAGTGAAACACAATTTCAATGCATATCTGTAATGTGTAACAATTGTGCCAAACCCTGCATCAAGTCTCTGAGAAGCAAGCAAAAGTAGACAGAGTAGACCTCCGGAATGGTCCATTTGTTTGTTTCATTGCTTACTACGAGAGCCACTCTGTTAACCAAGGAAAGTGTCTGCTTAGGGACTAGCTTTCTTCAGAGCATCAGCAGAAACCTGGAAATTTGCTGCTTTCAAGACCTTCTCCAGGTCGTCAATCTAAATACTGAACACAGTGTTGCTCCATGAAAATTATCATACCAGCCCTGGAACTGGATGCAAATGATTTATTATTATTATTATTATTATTATTATTTGGATATTAGGAACAGTGACAAGGTAGTCCTGAATAAATGTCTGTCAGTTTCTACACACAAATCTGTGCCTTTTAGCATCCGGTGTTTGGACATTGTATGTTTAGACTAAAACTTTACATTTACCTAAGGAAAGGCCCCTTGTAAACTCAAAGAAAAACAAACAATTTCCTAGAAATGAAGCTTGGGCCAAGCATAATCAGTGACCTTAGAGACAAGAGTCTAAGTCATGGTAATGTTGTTTGCAAGGACAAACTAGTTCTGTATAATGAGGTTATTGACCTGTACTGTTTTAGATCAGTTTTAAACATGAGGGCAAGGCTCACTAAATCTCAGCCTGCAATGTTAGCCAGAGAAACCGGGACTGATCAATAAACAGTCACCATTCCAGGCTCTCGGGAACCTCCATCATAATGGGACCCATTATAATTTTGGTCAGGTAGAGAAAATAAGGTAACCTATACCTAACGTCTATTTATCACTGGACTCTCATTTGCAAATGGAAGCCATTGATTAGCTATTTTTTGAAAACTGAGCTGGCTCTCCATTTCTCTCCTCGTGTAATAGCCTGTGAATAAATGTGTCCCAGACTTCAAAATGTACATGAGGAAAGGAAAGAAGGAGAAAGCTTTCTCCCTGGCCAGCTTTTTTACCAAAGAGAGAAGCAATTACAGACATTTCACTAAAAATTCTTGACCCAATAAAGTACTAAAGCCCGAATGCCAATTTTCCTTTCATAAGAAAAGACTGTCACAGAGAAAAGAAAGGTCACGGACCATATTGTGATTCTTTACAGCTGTTGGAGACAGACAGTATGATGCAGTAGCTTGATTTGAATTAAGCCAAACAATATGAAAAGCATCAAGGCTGGCAAGCAAAGCAATAAAGCCTCAAAGAATTTAATCTACCTTGAAGGTGGGACTACTTTCTGTATTGATGGCAGCACACCAGGACAGAAATGAGTCCTTTAATGCAATGATTCGTTAATAGCCTTAAGATCACGATATATAAACAGGATATGTTGATCAAAAAGACAGCTCAGCCTCTGCTACTGCGGTATGGACAATATTTCTTTACAAGTTATTTCATTGATTATAAATAGACCACGTCAATGGCAAATGTACAACAGGGGAAGCATAACCCATTATGAGGTAATGGATATTGCTAGAGGTTGCTTCATTACCTTCACTGGCTGAGTGGCTGGTTTTTCCTTGTACAAATGCTGCCCTTTAGACAAAATCCCTTCTACATCCGGCTGTTTAGCTTGAACCGCTACTTCAGTTTCCTGGGGAAAGGAACACATACAGTGCAGATTAACTTCACAGTTAGCAATAAAATTACTAAATTTAAATATACCCTTGGAGACTCCACATGCATTGCGGATCAATTTCTGCATGGTACATCGGGGCCCAAAAAGGTAGCTCTGGTGCAGAGAAAAGAAATAGAGGCCGTTGTGGAACACAGTAAGGTTGAACATATTTATCCCAAATCTCCTTGAATCTTACTCCAATACTATTAAATAGAAACACAGACACTAACTTTGTTTTTAAAAAAAAAATAAATCTCAAATGCAATAATGAGGAATAGGATTTACAAATATGATTAATATGGATAAATGCTATCGTTAGCTTCAATAATCCCAGTAATCCTAATGTTCATTTTACTTTACAAACTCCTTATTTTAACAGGATTCTTTTGGGCTTTGGATCCAAAATTTAGCTTTGAAATAAAATCAAATAATTCTTACCACATCATTGTCAAGATTAAGTTTCTTTCTGAAGAGTAAACACTTAAAGCACCATGTCAAGGCTTATTAATTATTAAGCAGTCAAATTAAATAGGCCTTTTGAGGAATGATTTATTTAAAAAACACGTTTGTTTTCCCTTAGTCTAGAGAAGACTGAAGAACGACCAAACAAACAAACAAACAAAAACCTCTTTAGATGTGAATATAAAGTATTTTGTTATTGGCTACTGTCTGGCTGGCTTGAAGAGAGAACAAAAGAAATGTGCATAAATTGAAGCTGAAGGAAATGAAGTTAAATATTACAGAAGACTTTTTGGTTGGAACATTTGTTAAACACTAGGATGGAATATCGATTAATCAATGTCAGGCGTCAGTCAGGGCCTGGGCAATCTTCCCCAGATAGCAACTTCTGATTAACCCATATCTCCCTTCCTCCCTCCCCTACCCTGGAGCCTCCGAGCACTGCTGTGCGTACGTGTCTTCATGCCACTGCTTCCTTTATATACTCCATTTTTATCTTTCTCTCTCAGCGCATCAGAGCAGGGAGTCTTCTGAACCCAAATTACTGTAACTTATAGGGCACAATAGGGTGTCTTACAGTTTATGCATGTTTGGCACATACTCGTGAAAGGGATTATTTCTTTAGTTCTCATTATGACAAATACCAGTGGAAGGTGGGCACTTGAGTTAAAAGTGTTTATAACACTAAGACTAGCCCTGTGTCTTGATGAGTATGCATGCAACACGAACATGCACACACCACCTTTAGGAACAATAATTACGGAGGAAAACAGGGACTAAAATTTTAAGAACTTTCTGAATGATAAAAAAAAATTCTAAGTTATTAAAAAAAATCTTGTGAACTTGTAATGAGTTCAAATTCAGCATGGACTTTGTGAGAATTGGGTATTTCTTCCCTGAAAACTGCTTCTAAGCGCACCCAGTATAAATTCTATACCTTCTGAAAATGATCACAAATAGTCAATAATTCTGCCGATGTTTCAGATATACAGCCAAATGATGAACACTAACGTTTTTCTCTCCCTGCCCCTCTTCTGCAATCCCAAATAGTTCTAAAGATTGCAATGCATTGATGCTACTATTCAGAAGAGTTAGGAGACTGCATTTTTTATCACAAGGAATTCCCTTAGGAAATAAACACATTCTAATTCTTGCAATTTTCATTGGCAAATGAACACGAACAGCAGCAAGTCTGACATTAGGGCAGCCCAGATATTACTTAGAGCCGAATTTGAAGCAGGTGCTTGCTAGATGAACTGAGGAAAAGTTGGCATGCCTTGTAAAATGTCCCTGGTTTGCACCTGCAGAAGGTAAGATATTTCCTCTTCAGGCCATCAAGTTAGCCCCAGATTTAGTCCTCTGATGAATGAGCACTGCAAAGTCACATCATTTCCCTTTATAGAAATGTTTCCTATTAGCATGTCCTTCTATCACCGCTAATGTCATCTCTTTGTCCTTCAATGAAATAATGAAGAGTTTAAGTACCCAGATGAGATTTACCCTTAGTCCCACAGAAATAGAGCAATGGCAAAGGAAATCATGTTCAGCTCTAAATTCTTTGTTGTTATTTCTTGGCAATGTTTTGGAGAACCTGATATCTAATTACATGTACCTTTGATAAATCACTTCACAAAGGCCATTTGTGAAAATAAAATTTTACAATTTACCTCACTACATGTATTTGTGGTGTGAATTTATTAATTAAAATGTAGGTCAGTTGTTCAGGGTCAAATATTATTGCTTGAAGGATCAGCTGTAGTAAATCCAGTTAAATTCACTTAAAATACTCTTTAGCGTATTTTTCTTTAGTGTGAGAAAAAAATAGAAGTATAAGTGAATTAAATTAAAAAAAAAAACTTGGTATCTCTCCATGCAATGAAAGCTTGACACAATGAAGGTGAAAAGCACAGCAGAGCAAACGATGCCAGCCGAAGCACGGGACTACACAAAAGTAAAAAATGCTGCTACAATCCCTAGCTGTGCTGAAAATGTCAAGAAACTGCTATAATGGTATTAACTGCTGTAATAATATTTACAAACCAGAGTTGCTAACAGTTTACTATGTGTCAAACAGTGTGTGTTTCATACATTTTTTCCCTCATACTTAACACTTCCACAAAAAGGGTATTATCTAATTTTACATATGCTGAGACTGAGGGAGATTGGGTCACTTGTCCAAAACCACATGCTCTGCAAGTGGCAGAGTTGAGATTATAACCAGGAAATGTATGCCACCAAATGTCCACTCTATCCGTCCCTCGGTTGTGTATACCGTGTGTGTACGCGCTCCAAAACTGGCAGTCGCCTCTCTTAATACCATGCTATTTTTTTCCTCTTCCTCTTTAACTCCAGTACATTCTGTGATATCCTTCTAGGGTGTAAGTGAGAGAAAATCTGGTCTCTTCCCATAGAAAAGAAATAAGTTCTCACATAGCTTTTAAAATGCACCATGGGTGTCTCTTTGTGGGTTTATGATTGCCAAACTGATGATATCCAGGTCAGAGAACTGGTTTGAGTAAACCTTTTATCTCACAAATGGCCTTACATCTTTATATGATTTAAGATAAGGTGAAGGAGGTCACCACTAAAATGGAAACAGCTAATTATAGTGGCCAGTTTTTGTTAAGTAGAAAGTGTTCAACTTCAAAGAACATTCAGACAAGAAAGTCTTGATAGAATTTCAACCAAAAAAAAAACCCCCACAAAAAATACCCCACCTCCCCTCTAATAATAGCACCTTTCCACTTAGGTTTTTTTTTTTTTCCTCTGCCTTATTCTTAAAATATCCCCTACAGTGTAAGATTGTTCACCAGGAGTCAAGACCCTTATGATGTGACTAGAGTTTGATTTCCTCATTTCACAGAACCGACAGCTCACTACAGTCTCATGCATAATTTTAAGAGAATAATTTGTAGTAATTAGAGAATAGAGTAATCCTTCATTAATAATCACTAGGAGAATATCATAGTGTATTTTAAAATCTAGCCCTCACAGGGTTTCCAAATGGAGTGATGGTCTAAGCACCTTCAGTCTTAGTTATTTCTTATGAAACGGTATTACTCTCACTGGGGAGTTGTTGGTCTGACGAGCCGCAAATCAAAGGTCCGTGAAGAAAAAAGACAACACCTGTGAGGGGGAAAGCAGCAATTCCGATGCAAATTAACACACACATTTGCTAAGAATTGACGTCAATATTATATTTCTCATTTCATATTAAGCTGATTATACACATGTCTTTTTTTAACTAGAAATTTGCCCCAAGGAAAGTGTAACAGAGAGGCATTTTGCCTCGTTTTATTTTTTGAATTTTTAATCGTGTCTCCATCATTTTACCTATTGCTAGCCTCCTAACACATGAATAATATGTATATATGGTGTGCTATGTATCACCATGGAAGGAGGATATAAACAGCCTCTCACATATGTTCCAACATTCACCCATTCTTTGTTCATTTGACAAACATGGAATGAGTATTTACTCTATTTCAAAGTCTTGGCTGGGAACTGAATACTACAGGGCGTAACGTAGTCCTTTGTGAAGGATAAAGAGAAATGATCACATATTAAACTTACAAGGCAACAAGTAGAACAGCCAGCAAAGTGCCAAGTCCAGTGGGGCACAGAGAAGGAACTGATGAGTTCCGAGTCTGAGGGACAATGAGAGGGTGGGGGCTGGCCTCACAGCTGAAGAAAGGCCTGAGCAAAGGCTTGGAACACAGAGAGCTCATGCACCTGGCTGACAAAAGGAATGGATGATATAAGGTACTACAAGAGGGAATCTGGGATCTGCAAAGATAGGAGCCAGAGGCAGGATGGTGATCCCACACCGGGGCAATGGGAAGAAACGGTACAGGAATAGAAGGCAAGAGCCAGGAAAGGAGGATCTCTTACACTACCCTCAGAACCTTAGTGGAGACCCCACAAAAGGGTTCTGAATGAGGGAATCACACTTTGCATTTGAATTGATGTTCTAAAATGAATGCATATGAATATATGAATAGGGAGATAAAAGATCTACTACTAATGCATGGTTATTCATTCAAATAAGCTGGTGTGAATGAGATATGTATGCTGCTACTGAAAAAAAGAAGAAGCTCGAGTAAAAATGTCAACTTTTTCCTTAGCAAACTTAAGTGACCATTAACTTAGTTTTCTAATTTATAGAGTATTTCCTGCCATTTGGCTATTTTGTCAATCCCCACAATCAAAATTTTTCTATAAACTCTAAGATATCATGGGTTCTAAGAACCACTATTATTTTATGAACTGCTAAGAAGGTTAAAAAATCAGATTTTGTAGACACTATTATGAGATGTATCTCAGAGAAGCTGAAATGTAAAAAAGTGCTTTTGAAACCATGGAAATTCTAAGGTGTTGGTGAATACTACAACTGGTTTATTACTTCATTATTATTTGCTCGACTCTACAAACATGGCTACAGCTGTGAATGAATACAGTTTCCTCCCCACTGACTTTGGTCTTTACCATGTGCCTTACTTTGATCCATGAACTGTGAGCAGAAGAGACTGTATGACAGCTGTGAGCTGGGTCTTTAAAGATAATTCAAGATCAGCTAGTACCCTCAGTTCTGGTCTACCATGAGAGAATAATGTACCATAAAGGAGTGGCTCTTTCAGCCTGGGTTCTGCAATAAGAAGACATTTGAAGCAGATCCACAATTTATTATAAGAAAACCTGAATGTGATCTACAGTGTGAAGTAAAGATGCAGCTGATCTACAGACACATGAGTAATAAATGTTTGTTTTTAGCAGTCACTGAGATTTGGGGCTATTTGTTGCTGCAGCAAGAGCTAACAATCACAACATTAGAGTGAAACAGTCAAACAAACAAACAAAAAAAAAACATATGGGTTCCTGGGATGAAAAACCAAAGTAAGCCTTTAAAATAAATGTATCCTGGTCACACATCTCGGCTGTACCATCTCTCATTCCATATACGAACTGCTTGCTACAAAGGGTAGCAAGAAAAGAAAAATGAAATGGAATCAATATTGTGTTAGAGCCTGACTTCTCTGGCCTAGATTGTCAGGCAGACTCTGACAAATGAAGGCTGATGGATGGAAAAACACAACATTGTGCAGTTGAGTTTCTCTTTCCCCTCATACTGGGTGACTGTTCTTTTATTTCTCTGCAATTAGGTTTGCGAGACCACGGCAATGGAGCTCTCCTTCACTGTAACTGCATGCTGTCAAGTACGTGTCAAGCTGATTGACAAAGAATGACAGGTTCTCTCTTTCCATTCTGAGCTAATCAAGGGCAGCCCACCAAAGGGAGGCTTTGTTCTGATTTAGAGATTTATGGATTTCAAAAATAATCTGTCCAAATACACAAAGTATAATGCAGTATTGATTTTTTTTAAAGTGGCAAGTATTATGAAACCAAGAAGATATAATCTACCAAGGTACATACTTGGACTGTTCAAGGCCAATAAGAGAGTGGACATAGGTGTGACCATCGAGTAATGAGACTGATATTCAGATGCCACACTTAGAAGCCCTCCACTCATGAAGAAGGGGTTTCAGAGTTTTTTGGGCAGAATTTATTCTGATGAATGAAATTTTACCAACAAACCCCCAACGTATTAATTCATTCAATAAATACTAATTATAAGAACACTTCTTATGTTATAAATAGCTTAGGCAATGGATATTTAACAGTGAATGAAACAGACAAAATTTTCCTGTTCACATGAAGCTTGCCTTCTAATGGGGATGACGGACAATAAAATATAAATTATGGTACCTCAGAAGGTGAAAAGTGCTAAAGAGAAAAAAAAAAGCATCAGATAGAGATAGATATATGTGTGGGGTAAGGAAAGATGGGAGAGGCACACTTGAGAAGGTGTGGAGGGGAAAGCCTCACTGAGAAGGTGGTCTTTGAATAAAGATTAGTTGGAAGTGAAAGAATGAATCAAACGGCTATCTCAGGGAAGAGCGATCCATGCAGAGGAAACCATGAGTGCAAAGGCCCAGGAGCAGCGGTGTGTCCGGCATGTTCAGTTAAAAAAAAAAAATGAGGAAGCCCGGGTGAGTGGAGCCTGGTGAGCATGGGGAGAGTAGCAGGAAGCAAGCCAGAGAGGCTGGGGAGTGTAGGCCCTACAGGGCAACTATGTGAGGACACTGGCCATTACTCTGAGTGAGATTAGGCCCTGTAAGAAGGTTTTCAGCACAGGACTGATGTGATTGGATTTAGTTTTTTAACAGATGATTCTGGCTGCTGTGTGAAGATTAAATTGGAGGGATGTAGGGAAGAGACAGTAATTATAAGCAAATTCCCAAGGGAGTTAGTTGAAGCCACAGTGTTTGGAAGGAAGTACTTGTTTGTGGAAACCTAATACACTTACTCGGAAACTCTTTATACATACGGTTTTTGAATGAGGACTAAATCTCTGACTCTGGTTAAATACTTTAACCAGAGTCATTTACTGAAAATGGTGCTCCCCAGGTTTTACTACATTCCTAAGTCCTTAGCAGTAAAGACTGTGGGCTCTTAAGCCTAGCTCTGTAAGTTCTGATCCTGGTATGAAGTGATTATTTTCAACAAACACCATATGGCCCCAAAATCCTAAAGTACATTCTAAAACCTTTGCTATCTGATCCTTTTCAGAAAAAGTTAGCCAAACACTGATCTAGAGCAATGGCTGGGCTTGGGATTTGTGGCTCTCAAACCTTCAGGTGTACAGAAAAAGGATACATGTAGTTATTTTTAAAGATAAAACATGAGAAACATACTTTGTCTTTTATCTCCTCATACAGACTCATTAAGACAGTCAAACAATTTATAGTTAGACCTTAGAGCAGGGCTCAACAAACATTTTCTATAAGGGGCCAGACAGTAAATCCTTAGGCTTCATAGGCCGTATGGTTCCTGCCATACCTGACTCCCACCAGTGTAGCGTGAAAGCAAACATAGGTAATGTAAACACATGAGCATAACTGTGTTCCAATAACACTTTATGTACAAAACCAGGTGGTGGACTGAATTTTGTCCCTTGCACTGTAGTGTGCTGAGTCCTGCTTCAGTGTATTACAGTGTGGTTGGAAGTAATCAGATGAGGGGCAAGAACATCTGGGTTCTAGACTTAGTGATTCATGAGTTGGAGCAAGTCTCTGAGTTTTAGTATTTCAGTGTCTGAGAATTACAGATAGCATTGCCTCTCTGCATGAAAAGTTGACCTTTGAAGAACTTTCTAGCTGTTTTCTGCATGGAAATCTGACAAAGTTGGAATGTCAACTGTGTTAGTGGGCAACATCGCTACTGCTAAAAAAAAATAAATAAAAAAATAAAGACCTGGCTTGGGAGTTCTACTTATGAACTACAAATGTTAAATGGAAAGCCATAGTTTGGGGGAACCCCTAAATGTAGTAACTCTTGTAACTGAGCATGTATCTTTCATGGATCTTGGAAACTTACCTGTGCCATAAGACATTGGCTCCTGGGGCACATTAGGCTTCCAGGCCAGAGTTGACCCAGCACCTCTATGTGAGTCTCCTTCCTTTGCACCTGACCTGTCAATTGGGAGTGGGCAGATGCCAGGGGACAAAAAAGAAAAGTCTCTTGTATAGCTCTGTGAATGCTGCACAAACCACTGTGAATTCTAATCCCACTAAAGATAGATGCCTGATCCTGCCTTCCTGGGAAGCTATGTTTCTGTTCCTGTGCCCTTTGAAGTGAATTTGAAGCTGAATGTGGTTAATGGGAGCCTCATTCAGTTGCACCTAAGAAGACTAGTTGATGGGCTTTATAATAATCATGTCTAGGACCCACATTTTCTTTCCACAAATTAATTGCTCTAAAATTGGGACACATTTTATAAATGATGGCGTGTCACAATCCAACTGACAGCACCTCTTTCTTAGTGACAGATAAAATAATGATGCATATTCTAATCAATGGTGTCTTCGCAGCCATGAAATATGGTATGTGACCAGGATATTCATAGTAGGTCAGTATCAAATGATTTAGTATATGCAGAAGTAATACTAACTGCTACCACTTATTGAGAATTTACTAAGTACAAACCCTCTGCTATGCATTTAACATAAATTATCCTAGTTAATCTCACTCAAGCTCTACTGCAGAGCCTTTCACAACACATTAACTGTCATTTTTTTTTTTCAGATTAAAAAACTAGAGTCACAAGAGGTGAGGAAACTTGCCTAAAGCACAAGCTAAGAGATGGTAGATATAAGATTTGAACGCTGGTCTGTCCGAGTCATACCCTGCATGCTTAATTACCATACTATATATTTTATGGATTTAAGCATATTCCCTATATACAGATTTTCCTTGATAATTCACAGGGTTTAGAACCAGAACAAAGTATTTTTGATTAACGTATAATTTTCAAGTGGGGTTTTTCAACCTCAGCATGACTGACATTTTGGTCAGAACAATGATTTGTTGTAGGGAGCTGCCCTTTTATTGTAGGATGTTTTGCAGCATCCCTGGTCCTGATTCACAAGACGCCAGTACCACTTCCTGCTCCCCCAGGTGTGGGAACCAAGAAAGGCTCCAGACACTGACAAATTCCCCTGGAGAATAAAATCAACCCTGGCTGAGAACTGCCGAATTATTGAATATATAAACGAGCAAATGAAAGAATGTCTCTTCATGGTCTTCATTTCCAGTGTACATGAAATAGGATAATTTAATATTAATATCCTTTTTCTCCTCCTCCTTGTATGGAACAGTGTAACGCCATCTTTTATATATATATTTTTTCAGATGCACTACCACGCCCACTATGACTTAAACCTCATTTGAACGTGGTTCTGATGAACTCTAACTAAAATTGTAGGTTTCAGTTTCTGGCTGAATTATTCCTGAAAACACTGCTTGAAATACCCAGATGGATTCAGGGACAGTGAAGGCATACAGAACAGAAGGTAGTCTTGCAATGTCAGAGTTATCTTTTTCTTGCATTGCACATTCGCCTTGGCCAGTGATATCTGCATTGCTTTAAACTGATACAGCACAATGCTGAATTTATTATCCATGTTGCAGTTGGACATAGTTCTTGAAGTCTTGATAGAGAGAATTTTTTTAATGTAAGTATTATTAAACACCAGAAGTTTCTTTTTAAAATATAAAACAGCAGTTAGGGTAATTTTCAATGAAAGCAAAGAGCAACTCAGTACACCTGAAACTAATTTAATAGTGTAGGTCAACAATACTTCGATAAAATATTTTCAAAAGAAAAAAGCAATTCAACTCTGACTTCATGATTGACACACTTCAAGTAAAATTAAAGATGCTTTGTTTTTTTACTACTAAGCACCATACCAAAATTATAGTTATTATCTAAAGCAACTCTTTCTGAATTCTTCCATAAGCTCAAGCAAACAAATGGATAACTGGATTAAACTTGTGCTTAAAAAAAAAAAATAGCAACGACAACAAAAAAAAATCTGAGGTTTCTCTTCTGAATAGCCTTTCCTTAAACATATATGAAAAACAAAGCTAACATGAAGGTTGTTGAAACGAAGGAAAGGAACCCATGATGGAATAAAGCCACTTCTTTCGTTCACATAACATGTCACCCTTCATCTTGAGTCCCACGGTTCCATTCAGCCTGCCAAACTTAATTTGTATATTCTTTTAACTCTCTGATTTCCACCACTCTAGCTAAGTGAACATTTTCACTGGTCTCCTGCAAAGTCAATGATAAGGTTTTCGATAAGGAATTCCGGACCTGTATTTCAGATGCATATAACTGTTAGAGCCCAGAATATACAAAGAACTCATATTAATCTGTAAGAGAAAATGAACAATCCAATTGAAAATCTGGCCAAGTATTTGAAGACAACTCATAGAAGGAAAAATCTGAATGGCCAACAAACTTGAAAAGCTGTTTAACCAGGGATATGCAAATTAAAATACTAAATTCATGTCATTTCCCCGCTGCTGGTGGAAAGCAATTTACAATGTATAATAAAGATGTGAATACTCTAATGAGTCAGCATTTCTACTAGGTATTGTCACATGGATTTCTGAGGAGACCTACAAAGAATGTTCTTTCAGCTATGTTTACATTAGTGAAAAACTAGAAACAGCCTAATGATCACTCATTTCTAACCTTATAACTCCATTGTTTTGTTCTTATTCAAATCAGACATACCTTTAATAGACTACTTCTCTAAAGCTACTTTAAATACTTGTTCTTATTTTGTACTGTGTCCAAAATTCTGTTTAACTTAGTTATAAGCAAAGTTAATGCTTCTATTCATAACTGACCCATTGAAGATATTAAAGATAATAAAGATAACACTGTCTCTAATAAACCTGACTTCAGCTACAATGGCAAAGC
Organism: Callorhinus ursinus; assembly: GCF_003265705.2. NCBI lineage: Eukaryota > Metazoa > Chordata > Mammalia > Carnivora > Otariidae > Callorhinus > Callorhinus ursinus. Next base: position 16,772,149 of record NW_027397078.1, on the reverse strand, counting down.
CAGTATAATATCTCAGATAACATCTGCCTAGTCTTGAGTAAAGCACAGGAGGGTATATGTGTGTATAATTTTGTATTTGTGTTATCTCTCCAATTATGTAAATCACTAGTACTTATTACAATGCTAATGCTAGAAGATATACTGTAATAAATGGTACCATGAATTATTTATTTTGTGTTCCTTATCACCTACTTCATCAGATAATTTAAAAGACAGAGATGCCTATCTATCCATATTTTCTCTGTGTTATTCACAAAAGTTCTCTCAAATGAATCTTAAAAATTAAAAGTATGCACCCATGGTTTTGTAATTTCATGGGTCAATAAGTAGAATTTTAGTTGTACGCTATACATTCTAGTGAGTGCTTCCATATTTTGCCTTTTGAATGCTTAACAGTTATTAACTTCAGGAAAATCAATCTCATTTTAATGACTAGCATGCTACCTAATCAGTTACTATAAATGCAGTTTGAATTTTAACCTTAAAATGAAAACTGTTATTAAAATGCTATGAGTTAAATAATTAGGAGTGCTTTTATTAACTATATACTTTGTGCCTTCTTATGATCAGTCATTGCTGAACATTCACTATGTCCAGAGGAGGCAATGAGGTGTTCAGAAGTTAGAAGCTATGGCTTCAGAAATATTGGACATGCAAACTCTTAAGTTTTTGATACATTGATGTGTATACTGAAATTACACAGCAAATTAAATGCATTTATGCGGGGATAATTTGAGTAATTTACAACTAAGGTGTCTATTTTTCAAAATACATATCAGATACAGATTGAAGTATTTGATATCTTCCATTCTATGTATAATTCCATATATAGTATATCTATTTTCCAACATGTGAAGGAATGAGCCCAGAGACACTACAGCTCTCAAGGGGGAGCCAGGAAGAATGAGAGAAAGGTATGACAAGGAGAACAGCAGATAAGTGGCAATTTGGAAGTATTTGGAATACAAAGGTGATATCTAAGTCAAGTACAACTGACTAAAAGTAGTAACCGCCTAATTTTGTCTGTTAGATGACAGGAAGACTTATACAACATAGAATTGTATTTTTAATTAGATGTATAATACACTCTTATTTTCAATGACATGGAAATTAATATAAGTGAAATCTCAAGGGAGAGAACTGTGTATTTAAGAAAAAATATCACTACGGCATATCTAAGCAAACCTGGGGTACCAAATTTGCTTACGTCTTCAGTGGGAAGAATCATGTGACTTGTGATTTATTTCCCCGCTAACACCATCTAAGTTTATTCTGAATTTGAATATTTCAAGTATTCCTTAAAACCTATCTTGAGAATGCTACTGAGTTTCATTAGAAATATTCATCTCTAAATTAATTTCCACTCATCATTTTGGTAAATTTTTTTAACTCTCAAATATGAGCAGAAGCTTATACTAGTATAAGTTTATGATATGGCAATTAAATAGCAAAATAGTTTTAATTAAGATAAGTATTCCTGAAAGTGTTATTTTTAGTGTTAAATGATTTTTCTACATATTTGTCTTTTTTCTCCTTTTTAAATAAAATCACAAAGATCATGGCCATAGGTTCTCTTGTTTTTATTTTTTCCCACAGCAGTTGATACAATGTTCTGTTAACACCAAATCCATATCCCCCCCTTACAAAAAAAGGGTATTGAGTGGCTTTATGTTGCTGTAACTTCTTGGCAGTAGTGCTTACCCATAGTGATAGTCACATTTGCTTTTAGAGGTGTCATAATTATGTATTTAGAATTTTAAGTGTTCTTCAGTGGTAACTCACTTATATGAGGATTCCTTTGCAACCTATACAGTTTAGTGAGCAGAGCACAGCATTTCCTGATGAAAATACAAGTTCACAGCTATGAGGTCAGTAGGGTAGGTACCAGGCAGACAAAGGACACTGCTGCAGGGACCGGAAAGTCAAGGAGAGTACAGAGACTGGCATGGGGACCACAGGTCATACAGTCCAGGTAATTTTCCCCTCACCTATCAATCCAGATGCCATCCTAGAGAGGAGCAAGAGGAGAGCTAAGGAATCTGAAAGATTTGCCATTTATTCAAGAGATGGCAACTCATGAAAAGAGACTGATAAAATTGTTTCTGAGTGAGGTCCTTTTATCTCACTGCCCAACATGGGGGAAGTATATGAAGATCAGTGAGGAATAAATAAAGTTGCATTTGTTTAATTCATTATATGACCCTAAGGTATTTATACAATTCTTCCCAATTCATTATATGACCCTAAGGTATCATTTATACAATTCTTCCCACATATTTATCATATTTATGACTATTTACCTACTTAAGAATCCATGAAAATGTTTGTCAAAGTGTACGTCCCAGACTGGTAGTATCAGTATCACCAGGAAACTGCATTCTAACAAGATCCTCAGCTTATTCCACCCACATTAAAGTTTGAGAAGCATGGCTCTAGATAGTGTGTAGGAGAATTGGGAATGGGTAAATGTTAACCCTAGAATTTTGAAGTTTTTTTTTTTTTATTTATTTACTTGACAGAGGGATAGAGAGAGAGAGCACAAGTAGGCAGAGCAGCAGGGAGAGGGAGAGGGAGAAGCAGGCTCTCCATGGAGCAGAGAGCCCGACGTGGGGCTCGATCCCAGGACCCTGGGATCATGACCTGAGCCGAAGGCAGACGCTTAATGACCGAGCCACCCAGGCGAACCTAGAATTTTAATTCATTTCCATACTTACCTTATGGATATGACATTTACTTTCCAATGATACAATTTTATGAGTAAACAGCTTCATGGATATAGCTTTTGGAATCAGACAAGAAAGGTGGCTGTACCTTTTTTTAAAAAAAGTTATTAGAAAATGGTACTGTTTTGAGAATTCCAAGTTGCAGGTGCACAGCATTTCTGAATATATCCGAAATCTCAGCCTGCTATCTTCTACCAACACCCACTGTCACCAAGGGTGGTAACTTTCAAGTTCAAAACCTTTCTCATTTAACTTCCATTGATTCTACCCTGTATTCTGTCTGCCAATCAAAGTCATCCCTTGGGCGATATAGGTGGTAAACCAGGTGGTCCATTCATTCACTTAAACAGAAGTTGTTTGAAAACTGTTGGAAGTGTTCCCACGTTTCTCCTCCACACATACTCAGAAAGGGATGTCATCCATATGCACAGCAGAGCTTTCTTTTGAGGGAAATTAAGAAACAATGATAACACTGCTTCTGAAGTTCTCATGCAACCTACTCCAAAGTATCATTATATAAATTTGCTATTAATAGAACAAAGACTTACTTTTAACAGAATGGAAGACTGGTAAGTAAAAAATTAAAAATCCAGTACAGTAAAAACATGATTTCAAGAAAGTATAAAAAAGATCTAGGGTGACAAAATGGCTTTTAAAAGTATATTTGGAGTAATAGAATGATCAAGGAAAAAAGAGGTCTGCTTTTGGAGAAGATGACCTAATACTGGTTAATGGAAGATATAAGTGGGAATGCTTTAATTCCTATGGGTTTCTTGTAGGTCCAAGAGGAATGATATTCCAACTACAAAGAATAAAACAGAAATGAGAGGCAACTGGTGCCCTGGATGGGTAGAGAGATTACAAAGTCCCCAGCTGCTCAGAATGAACTCTCTTGATCTAGACAAATTACATCTTAGGACACTAATAAAACTGGCAAGTCAAATCACAAACCTCTCTGGGTGGTCTGGAAGATTGGAAAAGTGCAGTTTTGATTCTTACAAGGAAAAAGAAGGTGTGGGAATGAAATTTTAATCTTCCAAATAATTAGTTAAGACTTGGCTAAAAAAATGCAATGCAGGGAGAAACGACAGGTCTTCTTCAGCTAATGAAATATTTTCAAAGAATAAGAGTCAGTTGACATACGGGCTTTGGAAAGACAAACCATGTCACAGCCATTACCTGTTGTTAGATTGATAGAAAAAGCAAGCAAATATTTACATACCTGTTCCCAATTTTTTAACAAAATTAAATCTGTATTTATCCTATAATTTGTCATCATGTTGAATTTCTTTACAGGACTGTTTGCTAAAAAGGGCAAAGACCATTCCCATAAAGTTCAAAGGTTTGTTTCAATATTTTCAGGTTATAACCTTAAGACTAGAATCTATTTGTCATAAAAAAACATTCATTAGACTCCTTGTTGTAAAAAGAACATGTTTTCACTTCAGGTTGTAAACTGTATTTGTCTCTAGGAAAAAAATGGCAATGAATAAAACAAACGGTGCACAAAAAAGGAAATATAAATCTTTCTATAACAATTTTTGATCCTGAAAAAAATTTATCCTCACTCAAAAGAATACAAATTAAAATTACAGTGAGATGGCATCTTTTTCTAGCTTAGCAAAGATCAAAACGGTTGATGACACACTGAGTTGGCAAAGGTGTGTGGAAAAAACTCCTTCATATTACCAATTGGAGAACTCTATGACGTGCAATTTGGCCATATTTACTAAAATAATAAGTGCCATCTTAACCCAGCCATCTTATTTCTAGGAACTTATCCTATGGATATACTTGCAACGTGTGAGAGGGCATGAGCATAACATTCTACATTGCCATCTTATAGCAGGAACAAAGCTTGAAAACAAATGAAATGGTCCTTAATTGGAATGTTGGTTAAATAAACTATGGTACATACTTAGGATACAAGAGAGTGCAAATGGAAAAAAATGAGAACACCCTTAAGGTGCTAATATAGAAAATAACTGTCAGTACATATCATTAAGTGGAAAAAACATGATGCAGAAACAGTGTTTATAGTATTATACAAGATTTTTTTTTTTAAGATGACAGGAAAAGGAAGAATATAAACATGGAAACACACACATCACATCCTATCCTCAGAGTGCCTTCAAAGAAACTGATACCCTGGCAAGGCTGTGGGGAGAGAAACGAGGTGGTTGAAAGATGGAGAAGCAAGGGAGTATTTGTGCCCTTTTATACTTTGCATTTTGTACTGCAGAAAGGTACTATCTTCAATGAATAAATAAAATGATTTACACTTTCCAAGTTCGTCATGGGAAGATGAATTTATTCTCTTTTGTAGTAATTAACCCAGTATGACCTTACTGACACACTACTGATTGTGTATAAAAGGAATGTGCAGATTCTCTTAAAATTAGAAATAAAAATAAAGTGATGTCTAAATGAAAACACATTTGCCAAAACACTACTTAACCATACCACAGGAAATACAATGTGATAATTTGTATTATATTCTACTGTACCCTATGCTACCTTATTATATTTCAAGCCACTCATTGAATTGATTTCATAACGCATCAATTGCTCACCAGCAACAAATTGAAAAATACTTCTCTAACTGATCTCTTCTTCTTTCTCCCTATGACCAAAGACCTCATCCAAGACCATGTTGCTTCTCAACTCCCTCAATAACCTCCTGACCAGACTCCCTTTTTGGGTACTACATGCCTCAATTTGAGAGTTTGTAAGTTACTTCTCTTTAATTATTCCCACATCTCTCAAAGATAATGACTACGTTCCTTGAAGCAGCATAGAAGCCTCACCAAAACTGGGCTACACTTCAACATCACTAAATTTGTTTTTCTTCCCACACTGCATGTCATTAATCACTTCCCTATCTTTGTTCTTGTTGCCTCTTTAGAATCCTTTTCCTTTCCCTCACACACATTTCACTTTATCAGTTCCTACTCATCTTTTAAAGATACGGATCAGGCAACATATCCTCAGGAAGCTGTCTTGAGATCAGAGCTCCCAAACAATACACAGCCAAAGTATCTTCTGGAGAGCTTGTTATAATACAGGTTCTTGAGCTTCACTCCCATCTATTCTGATTCAGGAGGTTTAAGGACAAGCTCAAGGATCTGCATTTCTAACAAACTTCTAGGTGATGCTGCTGGTCTTGGGACCACACTTTAGTAGCTCTGCTTTACGTAAACAACACTTTGGCTGGGCTGGGTGTCACTCTTTTGAGCTCCATTCTGTAAGTATACTTGCCACACTACAATGTAAATGTTTCTGCACTGATTGCATTTAGTAAACTGATGTATTGTAAGGGAGCACTCCTTGCCACCCCAAGATGTGCCACTTTGGCATGCAGATAATTTCATGCTGAAAACAATCAAGTCCCAAAAGCCTCAGGCAGAACCTCTGACCGCTCCCCAAATGCCTAAAAGGATTTAGGTAGGGGACTTATTCCAGGAAGGAAATTACCACCATCAATAACTACGTATGGTAGATAGGGAGGAACCTAGCAAGTCATGTTTGTTTGAAGTCCTCTCTAAGTGCCATTGTTTCTGGAAGGCCCAGCAAACATTACCAAACATTTACTCTGTCCATTCTTCCTGTGAACTCTTTTCCTTCCCTTTGAAATCCCAGGCCCTCACTCCTTTTCCTTAGTTTAGAATGACATATATATTTTGCTTTGACTGAATCTCTTTGGAATCTCTCACATTTATGTGGATTCTCTTCGTGTATGTAATTAAATTTGATTTTCTCCTCTTAATGGGTCTCATGTCAACTTACTTCTTAGACCAGACAGTAGAAACTTGAAGGGTGGAGAAAACTGTTTCCTCTCCAACAGTATATTCGTACATCAGCTCGCCTCCAAGCAAATTAAGAATGAGAGTCACCTTAACGTAGTAGGACACTGTAGTTAATAAATGGTTTGTTAGCTGAATAGAAATTTCATTACCTTAGCCTCATGTCTTTCTCTGCCTAGAGGGGTTGATCAGGGATATATGCAAATAAAGTTGATGTGCATATCACTGATACATTTGATAAAGTCTGAAAATTGACGCTTGTGGACAAAATGGAACAATATGAACTGGGTAGGAAATAAAGCAATTAGAGTTTGGTAACTAATTGAACAATTGCCAAAGGAAATTGAAGCTGGAATTGATGTCAAAATAGAGGTAAGGTTTTAGTGATGTGCTGCAGGGCTCTCTCTTAGCATTCAGGCTACTTGAGAAAAAATTTTTTTTTATAACATAGGTGAAGTTATGGAAGGCAGACATGAAATCTGCAGTTTTAAAAGAAACTAAGATTGCAATACACTATATTATAGAGTCAGGATCTGCAGATCACCCCCTCTCCATCTCTGCTATCAACTGGATTGATGGGTTAATTTATTAAGGCCTCAAATAGTTTGGGGTTAAAAATAGGTTTCCTTTCTGGGTGGGGGGCAGAGTGAGAGGGGAGAAAACTAGGAGGGCAGAGCAATCACAACTGAGGCAGGGGAGGCTGTAAGCAGAAGGTGACAATGTCAGTGAAAATGTAGGAGCTCAAATCACCAGAGATGAACCAGAAACCAGACACAGAACGGTACTGCTAGTTACAGATGCTGCCTCCAGGGGTAGTAAGTTTCTTGTGTATTCACTGCATTGGTCAGGACTGAATCAAGAAATGGGAGGCACTGGACCTAAGCTCCAGGCACCTTAGTGGATAAGTAAGATAAGCAGGGCAAGGGAAGGGGCTGATGGTCTTGTATCTAATTCCAAAAAAAGTAGATGACACAGGAGCAGGATGGAGAAAAGGTCAACTAGAAGCAGCACATGTGAAAAGGAACTGGTGACTTTAGACACTAGTCAGTTTGGTGTGAGTCAACACTACGATACAAATATTGCTGGAGTAAGGAACTATGCAATGGTTAAAGGCATGGACTGTGCTGGATGACCTCAGTGGTATTTTGGTAGCTTAACAAGTGTCCAGCCAGGGACTTAATTTCCCCTCTCTCCTTCTCATAGCATACCCATCTTTCTTAGAGTGGCAGTCTTCAGACTGGGATATGCCCCTGGGGGTACACAAAGACTTTCTTAGGGATATGTGAGCATAGATGGTGTTCATGGAATCAGTTTCCAAATTCTCAGCTTCAACAAGGTTGAATTCATTCCTGTGGTACACAAGCATCATACCAATTATCAGTCTCACCTTTTGGTTAATGATAGTCTTCCAACTTTACAAAATAAAAGCATGCCTCTTCTGGTGTATCCCAATGGTACACCGTGCCCAAGACACATTTATGAAAAATCAAAATACGATTCAAAATATTGATGACTGAAATTCTCTTTTAATCACAGTACGATCAAGCACCTACCCATCCATTTCACTAATAAATTGCCAATAAAAATCTATTGATTATGTTTAACAATTACCAGAATTTGTATGTACCTAAGTAATTTGATTATGACTAGGTGTATTTATTATTAATAATTATAGGTACAATTCAATCTAACAGATTTTTTAAAGTACTTAGAGCCTTATAGTTATGGAAAAATTGTTTGTAAAAATTGAATTTAAATCCACATAGATATATTTGTCATACAGAAGTATGATAAAGTGGTTAATAAAAGGCTTTATAGAATAAATATATATTACATTAGAATACAATTCTTTGGGGAAGTAGAATGGATATATAAAGAAAAAAGAAAAATGATATCCAACTTAAAGATGAGCTTGTTTTGTGCATTTTTTTCAAGTGGATGATGGTAGATGTCATATTGCTATGGTATTTGGAGTCTACTGGATATATTCAGAAGAGTAATGTAACACGTTTTAAATGTCAATATTTACAATATGCCAGGGGAGAAAACAGACGTCAAGTTTAGAAAGTTCAGGAGGATACTCTGTTTTCTACGCTATTTGGAGAGTTTTCTAAGCAGAATGGTCTGCCTACCACTGTAATAGAGGATATGGGGGAGCTTTCCTCTTCGGCTCAGCAGGGGAGAAAGAAAAGCGCTCTTCTTTCCTCCCTCATGAAATAAATAGGAAGAAAACGATACCAGTTTCCTCTTAGGCAACAAAATCTTAGTCCTACTTGAATTGTCTGTTCCAGGAATTCCCAATTCAAGAAACTTCTCAAGTTTATAATCTTCTCCTTATATGGGCAATTTGGATGGGTGAACAATGAAAATCTCATGACTATCCCCAGTCTTTTTTGGATCGGTTTTCTGGTAGCAACTTGCCCCTTTCTTTTGAAAGGGTGGTGTATTTGGCAAGCCTAATTTTTCTTCTTAGAGGCTCTTGTCAAAATTCAAGCCACACTAGGAAAGGTCCCATTCACCATCTTTCTCTATTATTTTAGGAAAATGTGTTCTCACTGTAGTTGTACCTTCATCCAACAAGTCCCAGAGAAATTGGCCCAATTTTTCATTATTAATCAAGAGGCAAGTCAGAATAAGAAAGGTGAATTAAACAGTGTCATAAATCCAGTACGTGTCAGAGCTGGGATCTAAACTTGGGTCTTTTGTTTCTCCCCCCATTATCATGCCACCTCAGCTGAGGAATGGTTTTTGGAGTTGAGAGGAGGGGTGAAAAGTAACAGATAAAATTATGATCCCCAGTGTTCCAAGAGAAAGGCCGATGCCTAATTCCATTAAAATATGGACTTATCCACAAACCAACAATCTTTAAGATTTTATTGGAGCTGAAATTATAAATACCTTTGCCCAGAAACAGTCTAAATTCGGGGGGGGGTGGTTAATTTCCAATAAACCTCTGTTGAGTTACGTGGTGAATGAGAATATTGTACCTTTTTGTCCAATAACTTTTTTAAGATTTTATTTATTTGTCAGAGAGAGAGAGAGCACAAGCAGGGGGAGCAGCAGGGGCAGAGGGAAAGGGAGAAGCGAGCTCCCCACTGAGCAGGGAGCCTGATGCAGGACTCGATCCCAGGACACTGAGATCATGACCTGAGCCAAAGGCAGATGCTTAACCATCTGAGCTACCCAGGCATCCCTTTGTCCAATAACTTTCACCTACTATTTTTCAGGATACATTCCATGGAAATATTGATGTACTTAATAGAAAACACTGAAACTATTTTTCTAGGAATGAGGATTAGACATAAAATGTCAGTGTCCTCTTCTCTGTTCCTTGCCTTCCCAACACCACCTCTTAAAAATTAAAAACAAATAAACCAAATTAGATCTCTTATTCTACTTCTGAGCTAGTACACATCTATCTAAGGGAGGAACTACTGGAATGTGGATAATCTCACTGTATGTGAATTACCTCCCTAACAGTGGACTAGATGACATTAACCTCCAAAAAGCTAATTATGTGAAAAATGACACACCCCTGAATGACTGAGGATCCACTGAGGAATCTAACTCAAAATCCAGTGCTCCTGATGACAGTCTCTGGAAGCGTGGTAAGGACAGAGCTTTTTCTCAGGAGTCTGAATTGACTCCTGATGCTGGGTTAGAGTCCAGGATTCTTTGTTTGAAAGCTACCAAGGGTGTAGAACATATTACATTCTCATTGAGATCTCATTTGCTTGAACTTCAGTTCTTTGGCATTTAAAGCACTCTTCTGGCATTCTTACTTTGTTGTTGTTACTTCGGTTCCTCCCCCATGGTAAGTTCTCACTCTTCTCCCATCCAAGTACTAACCAGGCCCGACCCTGCTTAACCCCCGAGATCAGACGGGATCCGGCGCGTTCAGGGTGGTACGGCCATAGACAAGTTCTCACCCTTCTAATTCTCTGACGAGAACAGCTGTGGAGCTGTCCGCTTCCCTTTTTGTTGGCATTTTTTTTTTTTTTTTACTAAAGAGAATTTGGAATTTCGATGGCCTTTTGGGGGAACCTTTGATCTCCCTACACTGGCTCATCTAGAACCTTTCCCCTCCCATGACCTCTGCTATTCTTTCCTTTTGTCACCTTTGATCTTTCTGTCAGCTCCCTTGAATTCTTTGATATATTGCCTTTCAAAACCCTCTGTTCACCTCTGCCAACCATTCCCTGCCCACCCTGTCCCTCAACTCATCTATGAGCTTTACGCTCCCTGCCCCCATGGGGGGCTCTCAAGAGACTTAGGAACCCCAAAAGTAATCTCTTGAAGCTGAAAAGACTACCTGGAAACAAACTGGATATTTTATATACTCAGATGGTCTTTGGAGACACCCAGATCACCCTTTGCTACAGCTTTAGTCACTCACCCAAATTTTAGACCATGGCCTCCATAAGATTACCTATTAAGTCCAAAGAAAAGCTTAAAAGTCTCCTACGCAAATACAGATGAAAATGTTTAGCCTTCATATTGAATAGGTAACCTCAACTTGTTTTCATAATCGTTGCTAGTCTGCTACAAAATGCTAGTATATGACAGTTCACATTTATCTGCTTCCTGGTTTTTTCCATAAAAGAAAGTTACTAATGGTTAAAAGGTATAAACAACATACATAAATGAAACTTCTAGAAACATTAAGGTCAAAGAGAGACAACTTTGTATGCAACATATACAAGGTGTGTGACAGCACTGGTTTTGTTAAGAAGAGAGTAATTTTGTCCTTAAGTGAAATGACTGATTGTTCCAGAAGGAAGATGAGGAAAAGTGTAGGACAAAATCTGAGTGGATATTGAAAGCTGTAAAAAGTTTGTGGAAAAGAAATTTCTCATGTGATCACAGCTGACTATGATTGAACAGGTTTATTTATAAGCTTTTTACAAATGAGCTTTAGTATCAACAGTATATTAATGCAAAACTAGAATTCATTTTTTTCTTCATTAAGATGACAAAATTTTCTCGGATTATTGATTTGTTCTTAATAAGAGACTGTAAAAGCTTTTTCTTTACCTTCTGAATAATTTAGGTAAGCAACAGTGATTGTGTCTTATCAGAATAATTTCCTGTGTTTTATGTTGATTTTATCATGTCCTTGATTATTTAACAATCATCTCACTTTCTGGAGAGCCAGTCTTATATAATCATGTTACCTCCTATGTTTATTTTTGAAATCTTTTCCTGTCACTTTGGTTAAGTCGGTAGTCAAACACTGTTTCAGTGACCCATGATCCTATTTAACCAAGGGTTCAAAACTTTTCACATTTTTGACAACCTTTGATATTTTGCCCTCCACAAATCAAACCCAAAATGAAATCTTGATCTCAAACTGATTTGAAAAATCTCTAGATTTGTTCTCTCACATTTGTTCTCTCTTAATATCTAAAAAAAAATATGAAGAATAGTTAGGCTTATTTGATATGTTGAGTCAACATAAAAAAAGCATCATCAAACAAGAGATGCTTAACCTTTCAGAAGTTACATTTGTATGGGCCACAGGTGATTAATGTAAATGTTTCAGTAATTATATCAAGTTACTAGAAATTAGTCAACGCCCTTGCTGTCCATGATATGACTTGGTTCTGCTTTGCCTAACAGACCACAGTCTAATGTCATCAGTGATAATTCGAGTTATTACTCGAAAATGTTGTAAGCCACAGAAATGACTGAATTCTTTTAAGTGAACTCTCATCAGATCTTTAACCATGGCTGTTTGAAGCCTTTTATCATTTAGAGAGTTGTTTTACACTGAGGCTCCCCCTGAAAGTGCTTGTAATCAGCTACAGGGCCAGAATGCTTGTCTTCAACAACAAGGGACTGTCTTGGAGACCCATGTAAAGGACTATTTCAGGTACTCTAGGGCACAAGCTTCTGCAGCTTTGCTTTAATAACTTCGACTGAATCAGGATTTTCAGAACTCCAGTGGAGAAGCTGATCGGTTTATGTAACTGCTAACCCGAGATCAAGCAAAATGACAATCAATTACGGAGAACTGATTCAACCAATGAAGAATCATTTGATTATGGCTTTTGTTTGGAATATTGCTGACACTTCAATGTTCTATTTTCTTGATATAAGGAACTCCTTTTTCTTTTTTCTTAAGCCATCTCTATCTCAGAGCAATTTAGTAGATTATACTTTTATAAATAGAAATGAAACATTTATCTTTTTCTCCCTGCCTCCAGAATTTACAAACTCCTATTGAGTAAGTTTATTTTCCAGGCAATATGTTTATTTGCACAAATTCAATAAGAACCTGTATTTCTTCTAACGGGACATAATTGAGAAAATTGATTATATAACCAAGGTTTCGACTGGAATGTCATATTTGAGAATGATATACATAAAATCAGATATAACCAGATAGTTTTAAAGAACTACAGTACACTTTTTGGAGACAATGTTTACAAAGCCCTCTTGAGAAAACTAGCCTGGCTTATGGGATGTCCAGTCTTACAGGTAAATAGGGAAGGGCACTTCCTGGCAGGCCCAGGAAGCCTTAGGATATTTTGAGGACTTCGACTGTAGAAAAATTCACCCCATTCTATAGGTACTGCTGGCAACATCTGATGGCAAGTTCTTGGCATGGCTTCCTAATCTCACGAAGCTTTTAAAAGTCAAATCTGAGATTCTTTATAAAAACTTACAGCAACACAAACTTTGAAAGGCCTATGTAGTCAGCTACTATCCTTGCTGCACTTACATAAATACAGCCCAGCTTTATTTTGTAAACAAGAATAATCTTACTGGGAGTACCTTTGATCACATGGGACGTGACTGTAGAGAAACCCAAATTATGTTTCAATAGAAAACTGGAGCATGGTTACCAGATTCTAGTCCTATTCTTTGCCTTTGAGCTCTTTCGTATTTCCCTGTAAACTACGCGATATTGTTACTGACCTGCAAATGGACTGTCTCACACATTTTGTTCGTCCTTACCAAATTTTCAATTCTTTTAGTTTCCTTCGATATCTGACTACAACTCACCAAACTAATGTCTCCATGTTTTTTTCCTCCTCTTCTCCTGACTTGGCATCACTGAGAACTAAAAGCTAACTACCCAGATCCTTACTGAGATTCTAGATTGTCTTATAGCTGAACTTTCCTCTCAGACTCTAAAGAAACCCTGAGAGCCGAAGCTGGACATCTTTTTTTTTTTTTAAAGATTTTATTTATTCATTTGAGACACAGAGATACAGAGAAAGAGAGAGCATGAGCAGGGGCAGAGGCAGAGGGAGAAGCAGGCTCCCTGCTGAGCCAGGAACCTGATATGGGGCTTGATCCCAGGACCCTGGAATCATGACCTGAGCCGAAGGCAGATGCTTAACCATCTGAGCCACCCAGGTGCCCCAGAAGCTGGACACCTTGATATTGGCTTCAAAGGACTTGTCAGCACAGTGAATTATGTATGGACAACCTGCATGCCTGGAGCTGCGCCTATAAGGGCCACTCAGGAAGTTCACTGGAAGTCCCACAGCTTGTATGCTCTGTTCCAAGAAATAGCTATGATGGTGGACAATCTATAAAACCTCTCTGATGTCTGTGCTGTCACCCCAAATATTCAAATATTCATAAAATGGCCACTGCCATTGTCACCTCACCATCTAAAGACATTTCCGGCCCAACCTCTAGGAATCTTCTTCATTGGCTGCCCTCTGGACTCGGAAACTGGGTTTATACAAAGACGGCCTTGGCATTCTCCTTAAGGTTGACTAAAGGATTAGATGGGTTTCTTCCTGATTATAGGCCTGAACAGCCCCGCCAGTGTCCCCCAGTACCTTAACACTAGCTCACCCCAGTGATTAAAATCTTTGCTGCCTTTCGACTCAGCGGAGTTGACTTCAGTCTCTCTCCCCTATTTCAGTAGTCTGGAATATAGTCTTCCTTGCCTATGAAGTTATCCGGTGCCTTTTTTTTTTTCTGACAACACTCACAGCAACATGAACGAACACACAGAAGGGTTTGGATGCTCACATACTTTATCATTCAGTCACTCCAGTTGTGTCCTTTGGTAGTTTTCTGTGTGGGTTTGTCATTATGGGCAACTAAGTTTCTTACATGGAAAAGAAGAGCCAGCAGAACAGTATGTCATGTTATTTATAGATCACAGAAGCAAAGTCATTCTTGAAGGGAAGAAGAAACCCTGTCTTCAATGTGAAGACATTTCAGTCAGTAAGACTTAACATTATATGTCCTCCTTCCTCATGTTTTTTTTTTAAGATTTTATTTATTCATTTGAGACACAGAGATACAGAGAGAGAGCATGAGCAGGGGGAGAGGGAGAAGCAGGCTTCCTGCCGAGCAGGGAGCCCGATGTGGGGCTCGATCCCAGGATCCCGGGATCATGACCTGAGCTGAAGGGAGACACTTAACCATCTGAGCCACCCAGGCACCCCTCCTCCCTCATATTCTAATACAAAGTTGAGAAAGCAGTAGTTAGGCAGTTTTATTTCAGATAAATAGTACACCTACAGCTCATTATTGACAGCATTCATTAAAAACGTAAGACCCTTTACAGAAATTCTAACTGGTCCCTTGTTCCTAGCATTCAATTATCATTTCTAAAATCTGAAATCAACATATTTTATGTCTAAATTGCGAGTACATTTGGAAAATCTAAATTCAAAGGCATGCCTTCTAGTGGGCTGACTGAAGGGAAAGGTCTGTGATTATGCCTAATTTTCACCTTCTATATTATGATCTCATTGATTATGTTTCTCAGTTTGCTAAGGGTTCTGTGAGGTGATTTTCAAGATAAATATTGCTATTTGCAGGATTTCCTTAATAGGAATATTTCGGGAGTAAATTGCACAAGCCAAGTGATGTGCAGTCAATTTTCACTGCAGCCTAAACAGTGTACTAGAACAGAGCCCTTAAGGCCTTTTTTTTCATTTGGGTTTCATTTCACCAATAAGCATGAAGTGCCAAGCGGGCAAAACTGAGGCCCACAGAGGTACTACATATTTTTCTTCCAGATGCTCAGAGTTTGACTAGAGAAAACAAATGACCCGGATGTCAAGGCCTTAGGCTCTTTGTTTCAGAGGTAGCCATGGCCACCATGGACAGACAAAGACAATTTCTTTACATTTAGGAATTGGAGGCTCCTTGTGCATCTATTTTCTTTGCATTCATTCATTCATTCCTAAGAGCTTAGAAAGGAGTTTCTTTCTCTGTGTTAATAAATGGGCATGTCCACAAAAGTGTTTGGAAACTATTTTTGGTTTTCAGTAGTTTAAAATCCATTTTCCCATCTTTCTTTAACTGAAAAAAGAAGTTTAATCTCTTTAAGTAGAGGGCTATAGCAGGTCATACAGACTAAAATCACATACCTTATAGAAGAACTCTGAGCAATCTTAATAAATCATTTATTAAACAGTGAATTTAGACAGACGCTAGACTAAGAGGGATAAAGGACTAGGTAAGTTAGTAAATTATTCACACAGGTCTCTATTTCCTGATAACAAGCTAGGGGTCTGAGAATTATGGTGAGAATGTCTCAAGTCATCATATATATGATTTTACAATCTTTTTTGCCTTGGATATAGCCACAGAGAAGAAGAAAAAGGCTAAGGGAATATTTTTGAAATCTGCACTCCAGAGATGAGAAACTCAGAATATGCACAGACGACTGAAGCCAAGGAATTTTACTGCCAGGGAAAAAGCATCTGCCTCTCCCCTCAGTGATTTAGACCAAGCTGCAGGAGGCAAATATCATGACTCTCAGAAAGTACACACAGCAGTGACAGTGGGGACTTGTAGCTTTGATAAAGCAAAGTGATTAACACAGCTGAGAGAAGCTTTCACTCTAAACTACAGGGAACTATTTGGCATGGATGTATGGGCCATGGACAAACAAATGCCCAAAGCAAGTTTTCCACTTTCAGGAACCATTGTCGGGGGCGGGGGGGGGAGACTGGGACTAAAGTCACTTTGGTTGAGTCAACAGCATCCCTTTGTATCGAAGGATTTTGTTATCCTTCCTATCAAATGTATTCCATGTACAGAGATAGCTAATATTGAATATATATTTTCTTTACTTAAATGAAGAAGCTCATTTTAACTAAAGATTATATTTAAAAGTAAAGGAATGTGTTTTTACCTGTGAGTTACAGAAAGCTCCTTCTGATTGGGAAGAAAGAGTTTATGGCCTTCCTCTTTATAATACTAAATCAAGAAATATTTAAAATTATGCTAGATCCAACAGAATCTGGCTGAGGTTATTGTTTGTTGGACTAAGTAACTGTACTTCTTTGTTGAGATTACTGACTACTGAAAAATGAGCATCTAGGAAATGCAGTTGCACTGGAGAATGCACCCCAGTCAGATATCAATTAAGGACACTGTGCTAGCAAGGTGAAAACACTGAAGGTATTCCAGGACTGGTGGCTTCCCCGAACGATGATATGGCTTTGCCCTCACCCAGTCTTGTCCCCATGACTACACCTAACCCAAATGCAGGGTGAGTGGTTCATCAGAAGCCAGGGCTTGGTCTCAAGACCTCTACTGTGTCACCACTGTGCCAGGTGTGTTGTTCCTTGTCCTGTATACTTTCATAAAGCCAACTAAATTTGGTTTGGGTAAAGCCTACTGTGACTTGACTTTAATCGTCAGACTTGAACGGAAGACCATGCCACTGGATGAACAGCCTGGGTTTTGCAGGGGTGAAATGATGTCTATCTGCGATGTACATGGGATCATCTGTGCTCAGGGGGCAGCTAACAGAATGGTGGATATACACGTCAGGAAGAGGTAAGGTGAAAGTAGTGGAGTGCGCTTTGCAAATATAACTCATTTTAGTTGTTCCCAACCTCCCTCCGTCCGTCCGTCCCTCCGTCCGTCCGTCCGTCCCTCCCTCCCTCCCTCTCTCTCTCTCTCCCCTTAACCTCACTCAAGCCCATCTTTCCCACAGTTGGACTTTCTCTCCTCTAGAATATCTTCACACTTTATTTTATCCTTGCCTTATCTCCCAGCAAAACAGCACCTACGAGGAGATAAAAACAAACAAACAACCAAACAAAAAAAAAAACATGAGGTTGTGATAACCCTGGAAAGCAAGCAAATTGAAAAATCAGGGTCAGTGAACTAAAAGAAAAACTTTACTCAAGATGTTACTTAACTTATTTAGTCTGAAAGTGCCCATCCTTACATTAATCAAGAGGTTGAGATTTCAATTTCATTGGTTTATTTGGTTAGCTGTTTAATGTTATTGGCCCAAAGGAGATGCAAAGCAGGGCATCAAGTTGGGGTAAGTCTTTGGAATATGCTTCTGGGAGGAAAGAGACGAGAGGGACAATCCACGTCTACAGGGACCCTAAAACAAGAAGACAGTGGCGTCCAATTGGCATGTTGGTCTAGAGCACTAGGTTTACCTGTGGCATCTCATTACCATTCTCGGTGTCTCATTACCACCTTTATTCTTTTATTCAAAAATACAAGTACCCACCAGTCACTGGGCCCTGAGATGGGGGTGTTCAGAAAGGAGGGGAATGAGGCAGGTAAGTAAGAAGATGCCCTCTGTATCCAAAGAAGAGTGTGATGAGGTACTCAGGTCTGTAAAAATTTAAGTGTAAATCAATGTACAAAGGTTACCGGAAATGGACACAGAGGTTTATAAGAAATCCTAAGAGGGTTTTTTATTCTACCTGGGATATGGAAAAAAGTTTTGAAGAAGTAGACACTGAATTCAGTCTTGAAGGATATAGAAAAGTTCATCATGCCGACAAAGGAGAAAGAAGTAATTTGAGGAAGGGAGATCAAGAACACAGACATGGCATGAAACCACACACATATAAACCTAACATATAATTTGTTGTAGTTAGAATATAAAGGGAGGTTGTTGGCAGAATAAAAGGATACAGAGGTAAACTGGAGTCAGTCTGAGAGAGTTTTCTAATATTTACTAAAGAGCCTATACTTTATTTGGTAGGCACCTAATCCCCTAAACAACTTTAGTTTTGGAAAAGGAGTCTACAAACCTGTACTGACTGCAGTTGAAGTGGGGATGGGAAACAGGTCATAATAACACAGATGATGAAGGCATTCTAAGAGTGATAAGAGCTTAATGAATACATTATTGCTAGTAAGTGCTATAAGACAACACAAAAATGCTAGTCAATTTATTATTATTATTAACATAACAACAATGATGATTATGATAATGGATGTAAAACTGAGTTCAGTGATATTGCCATTTTTTGTAAAACAATATTTAAAGTAAAAAGTCCCTACCTTAATGTCAAATGGTTCCGTTTGATTCGGCTGACTGTAAATTTCCAACTGATTCCGAATAGGAGACAGCCACAGAAGCAGATGATTTAACTGCTCTTCTAGCTGCCCAAGGTCTTTTATGTATGCTTCAATTTCTCCTTGTTTCTCAGGCAAATCTCTAGAAACCTGCAAGGAAAAAAGAGGAAAAGATTCCCATGGTTTAAATAAAAAAGCAAAAAATAAATATATTCTAAAGTTATTTGCTTTAAAATGTTACAGAAATTTACTGAATTTGGTATTTTACAGGACGATATGGATTACTCACATGGGTTACATGTTAGGATTTAATTCACATATTACAATCATTTATTAATAGTCTTCCCCAAATCATATGCTTTAAAGACAATAAGCATTTTTTTTTTTTTGGAAATTCAAAACACACACTCACACAAACGCATACCCAACTCCAACCAATAAAAGTAAAGAAGTATATTCATTTACTAAGCATAATGATGTATTGCATACTAGATGCCAGATACTCTGCCTTTATACTTCCTTCTAACTTTCTGTTAAGGAAAACTGTACAAGGGAATTCTTTTATGCACAAAATAAAATGGGAAGGTAGGCTATAGTTTGTGGGTCAAAGTATAACCAAGTAAAACAAAATAAGATGACTGGAATGAAAAGGGAAAAAAAAAGACATTTGGATTAGAGTAGAATATATCAGTAGGATTACAAGCTATTTTTATTAAGGGCTTACAATGTGCCAAATACCATGTTAGGAAGTTTCACATTTACAGCCTTCTTTAATCCACCCAACAATCCTATGATACACATACTATTCTTTTCCCCATTTTATAAATGGATGATGACACTGGGGTTGAGAAACATGAAATACCTTGGGAAGGAGTAGGATACTCTGTTCAACATTGTGAAGTCTAGAGTTAGGCTGCTTGGTTTAAATCTTAATTCTAGTTCTTGCCCAGCACTTTAGCCAAGTTTTTTTTTAATTCTCAGTGCCCTTCTATACAGAATGCGGACAATGACCGTATCTGCTTCACAGGGTCACTATATGGATTAAATAAGGTAATTCATGTAAATAGCTGAGAGCAATATCCTGCATGATAGGGAATGACAATAAAGCCATTACATGTTAGTGATTATGGCCTGAGCTCAAAGGGTAAGTAGGGAGCCAGGATAAGCAAGAGAAGAAGTAGACATTGAACTCAGTCTTGAAGGATATAGAAAAGTTCATCATGCCGACAAAGGAGAAAGAAGTAATTTGAGGAAGGGAGATCAAGAACACAGACATGGCATGAAACCACACACATATAAACCTAACATATAATTTGTTGTAGTTAGAATATAAAGGGAGGTTGTTGGCAGAATAAAAGGATACAAAGGTATCCTTTGTATCTACTCCTATTGTCAAGGGCCAAAACAGGCACACAGTAGTAAAGAATGTGAACCTGTAATGGCAACTCTTTATGATATGATTAATACTATTCTAATAATATAAATATAACATTACAACATGAACACACATGCTACAACAGACACCTGTTATAAGATAATATATTATAGATAACATTTTAAAATTTTAATTCAAGTACAGTTAACATGCCATGTTATATTAGTTTCAGGTATACAATACAGTGATTCAGCACTTCCCTACAACACCCAGTGCTCATCACAGCCGGTGCCCTCCTTAATCCCCATCACCTGTTTCACCCATCCCCTGCTCACCTCCCCTATGGTAACCAGCAGTGTGTTCTCTACAGTTAAAAGTCTGTTTCTTGGTTTCTCTTTTTCTTTTGCTTGTTTGTTCTATTTCTTAAATTCTACATATGAGTGAAATCATACAAATCATATTTGTCTTTCTCTGACTTATTTTGCTTAGCATTATACTGTCTAGCTCCATCCACATCGTTGCAAATGGCAAGATTTCATTCTTTTTTATGGCTGGATAATATTCCACTGTGTATTTTGTGTGTGTGTGTGTGTGTGTATACATACACACCACATCTACTTATCCATTCACCTTTTCATGGACACTTGGGCTCTTCCACAATTTGGCTTATTGTAAATAATGCTGTTATAAACATAGGAGTGCATGTATCCCTTTGAATTAGTGTTTTTGTATTTTTTGGGTAAATACTCAGTAGCACAATCACTGGATTGTAGGATAGCTCTATTTTTAAGTTCTTGAGGAACCTCCACACTATTTTCCAGAGTGGCTGCATCTGTTTGCATTCCCACCAACCGTGCAAGAGGGCTCCTTTTTCTCCACATCTTCACCAATATTACAGAGAATATTTAAAAAGTAAACTAGATAAGTATACTAATATACTAGTGCATCATCTAAATAATGCCCCATACTTTGGAACATCTGCTTTAGATACTTTTGAAAGAACTAACTGAAGAACATTATATTCCTTAATTGCACCCAAGAGGTATGAGGAGAAAGGGAGATACATTAATGGACAAAATAACTCATCAGTTAATTTACAGGAGAAGGAATTTTATATAAGCTCTGATTATATGTAAACAATATGTATTTGAAACCTATAAAGGCATTTATATATATTGTGTAAAATGCATGGGTTAACATTTAGCCTGTACTGATGCATGCATTCCAGCCTGAGACTGACCTTAGGGTCCCACAACAATGTTTCCTTGGAATGCTAACTTTAAGATGATTGGGAAACATTAGGCCTGCATTGTTTGTTATATGGGACTGTATCTGCTTTGGGAAAGCTGTGAATTGGAATATAACCTATGGCTTAGATGACTAAAAATTGTGTAAAAGATGGAAAGGAAATAGAGCCTATGACTTCTATTTATTTTTTAAAATTAAAAAAAGATTTTTTTATTATGTCATGTTAATCACCATACATCACCAGTTTTTGATGTAGTGTTCCATGATTCATTCTTTGTGTATAACACCCAGTGCTCCATTCAATACGTGCCCCCTTTAATACCCATCACCAGGCCAACCCATCCCCCCAACCCCCTCCCCTCTATTTAAAGTGACCTGTGCAGACCTTGGTGTTCACTCCTAGCAGCCTTTCCCTCCGTGGGTAAGGAGTTAAAAGAAGCAACGTGTGCAGGGAGCATGCAATGCTTGTTCATGGATAATGAACTGTGATGCGGTATCTGCTCTGTTTGACTTGTATCCTGCTATAAAGTCAGGTAAACAAAGTATTAGATAAAGACCTATTTGTGTTTCGTGAGTTCCAACCCATAATGACATCTATGGTGATGGACAACATATTTGTGTGTGCGTGTGTGAATATCTGTGTGTCTGTGTGCGTGTGTGCGAGAGAGGGAGAGAGAGAGAGAGAGAGTTGATATCACAAATGTAATTCCAGGTCTATAATACAGAATCTAATAATGCTTTCTACTTACCTTTTCCAGCATTTATAAGGAAGTTACTAGTTTATTTTTATTGGGTTATTTTCTACTCACAAGTACATGTGAAAAATATTTTACAGCTTCAACTTGTAGCATCTAAGAGCCTCTAGATTCTGAAGTTAATGGAAATGGCAGCCATCATATTTTCTTAAAATCTCTAAAACTGAGCTATGAACTCATTTATATCTGATCACAAATAGGGTTCACCTATCAACACAGAAATCCAGGTAACTTTCAACTGAGATTGTTAGTCTCCTTCTCACACTCGCAACCCATCCTTTCCTGGTTCTAGAGGTAGAAAAATTCCAGATAGCAAACAGTTCAATGGGTGAGATTTGACTAATATCTGAAAAAAATAAATGATAGCTCATAATGAAACTGTGGGACACGTGTAGTTTTCAGGTTATGACATCTGCAGTGGGTATATCCTCACAGACCCTGTGCTTCCCACCATCAGAGCATTTGCCTTATATTCTTTGTTATTTACACTGACTTCCCTCACTGAGCTTGATTTCTGGATGAACTGAGTTCCTGCACATGACAGGCTTTCAGTAAATATCCGGTGAATGAAAGATAAACAATTTCAAAATTTAGGATTAATTTTTTTTTCAATTTAAGAAGCAACGCATGTCCAGAGTAGTCAACATAAAAAAGGTAATTTTGTCCTCAAGTGAAATAGCCTTAATTAACAGACAAAGATATTAGTTGATTGGACTACATAGAAATGAGAGACTTCTGAATGGCAAAAAAAAAAAAAAAAAAAAAAATCCCCTAAAAACAAAGTCAAAGGACAAATGATAAATAGTGAAAAAAATATTTGTGACTTCTAAGATAAGGGACTAATTTTCCTAAAATATAAGAAAGCTTCTGCAAATTAATTTTAAAAAGGCCAACAAGCCATAGAAAAACTGGACAGAAGTTAAGGACAGTCCACAAAAAAGAAAACATAAATGGATTTTAATTTTAAGCATACATAAAGAAGCTAGACTTCGTTGTAATGAGAGATCCGAAAATTTGATCTATTGCACTGACAAAAATCCAAGTCTGAAACACACTATGCTGCCAAGGTTGTGGAAAATGCACGATTATATATGACCAGTGGGATAGACAAACTGTTGTACCCCTGTGGAAGACAATTTGGCAATATCTACAAAATGCATGTAACCTTATACCCAGAATTTTGCTGTTAGGAATTTAACTTGTAGATGTATTTAGGCAAGTAAAATCAATGTTTGGTGATGGTAGGGCAGATGGTCGATGCGGTAGAAGATTTTCACTACAGTTTTAAATTTTTGCAAAATATAAATATATTACCCTCACAGAGAAATAAATTTAGAAAGGAAAACTACCGGCTTTTCTTCCTGCCAAAAATAATGGTGAGAATATATATGTTAATAACAAATCATTATTAATAGGATGTAACACATCTAAAGCCACCAGTTCAAAATTGTGATTATTTTCCTATGACAATATAACTTAGTTAATGGGTAGCATCTGAGACCTTCTGACCTATAATTTTTGTGATTCCCCACACCTTCAAAAGAGTCTTCAGGAATTGATGGCTTCTATACAGTTCATGGAAAAAGATAACGTGAATAATTTATGATGTAGAATACGAGTAGGT
The DNA here is from genome assembly GCF_003265705.2 of Callorhinus ursinus. Classification (NCBI taxonomy): domain Eukaryota; kingdom Metazoa; phylum Chordata; class Mammalia; order Carnivora; family Otariidae; genus Callorhinus; species Callorhinus ursinus. Next base: position 16,748,357 of record NW_027397078.1, on the reverse strand, counting down.
TTCGTGTCAGTTTTTATGTGGCTTAAAATTATTTACTATTATACTTACTACTTCATATTCTTATCAAAATATGTAAACAGTTAAATAGTAAAATGCATCATTTTCCCAATAATCTTTTTAAGTATTATGGAACCATACTCTTCATATGACATGTTCTCTGTGGTGAAAGCAAAAAAACACATTCAGTTCCCTTATGTGTTAATTCAGTATCTAACAAAATCTTGGCCTAATTTCACACAAGATTAGCTTCCCTTTTTTCAACTTCTGAATTTTAATTTCAAATGTGTAGAAATTTTAATAATGAGATAAACAGAGGTGTCTGTTTTAGAAATAAACAGATACTAAATACTTACTTCGTATCTTACACCAAAACGTTCAGAGAAATTAAAGTGTTAAGTGTAAAAAATTAATGACAGAGCTAAAATAAAATATTGGCGTGAAGAAGCCTTTTAGAAGCAGAGAGTAATGTGAATAAACTATTAAGTATAATATTTGTATTGCTCATTCAAAATTAAGGCCAATTAGCAGAATTAAAAACAAATGACAGCTGGGACTATTTGCAGTATCTATCAGACAAAGGGTTATAATCTTTCATATAAAAAGATCTTTCAATAAATGAAATGAGATGGAGAATCTATTGGAAAACTCGATGAAGAATTTAAACAGGAATTTGACAAAAAAATGCAAACAGCCAATAAACAAAATATTAAAGAGGGCACGTACTGAATGGAGCACTGGGTGTTATATGCAAACAATGAATCATGGAATACTACAACAAAAACTAATGATGTAATGTATGGTGATTAATAAAATTAAAAAAAAATCCAACCACTAAGTAATCGGTGAAATGCAAATTAAAACAGTGATAATAAACCATCATTTGCCTATTATATTGGCTTTTGTCAAAGGTATTTGTCAAAGTTCTAGAAAATAAGCACTCTTACGATATTTGTTGGAGGATGAATTCTTACATTTGTAGGGAGTAATTTGATAATTCATACCAAAAAGCAAGGCTTCTACCCTGAAAACTATCAATATGCCTGAGAGATTAAGGAAAGCCTAAAAAAATGAAGGAGTATACCTTATTCCTCTATTGGGGGAAACCAACTGGAAGATCCTATATTGTAAAGGTATCAACTCTCTTCAAATAATCTGTAAATTCAGTGCAAGCTCTATTAAAATTGCAACAGCTGGCTTTTAATAGAAAGTGACATACCAATTCTAAGATTTATATACAAATACCAAGGGCCAAGAATATCCAATGCAATCTTGAAGAACAACCAAGTTTAAGAATGTATACTACCAGGTATCATTATTGAATATAATTAATTCTGTGTGGTACTGCTGTGAGAATAGACTATATGTACTTACTTAATTTATGACAATGGTGCCACTTCAGTTAAGTAGAGAGTGGATGATCTAGAAATACATATATTCTACAAGTGTTTGAAGTCAGAAGCAAGCTTGTCTTTGATGAGGGGGTAGTTGGGAAAGGGTTAATAACTGGGCAGGAGCATGAAGTAAGCTCCTAAAGTAATGTTCTAATTCCTGATCTGGGTGTTAGTAGCATGGTATGCTAACTTTTATTTTTTATTTTTTTAATATTTTATTTATTTATTCATGAGAGACAGAGGGAGAGAGAGAGGGAGAGAGAGAGAGAGAGGGAGAGAGAGAGAGAGAAGCAGAGGGAGAAGTAGTCTCCCAAGGAGCAGGGTGCCCGATGCGGGACTCGATCCCAGGACCCTGGGATCATGACCTGAGCCAAAGGCAGACGCTTAACCATCTGAGCCACCCAGGCGCCCAGTATGCTAACTTTTAAAAAGTCTACCTATTTCTATTCTTATGATCTGTATACTTTCCTATGTGTCTCTTATCCTTCAATATAAAAGAGTATATGAAAATATTTTAAAAGCCTTAGGCTGGTAGTGCAATTGCTGGGTCCTAGGGGTGGTTTTATTTTTAACTTTTTGAGGAACCTCCATACTGTTTTCCAGAGTGACTACACCAGTTTGCATTCCCACCAACAGTGTATTAGAGTTCCCCTTTCTCCACACTACTAGGTATTTACCCAAAGGATATGAAAATAGTGATTCAAAGGGATACATGCACCCCGATGTTTACAGCACCATTATCAACAATAGCCAAATTATGGAAAGAGCCCAAATGTCCACCGACTGGTGGATAAAGATGTGATATATACATACAACGGAACATTACTCAGCCAAACGTGGGTGAAGCTAGAGTGTATTATGCTAATTGAAGTAAGTTAGAGAAAGACAAATATGATTTCAGTCATATGTGGAATTTAAGAAACAAAACAGATGAACATAGGGAAAAAGGAAGAGGGGCAAAACCGAAAAGAGACACTTAACTCTAGAGAACAAACTGAGGGTTACTGGATGGGAGGTGGGTGGGGGGATGGGCTAAGTGGGTGGTGGCCATAAGGGAGGGCACTTGTGATGAGCACTGGTGTTGTATATAAGTGATGAATCACGAAATTCTACACCTGATATTAATATTAAACTGTATGTTAGCTAAATGGAATTTAAATAAAAACTTGAAAGGAGAAAAAAAAGTACTCATTCCATTCAACTGCAAAATTTTACTTCTATGAATTTTCCTAGGGGCATATCAGAGATATACACAGAGACATGTGAATACCCAATTCTGTCATTTATACTAGCGAAAAACTGAAATAAAATCCCTCAAATGGAATAAATTACACCCGTATAATGGGATACTTTGCATCCTTTAAAGTACACACTATGAAAAACACTCTATTTTGAAAATATTCATGACATGTTAATCGGTAAAAGATAAGTTATACACCACACATAAATTAGGTCTTTGATTTTCTGTATATATTTGGCATAATAGTATCTATCTGTATTTTTTAAATGATTGGAAATACATGAAATTATTAACCATAATTTTTGGGGGGGTGTTACAATTAAAGATCATTTTTATGTAATTGTTGATATATTTTGGCATTTTATAAAGTTACTACACAGGAAGAGTATTATTTTGTATGTTTTAAATGTTAAACAAAAAGAAATAAATGGATGATACTGATTGGGTGGCTGGCTATCCCTCTAAAATATCTGCTACAATAAAATTACCATTTTGACTCAGACTTTCAATATGCCGTAGGTACTATATGACAGCTTTTACTTATATTAGCTCCCTTAATCTCACCCATAATCCTATGAAATATATTTTTTCCTACAACTGACAAATGAGGAAATTAAGATTCACAACTATAAATAATATTCCTAAAGTGACTGGTAAGTTAAAAAAAAAATGTAGCATTAAATATCTGTGTTTTCCTGACTCCAAATTCTAACTTTCCTTTTCTCTTACCTGCCAAAACATACTTTCTCTGATCTTTCAAAATCTAATGTATTACTGGATAAATGGAGTATTGAAATTCATACTTTTCAAAAGCTTTTAGTATTTATGGGAACACTCTATATCTTTATTGCTCATTACTATTAATGAGATATATACATTTAGAAGTCAACTTTAATATAACCAATACAAATGAAATGTACATAAACATATTGAAAAAAATACTATTTGACATTTGTTAATTCAAGACTACTATATAGGGATTACAAAGTAAATTAGGATGCTCATTGAATAAATTTTTGGATGATGATTAACCCAAAACCATGATTGGATGATCTTCATGCAACTATAGTATCTTCTACATTTTGGTAGATTTGTCATCCATTTTGAAATAGAGACATAGACAGGCACAAAAACAGACACATAGATCAATGGAACAGAGTAGAGAGCCCAGAAATGGACCCACAACTATATGGTCAACTAAGCTTTAACAGAGCCGGGAAGAATATCCGATGGAAAAAAGACAGTCTCTTTGACAAATGGCCTTGGGAAACCTGGACAGCCACATGCAGGAGAATGAAACTGGACCACTTTCTCATACCATATACAAAAATAAATTCAAAATTGATGTAAGACCTAAATGTAAGACAGGAAACCATCAAAATCCTAGAGGAGAACACAGGCAGCAACCTCTTTGACCTCAGCTGCAGGAACTTCTTACTAGACACGTTCTGGAGGCAAGGGAAACAAAAGCAAAAATGAACTACTGAGACCTCATCAAGATAAAAAACAAACAAAAACAAAAACAAAAAACCCCCAAACTTCTGCACAGAGAAGGAAACAATCAAAAAACTAAAAGACACCTGATGGGATGGGAGAAGATATTTGCAAATGACATATCGGAAAAAGGGTTAGTATTCAAAATCTATAAAGAACTTAACAAACTCAGCAACCAAAAAAACAAATAATCCAGTTAAGAAATGGGCAGAAGACACGAATAGACATTTCTCCAAAGAAGACATCCAGATGGCTAACAGACACATGACAAGATGCTCAACACCACTCGTCATCAGGAAAATACAAATCAAAACCACAATGGGATACCACCTTACACCTGTCAGAATGGCTAAAATTAACAACTCAGGAAACAATAGATGATGGTGAGGATATGGAGAAAGGGGAACCCTCTTACACTATTGGTGGGAATGCAAGTTGGTACAGCCACTTTGGAAAACAGTATGGAGGTTCCTCAAAAAGAGAAAAATAGAGCTACCCTATGACCCTGTAATTGCACTACTAGGTATTTATCCAGAGGATACAGAAATGCTGATTCAAAGGGGCACATGCACCCCAATGTTTATAGCAGCATTATCAATAATAGCCAAAGCATGGAGAGAGCCCAAATGTCCACTGATGAATAGAGAAGAGGTGAGATATATATATATATTATATATATACATATATAATATATATATAATGGAATATATATATATGGATCTATATATGGATCCATATATATATGGATCTATATCCATATATAGATCCATATATAATGGATCTATACACATATATACAATGGAATATTACTCACTCATCAAAATGAATGAAATCTTGCTATTTGCAATGATGTGGATGGACCTAGAGGGTATTATGCTAAGTGAAATAAGTCATTCAGAAAAAGATAAATATCATATGATTTCAGTCATGTGGAATTTAAGAAACAAAACAGATGAAGATAGGGGAGGGGAAGGAAAAATAAAATAAAAACAGAGAAGGAGGCAAATCATAGAAGACTCATAACTATAGAGAACAAACTAAGGGTTGCTGCTGGAGGGGAGGTGGGTGGGGGGATGTGCTAAATGGGTGATGGGCATTAAGGAGGGCACTTGCTGGGATTAGCACTGGGGCTTATGTCCAAGTGATGAATCACTAAATTCTACTCCTGAAACCAAGACTATACTAAAAGTTAACTAACTTGGATTTAAATGAAAAATAAAAAAGAGAGACATAGACAAAATAAGTTGTTATAATAAATAAAAATGGTAAGAGAAAATTGCAAATTCAAATACATAGCAATTTTTGTGATAAATTAGCATTATTTCCAAAGAATTTAATGATAAATGTTGAATTCTGAACCTTTCATACTTAAAAATATAGATGATACTTGATCAAATTTTAGCTCAAATTAAAAATTCCTAGCTCATACAATTCCAAACTAAATACCAGGTGAATGAAATTTTGGTGTAAAAAAATAAAGCCATACAAATAACGAAAATATGGGTAAATGTTCTTACAATTTTGATGCAAAAGTTATAATTTTGATTTTAAAACCATAAAGTGACTGTTTTAAATCCTTAACAATCTAAAACTTCCTTATATTAAAAAATTAAACAAGCAAAAGAAAATCAAAACCATAGGCAATGTGCCTTAAATGCCTTGAAAGACACTCAAGATAAAACCACTCTCACAGATCAATAGGAAAAAGATAAATACCCAACAGGAAAAAAAAAAAATGAACAAGGATCACAAATGGACAATTTATGAAAGAAGAACTATAACTGACCTATAAGTCTATTAAAACTGTTTAACTTCACTAGAAACCACAGAAATCAAATTCAAACAATGAGGCGTAAGGTTGTACCTATCGATGCGGCAAAGATTTTTTTTTAAAAACTTCTTGTATTACAATACAGCAGTGTCATGTAATAGCAACAGTACAAGGATTCAGGCCCTCTCAAAAAGTGCTAGTAAGTAAGTTGGACCATCCTTCTGGGAGGGTTAGGGCTGGGAGTGGATTAGGTAGAGTTTTGTGCTATGTGCAAATATTCTCACCCTTAGACCAGAAATTCAACTTTTCATATTTTATCGTAAGGCAACAATGCTGTGTACACATGTTAAATCACAAGAATGTTTGCCCCAGCCTCACTTACAGATGCAAAACATTTGAAATTGCTTCCACGCTCACCAATAAGGTATGAGTTAAAAGTTATGGAAAACCATCCAGTTAAATACTCTGCGGATGTGTAATAAGTGACATACATGTGTATTTAGTAATATGGAAAACATACATGGTGTGTCAAAAGTATAAAAGTTTTAATTTCTGGGTAATAGGTCATTTTTTCTCAGCTGCATTTTTTTTTATTTTAAAATTTTTATTTATTTATTTGACAGAGAGAGAGAGCGCAGAAGCATGGGGGCGCAGGAGAGGGAGAAGCAGGCTCCCTGCCGAGCAAGGAGCAAACGCGGCGCTCAATCCCAGCACCCTGGGATCATGACCTGAGCAGAAGGCAGACACTTAACCAGCTGAGCCACCCAGGCACCCCTCTCAGTTGCATTTTTAATTTGTCTGCAGTGAACATGAACTACTTTAAATCGGCAAATGGCTGTTTTATATATAGGCATACATACATACTTGTCTGGTAGAAATAGATGATTTGTTGTAGTCCTTACGATGCGTCAAGCAGTAGTCTAAGTGGATTTCTTTTTACATATCAACAATATTTAGTTATAACAACACGATGATGTAGGTACTATTATTATCTATATTTTATAGGTGAAAAATTGACAAAGGTAGGCTAAGTGCCCAAGTTCACATAGCCTGTAAGTGATAACCAAGCTAGACTTTGAACCCAAGAAGTTAAGCTCAGAAACGCATGCACTTAACCACCTGTGCTACTTTGCCTTCCATTCCTTTTAGCTACAGGACTTTGAGAAAACATACCAAAAAGAGTACAAAAGAAAGTCTACTTTCTTTCACCACAGTTCTTAGAATAAATTCCCTTGGTTACTTATTAGATCTTACGCAATTTCTTCCTAACTTTGAAAGTATGTGGGATGATAAAGTCGTCTTGTCCTTGCAACTACTAAATTCAACTTCCAAAATTGCCCCTTGTTTTATTTTCGTGCTTACATCATGCGACTCATTCCCAATCGTCTCCAAATTCTTTAGCCTGGCCCTCAACAATGTGACCTCATCTGACCCACTGTTCACATCCTTCTAATAACAAAACTCCATTTTGGTAAAATGGTGATCTCATTATTCTGGCTATGCCCTTGACTGCCTTCTGTTCCTCTGTCATCGTCTGCTCTGCCATTAAAATGTCTTCCTTTTCCTCAATGAAATATCTCTTTTCTTAATTGACACATATAAAACCTTTTCCATCCTTCATGTTTTGGGTAAAGAAAGTGCCACCTTCTCAGAGAAGATTGCCTAATCCCTCCGGATAGAAATAATTATTCTTTCTAATAAACTCTATATCATTTATTATCTGTGCTACTTAATCAGGCCCTGTCAGGTACTGCTTTTTTCCATATTTTACTAGTCTCCCTTTCGCACTTGTATCTTCTTCCCTTACATTTCCCCGAAAGCTTGAAAACACACACCCACACCCCCCCACACACACACCAGCACTACCAGCACACTGCACACATTACACACATATAACTACGACTGAATTCTTCATCTTTGTATACACTTTCTCTTATGTGGTATAGCACTTGTTAAATGAACAATCACACACACCAATCACTTGCAGAGAAGACAGAAGGTAAAGTTGAGGATTAAAAGCAGCAATAAAGGGGCACGTACTGAATGGAGCACTGGGTGTTATACGCGAACAATGAATCATGGAACACTACATCAAGAACTAATGATGTAACGTATGGTAATTAACATAACATAATAAAATAAAATTTTAAAAAAAGCAGCACTCTCTTCAGAGTGCTTGTATTCTCACATATGCTGCATTTTTAACTCTGCTTCTTGTTTTAGTCTATGTGTGAATGCCCAAGCTCACTAGAACAGCAAGAACAGGTCTTGCCCAGCAGCTAGGCTGGTGAAATAGGATTTGAGTACACCTGAGCCTGAAAGGGTAGAATCTAGTCAGTCAAGAAGACCAAGAAACACAGGTAGAAGACTCAATTCTTGACATTTTCTTTCAGTTATGTTGATGTCATGAATTCTGGAGCTAGAGAAGAGATGGGATATGTATTAATTATAGCACTGGCAGAAACATTGCCTGTGCAATTAAGTCAATGAATATTTACCTAGTAATTATTTTTCTTCCAACCACCACCCTATATATTATCCACAAATGTACTGTTTTGTTTTTTAACTGTTTCAAGTTGCTCATTGTATGGCTAAGTATAAACCTTCACCGTCAACACCCCCCACACACATACCCTGCACAACAGCTAAATAGCAGTGCACTCTGAATGCATCTTAAACAAATACTCTCTTGCCACCAACCAAAATAATTTTTAAAAAACTTCCAAAATTTAGTAATACCAATTGAGTAATTCAAGTAGACCATTATCGTCCTCGGGATGAAATGCATGAGCTATGAAACATTTGGGGACCTCATTTCACCTTGCATATTTTTCTACCTCAATAAATTAAAGCTACTGGGCAACCAGAACTTAGGAATGATATATTTTCCAGCACAATCCTCAATTATTTTTTACAACTGGTCTCATGGTAAAGTATCTCTCACTAGGAGGTCATTTATTTTCTCTCCCTCTGGAAATTTAATAAAATAATAATGAATATTAAAGTGAAAAATACATTATGGCTATATGCCACCATTTAAAATTATAAATCCATATACAATTTTGAACTGACCAATTATAATTTATTTTTAGGACAGGCACCCTCCAATGGCATAGCTATTGGAATTTTCCTTTAAACGTAGGTAGATTTTCTTTTAAAACATGCGGTTTTTAAGTACAGTGTTTCAAGATCTGTATTTTCTATATTGTTTTCAGTTCTACCTGAATATAAGAGTGAAGTCTCCTGTATCGGACCACGGTGTATATCAGTTTCATTGCATAACCACTTCATTAGCACACTTGGATTTTGTTATTGTTGCTAAAGATCCGAAACACATAATACATGATGAGGTAAATGAACATTCCTAGGGAGATTTCAAAGTCAGTAAAATTTGATGTACAATAAATAGGTTTGCCGTCCTTGGAGAACTGGGCCCTTATTACCACACTAAACCCATACTGGCTTTAATAAACCTTGGTGTTCATGAGCAGTATTCTCGTTCATTTATTTCTTAGTTTGCAAATAAGCAACTAATTCCATAGTAAAATAATCCTTTTTTTTAAGATTTTATTTATTTATTTGAGAGAGAGAGAGAATGAGAGATAGAAAGCACGAGAGAGAAGAGGGTCAGAGGGAGAAGCAGACTCCCTGCTGAGCAGGAAGCCCGATGTGGGACTCGATCCCGGGACTCCAGGATCATGACCTGAGCCGAAGGCAGTCGCTTAACCAACTGTGCCACCCAGGCGCCCTAAAATAATCCTTAATAATATACGTAGTTCATGGAAAAAATGTGTTTTGACTGTTCACCTTGATTTAAACCTACCCTACCCTAACATTAGGTAACCAGCTCTGTAATGGCTCCCAGAGGAATTAGACAAGTGAAGTGGATTGGTGAAATTGATTTGCCCAAACTTCAGTAGCTATCATTTATCTTCTAAAATGGATTTGATAGGGATTTACACCCACCTAACTATCTACCTACTCACACACTCTTTACTACATAATGTGATTTTGATCACATACTGTTTAAACCCTGAGGATAATAAAACTTACAAAGAGGTTAACACGTAATTTATACGACACATACACATACCACAAAATTTGCTGGTAAAAATTAACCCCACATTTTTCTCTCTCCTTCTCTCCCAGCTCATACTCCTTCTAGAACAAAGAAAGAACTACTTTATTCTCACAGTCTCCTATCAGCAGTCTTTGTTCTTTTTTGCTGGGCAGAGACCAGGGCAGCAGCCTGGCTGATATACAGAAAAGTCCTCTGGATGGTTAGGAAACACAGTTTTTTATTGTGTGTGTGTCTGTTTTGTTTGATCAAGGAAAACTAAGCCAGGATCTGTCTAAATCTACCTAACCAACAAAAATCATAACAAATTATAATAGCTTGATATTTATTAAGATCATCCTTGAGCTGTCAGGAAAAAGTAGCTATTTTATTTTATTATTTTATTTTATCTTATTGAGAGAAAGAAAGAGAGAGAGAGAGAGAGAGAGAGAGAGAGAGAGAGAGAGAGAGAGAGAGGGGGGGGAGGGGCAGAAGGAGAGGGAGCAAGAGAATTCTAAGCAAGCTCTACACCCAGCACAGAGCCCAATGTGGGACTCAATCTCACCACCCTGAGATCTTGACCTGCACCAAAATCAAGAGTCGGACTTTTAACTGAGTCACCCAGGTGCCCCCAAATTAGCTATTTTAATAGAATTTTTAAAAACCAGAGTCCTCTCCTTTGTTAACATACAAATCATTATACTTCAGAATATAATCATTAGAGAAAAAGGGTGAAAAACACAGTGCATGATCACGTATCAATTTTAAAGAAATTGCATTAGAAACAATTTAACTATTTAAACATAACTTTAAACTTACTTAAAATTAAATATAATTTAAAAATCAGTTCCTCAGTCGTACTTGTTACCTTTCCAATGCTCAAAAGCCACAATGTATTGGACAGCACAGAGAACATATCCATCCCTGCAAAGAGTTATCTTGGACAGCACTACAAGCCATACTATAGTGCCTGCTTGAGGACTGATGTACCTAAAAGCCTTAACAATCCTTGTGATTTCTTTTTAAAGTAGAACAAAATATTTTAGAAAAGAATCCAGGAGTGTTCAAGTACATAAACAGATGTGACTGTTTTGAGGACATGACAAGGAATTGCTGCTTTTAATCTGCACAGTTTCTGGCTAGAAAGTTTGTTGTTTTCTAACATTCATCTTCTAAAAGAAAGAAAATCACCACGTTGGAAAAAACACTTCTATTTCTTTCCCTTCCTCTGAATCATTTTATTATGTTTAAAAATATCAAGATTAAAAAGTATTTTTGTAACAAATGGCATAATCTGCATAACTCACATCTATATATTCTCTGTGCAATAGTCTCTATTTGCAAATGGATGCATTATTGTTATTTATACCATGAAGTAAATGCATACTGCATTACCCAAGAAATGAAATATGCCTAGGAAGAAAATCAAAGTCCCCAGGAGTTTTAATCTTGCTGATAAATAAGAAACTAATATGCTCCAGAATAGTTATTCCTGGAAATAGGGATGTTTGGGGGGGGGGTGTTGGTTTTGAACACAAAGAGGAGAGAATATGTCACTGGTGTATGTGAAGATGAAGCTTTACTAGCTGCGCAGACATTATAAAGGGAATAAAACCCCAGGGTGGGTAGCTCTCTTCCTGCTAGCCAGAAGAGAAGAAGAGCACAGACAGAAATTTGAAAAAGACAAATTTGATTTCTTTGGAGAAAACAAAAATCAAAAAACAAAAAAATCTGGGCAGAAGGCAGGGCCCAAACTACTTATTTTTCTGCCAGGATTGTTGCTATCAGACCATCTGAACAACAGTTTAGGGCAGGGGACAGCAAAATCTGGCTCATGAATCAAATCCAGCTGCCACCTGTTTTTATACAGTCTGAGAGGTAAGAATGATTTTTTTTTACATTTTAAATAATTGTTAAAAAAATCAAAAGACACGTGACACATAGAAATTATACGAAATTCAAATGTGTGTCCACATATAAAGTCATACCGGAATCCTGTGCGCTCATTCTTTGCATGCTGTCTCTGGCCACGTTTGCACCAGCAAGGCAGCCCGGAGTAGTCACGGGAAAACCTTTATGGCCTGCAAAGCCTAACATCATGACCATCTGTACCTTCACAGAGTTTGCCGACCCTGCTCTGGAGGACCATGGAGTTGCTGACTCAGTCTCCGGTCCTTCCAAGTCTTTTCCCTGCTTGTCTCCCAGAGCTGCTTTAAGGGGTGGGTGGGTGAGGGAGGTGCCCAGGGTTCAGTGTAGGAAAAAACTTTTAAACACAGCATCTATGAACTCCTGCCTCCTGAGCAAACTCCTCAGGTAACTTGGAAAATGCATGAGGACAGCAACCTCCATGGGAAATTTTTAAAAAATCCATCATCCTCCTGATCTGTTGTTGAGGAAGTTTCTGTGGTAGTATTTGCAAATATTTGATTTGGCAGGGCCATTTACCTGGGACCAGCTAGCTCAAGCTTGCAAGGGTAGCTAGCTGAAACCGGAACCTCAATATTGCATGGGGCAAGTGTCTAGCAAGACTGAACTGTCTATATTATTTAAATTATTTATATTATTATTTAAATATTATTTAAATTTATTATCTAAAATCTTTTCATTTACTTTGCCAGGAGTTATATGATTCAGAAAAAGCAAAAGAAAATAGAACAAAGAACTTAAAAAATGGAAATGATGACCCAACATAAAAGCCAGAAAAACAAATTTAAAAAATACTGTTATTATACCTTGTAAGTTACTGTTAGCCTTGATGAGCCCTGAACTGCACTGGTCAACATGCTTGCCACTAGCTACTGAGCCCCTGGAAGGTGGCTCTTTGGAACAGAGAATGAGAATATGTGTAAAATACAAGGTGAATTTCCAAGACTTCACACAAAACATTTTAATATTTTCATGATATGATACCATTTCAGATACATTGAGTTAAATATATTATTAAAATTACTCTTACCTGTTTATTTTTACATTTTAACACAGCTACTAGAACATTTAAAATTATATACATGGCTTGCATTATATTTCCATTTGACAGCACTGGTATAGAATAGTGCTATGCATCTAGAAATGGCAAAAAAAACACATTAAATGAAGGAAAATCCATGTGTGTAAAAAAGTCACATGACTTAGTACATGCAATTTCCTCATTTTAAGAAAAAGAAAGAGGTGAAGTTTCCTTTTTTTTTATGAATAGAAAATCAAGTTCTTTTTGCCTCCACTAAACAAATGCCGAATAAATATTTTAAGCAAGCGGTATGAAGGAACAATGAATGATGAACTTGTCTCGGATGGGTCCAGCTGTCCCCAATACACTTCTTACACTCACAGGGATGAAGCAACTCATGTGTATTAATTCCATTTCCTTATTTGCTGGCTTCCATGTTTCATTGAGTGCACTTGCTAAGGCCCCTGGGGATTATCTCCCAACCACATGGTGCCTAGAAACAAGGGCTGTGTAGCGTCATTTGCACATCACTGCACTGTCCGACTATTTCAGCCTCCAGGGTGTACACCACACAACTCTATTTTTCACCTACTTCCTGTCTGAGCAAAGGCACAACTACACATAGAAAATGTTACTGTCACATAAGAGGAAAGGAAAAGGAGGGAGGAGAGAAATAGAGACCTGGGGTCTTCCTGGGTCTCGGATGACGAAGCCTGGTGGTGGTTTCCTCTGCGTGAGGGCTGAGCAGCACAACCCAGGGGAAGAAAGAGAGAGCCCTGTGGCTGGGAAAGGGAAGCCAGAGTCGGAGGATGTGAATCAGTCTGGCACTGGGGTAAGGGATGATAACGGAGGACTGGAAGTCAAGGCACCCAGGTTCTAATACGACCCTCTGCCTCTATTTGCATCATCTGGGACCATTCGGTCAGTATCACATCATTTACTCAAGGGAAAAATGCAAAGACTGGATTAGACTAGCTTGGAGGTGCCTTCTCTAGCTTGAATGTTCTATGAATAAATTTCATCTCTGGCGGAGAACAGAGCAATGTACACAGCTCTGAGTGCGTCACTGAGTTTAAAGGAGACAAAGACTGTGTGTTGGCCTGACACCTGAATGCCTGGGAACATAAAAGATGTTCTCTGAGGGTTTATCAGGAGCCTTTGACATAGACCTAAAATGTGGAAAATCCCATGACAACAGGATACCTTGTCACCCTAAGCAGATGTAAGCTTAATTTTCCTCACAGCAAGATAATGAGCAATATAATAGAGCCTTACAAAGCAATTTTGGATACAGGCTTAACATAATCAACTGCCATGGTGTTTTAGTCATTTGTTTGCAGGATTGAAACAACTTTCCTCCAGAGCCAGGATTCCTACCAGATAACCTGTGTCATGGACTTTAGTGCAACAAGCAACACCAAATGGCTAACAATTCTGTCCAGCCCCAGGGCTTTGCTGGTGCAGGAGATGTATCTCCTGGCTCTGGCGAAAGGGGAAGCTACATTCCTGATGATGCGGCAACATGTCAGGCTCTGGCTTCCAAGAAGGAGCTGAGACACAGTTGTTCTCAGGCCCTGGAAGCTGCTACTTGCAGGGGTGAGTCAGATAAACCTAGAGTATCTCAAATCCTGAGATGCAGAGGACAACAGAAGTCTGGGGGCATCAGGACAGTGTCAAACTTAAAGGGAAAAAAATCAATTTTTGAAAGACAAATACAGAACTTCTAACTTCTCCAGTCCTGATTCATTCTCCAGAGGCTATACACTGAAGTGGAAACCCTTCTGATACACACACACACACACACACACACACACACACACACACACACAGCTGCCCCTTAGAGTGACTCTGCTGGACAAATGTTTTTATTTTTCCATCATGATGAGATTCTTAAAACCAAAGCTACAGTGACGTTTTCTAATGACCATTCCAACTTAGGCTGGAATTAAAACTATAAAGTTGAAGTCATGTTCTTTATCATCACTTTTATATAAACTACTCAGGATTCCAGATTGTATTAATTCATATATTTGTCACAGGTGAACTATGAATTTTTTTTAAAAGTTGTGAAACTGTTTTCAATCATTAAAAATCACCATTGAATTGCTTAATGGTTAAAATAAAAATGATTTAGGGCCTTTTATATGCCAGACAGTATGCTAGGTAAATTTTTCATTCCTTCAATGGGCACTTATTCAGGAAGAAAAGATAGACATTTAACCACATAATTAAATTACCAGGTGATGAGTACTTTAATGAAGACCGACACAGAGCACTCCAAAGGCATGGAGACTTGAAGGCCCATGTCTCCTGGAGGAAGAACGGAGTCAAGTGGCAGTGGGGCAAACAGATTCAGAGTTGAGACCTTAATCGAGTTGTGTGTTAATGGCTTAACTAGCAAAAGCCAATCTGGGCAGCCCAAGGGGGTAAAAAACGGTGAGATACTGGCTCTAGCTTGACAATGTGTGGGAAATAGCAAAGAATTACTTATGACTTGGGTTGCCAGATAAAAAAAACAGGATGCCCATTTAAATTTATCTTAAATCAGATAAACAATGAGTAATTTTTAGTCCTATTTTGGGGCAGGATTTGGAACACACTTGTAGTAAAAAAAAATCTGGGCTTTCTGTATTTTGATTCACTAATTTTTACAACCCTATGATGGGAATATAGAATAAAATGGTGGCAGACGGGGTAGGTCTGAAAGGTTTTGTGCACCGTCATGGGGAGTATTAACCTTATGCTATAGGGATAAACACTTTTAAACAGAGTAGCAACAAAGCAGACTTCAGAAGGATTTGAGTAAAAGGGGTATGTGAAGCCAGTAGGAAGTCACACCCCAGTAAAAGCATGGCCAGGGCCCATGCTGCCTTACAAATATCTCACCTGGAACAGACACTCGGTCACTGGCATCATCTCTAATGTGGCTAGAATGTGATGGATACTTCCTTTGCACATCACCGACATCTCTCGACTTGCTCTGCCTCAGAGGATTCTCCAGAGCTGGGAGTATTTTTTTCTGGGATTTCCCCTTTTTCTGCTTCACTAACCCTATTCTCTCATTACTGCTTCTTTTCTCTTTTTCTTTCTTTCTTTTTTTTTTTTTTTTAAGTAGGCTCCCTGCCCAGCACAGAACCGCAGGCAGGGCTCGAACTCATAACCCTGAGATCAAGACCTGAGCCAAGATGAAGAGTCGGACGCTTAACCGACTGAGCCTCCCAGGTGCCCCTCACTACTACTTCTGAGCATCAACATTCTTGCTTTCAATTTCTTAGGTTCTGTTCTTGAGTTCACTTAAAGACGTTATCCTTCTCCACTTCTGTCGAAAAGCAAGGATAAATAGTCCTTGATTTATTTGCAAGCAATCTGTTTTCCGTAATGAAGTTCGAGTGTTCCCTAAAAGCAGAGCTTGGTACAACTAGATTGAAAATCTTTATGAGTCACTGTACATGATAACTTGAAACAATCCCAAATTTTACAGTTCATATGTGGAAGAAACATGATAGGGTCTTCCAAAATTTGACAACAATTCTGATAATTTACACAGCATCACCAACAATGATCGTGTACATGAAAGAAACTTTCTAAACTCTCATCGATAAAGGCCAAATGGTAATTAACCATGCTAGGGGAAAGACCAAAGTGTCTTTTGCTTCTCTCCTATGAGGAGGTACTGCCAGGGAGACAGGGAAAGAAGTATGACATTGTATTATATATTATAGTACTACAGAGTGGTTAATTACTAAAAAATATTGTGCTATTTTTCTCAATTTTGTAGTGTATGTGGTATTTGTCAGCTTCTTTTAGAAACTGTTAGGATTTCTTTTCTTTTTGTAAATACTCATGTTCATCCCTAAATTTTTTATTTGTACCACTGTGTTTTTTTGACCTAAAGAAGACTGCCAAAGTAGAATATACTTAAACTCCACATAACCTGAATCTACTTTTGCTTATACTTTTAGTATAGAAAATGATTTTGTTCAGTATCCCCAAATAATCAACTTGGTATAGGCACTGCTAAAATCGGTGGGTTTTTTCTTTTATTTTCAAGACTATTTCTTATGGTTGCATAAACAAAAATAAATTGACACAAATATGAGGTTATCTAGGACTTAAAATTCCTTTTGTACAAGTATTAGTTTAGTTTTGTGTTTGCTTTAACTTGTTTTCAGCTTTACTGAGATATAATTGACAGATGAATTTATGAGATAATTGAAGTATATAATGTGATAATTTGATATATGTACACATTGTGAAAATATTCCTCCCATTGAGTTCATTAACACATCCATCACTTCAAATGTTTACATTTTCCCTCCTCTGCTGATAACAGTTAAGTTCTACCCTCAACAAACTTCAACTACACAATACAATGTTATCAACTATATATCAACAATGAACTGGCTCAGAACATTTCAAAAATTTTTTCTTAAGGAATGATGGTTTAAATAATCCCTGAGGGTTTTATATTTGGTCTGCCGCCATTAAATTCAGGTGATCTCATAATTACTCATCATGCAACAGGTTGTAACACGTAAAGTAACAATTTAGAGGCTGGTATAGAACAGCCGAGAATAAAAGTTTAATTTTTATGCACCATTTCTTCAGGAAAACACATCACGGGGGGAAATAGCCTTGAGTAAGTTCAGTGAGGGTTGCCATTTAGTTAATTAACTTAGCCATTTTCATTAGCAGGCACAATATTGACTTTAGAATAATGTCTGCTTAATTTCCTTCAAGCAATGAATATGTATGAAACATTGTTAAAGGTAAAGTAAAAATTAAGACAATATTAGGTAAAAAATAAAGTTACTGAATTATGTCAGAAAATTACATGGAGTACATTCCGGAACTTACATTCAATTGCAGTATGTCCTTCCAAACTTTTAAGATATGACCTTGGCATACACACATTATTTCAGCTGCTTAGTACAGGATTTGTAGTAATCTCCATTTTATAAGAAAGTGTATTTCTAAATTGGTTGGAGAAGACTAAAACAATGCATAAATCTAATGCACTGAATATAATTTTCTCCTTCAATTGACAATCTAGTCTTCTGAAAAAACAGGCATACTTTAACCTTTTTTGGCCATATTCATTTTATGTGCCTTCATATTAGAATAAATAAAATCAGCAGACTCCTATTGATTTTTGGAGGGAGAATTCTCATCTATAAGATTGAAAGAAAGTGAAGTCCATCGAAGTCAACTGATGAATATGTTATGAAAATTGAAGAAAGTAATAACATAAACATAAAGGGTAAATCTAAATGTGTTTCTGAAATGTGGCAATATTTTTCAAATCTGGATTTTGTGTCCCTAACAGTTAAAAGATAGGAGGGCCTATAAAATCATTTTTAATTAATTTTAATGTCAGTAAACATTCCATAGTGCAATGATCTTCTTAATCACAATGTTCTTAACCAGGGCCCATAGCAGAATCAATTGGGTAAGGGTTTTTATTTTGCTTTGTTTTAATATGCGTATCTAAGCTCCAAACCAGAGAATTGAATTCAGCAAATGCGTAATGGAGTCCTGATGTCTATATCTAATTTTTATATTTATAATTTGTAAATAGATGCCTGGATCCCAGGAGTACACACATTCCTGCTGCATTCCACACAAACTGGAATGGCTATTAGTAAGTCAATTAGACTATTTCTGTTAACTTTCCGTTCCTAATCTCAATTTGCTCTCACCCCGAATTTACAAAGTTTAAAACTTGAGTCAGGTGCAGTGTAGTAAAACAAATAACTTCAGAGGCGAGAGGCCTCAGGTTAATGATCTACTTTACCACTTCAGAAGCTATGGGTTCTCAGTTGTGTTGGGGAACCTCTCTTAAACCCATTTCCTCTTGTGTATAACAGAGCCCATAATTCCTGCACATCGCAGTTCCCATATGTAATTCACTCCAGAGTCTCCCTTTATCTTGCATCATAAATAATGTCTCTTACATCCAGTCTTGCCTTTCACGGTCCTAGAGCAGGAGGCTAGCTCAAAGCCCCAGTCGCCTGGGCTGCCGGAAAAAATCTCAATCTGGTTTGTAAACCTTTAGTCTCTACCTGCTGTAATTCAACCTCTGCATTGCTATCAGATGGAGTTTCCGAAAATAAAAGTTAATTCTTAACGAGGAGTTCCTCCCCTTTACATAGATTTACCAGGCTTTCTTGCATGTGCACACAGGGAAAGGGCCAACTACCCATGCTCCTCCAAAGATTCTAATGTGCTCTACCCGAGAGATATACCACCTGCTCAGCAGAGCCAAAGCTTTCCATCATGAACTGGTTATTTGGGGAAAATAATACAGATCACTTAGCTCCCTGAGATGGGCTGATGCTAGGAGCAGTTGGGTCTATTCTCCTTAATGGGACAGAGTTGTGCTCACTAGTCATTAATGACCACCATGGCTCTTACTCAGAAGATAAAGATTCAAGGTCCCTTAGCTTGGCAGATAAATATTTCCAAACTTTGGCCCAAATGTGCCTTTCCAATTTCTAACAGAATCACCTGAATGTATTCAGGTGCAATCCTACTGTAATATTTTGTTTATAATTTTTCCACCTGGATCAATCTTTCCTCTTCACTTGAGTGCTTAACATAACAATAAAAAATTATTAAAAAAAAAACCAAAAGCCTACCTCAGACTGGAACAGCGTCTGCATGAAAGCTTCCCTGAACGCTGGGCTCAAAGGCCGCTTGGCTATCTCTGTAGTATATTTGAGAAAATATTTGCCTGTCCTTGGACATCTCCTGTATTACTGTTCTCTGTTACTATCTCAAGTCTCCACAGGATTGTCTTGACAGCTAGACTAAAAGATCATGGCAAGCTCACAGAGGGCCAGAAGGTTACTCTGTCTTCTACCTCACTGTAATCCATACTCTTTTTAAGTATCCAGGTAGTCTGGTATCATGCACATAATAAACATTCAATTACTTATTGAACGGCTAAACTCAATGTTTTACTTTTCTAATGAATTCATTCTGAAAACTAGTATTTCTGTCAATCACCAATCAATCAACCAACTTCAAATTAACTCCTCTTCGTTAGAGAGGACTAGCATTCTTAGTAGCAAAGTGGTGATTATTAACACTGGCAACCAGATAAAATATTCACCCCTTAATTCCTGGCCTCTGAGGTTAATTTTTTAAATCTCTTTTAATATGCAAAGTTCAGTGAGAAAGTGAGCACTGTGGGCACTTGGCAACATGCTGATCTTAAACAAAGTCGGTTAACCTTGCTGAACCTGGATTTCTTTTTCTGCACAAGAGAGGCAAAATCCATCTCCCACAACTTTTTGTGAGACTCAAATGAGCCAAAGCATGGGAAGTATGGTGAAATGTATCCTGGCTTCTAAACTGTGAAGTTATGGAAAATTCTGGAGATGAATGCACGGGCAATACCACAGCTGATGAGACCAGTGTGTTAAGGACAGGCACAGCAATGTAAGGGCGGTATTCATTTGCTGAGTAGGTGATGGAAATTAGTTAACACTCAAATTTTGCTACTAATAAAAAAAAATTTGCTAATAAACGTGCTGCCAGAAAACAGGTTTTCACACCTCAATTAGTCAATAATAATTTGTTGAGAATCTTGTAGGTATCAAGCATTCCACTAAAAGTCCAAAAGAAATTCCAGAATCATATCCCTTACTACTTCTAGTTCTGCATCCATGTTGTTTTCCATGTCAGGTGTGTGAAATATACTCAAAAGTGATTTTGGCCCCTTCAAGGTTTTTGTTTGCTTGTTGATTAGTTGGTTGGTTACATGGGGCAGAGGAATCAAAGCCTATTCCCGGGGTGCCTGGGTGGCTCAGTCATGATCCCAGGGTCCTGGGATTGAGCCCCGCGGCTGCTCTTTGCTCGGCAGGGAACCTGCTTCTCCCTCTTCCTGCTCTGCCTGCCGCCCCCCGCCCCACCCCCGCTTGTGCTCTCTCTGACAATAAAATCTTAAAAAAAAAAAAAAGCCTATTCCCAACAAAACAGAATAATTCAATTCTAAGTAAGACTTAATCTAATTTCTTCTACACAGAGACAAATGCCCAGGTTATTACTTCTCTCAATACTGTTTATGCCATTGTTTATCTACAGCAATGCTGTCCACTAGAAATATAATGTAAGCCACCCGTGTAATTGTCAATTTTCTAGACATTAAAAAAGTTAAAAAAAAAAGGCAAATTAATTTTAATAATATACTCTTAAAATTTGATATAGACTGTTATGGTTTCAATCTGCATTCAATATAAAAATTACTAGTGAGATATTTTATTTTTAAACTACAGTTGTGGTATCTGGTGAGTACTGTACACTTATACCACATCTCAATTTGGACAAGCCACATTTTTCAAATTTTTAATTTTCAGTTAACGTACAGTGTAATATTAGTTTCAGGTGTACAATATAGTGATTCAGCACTTCCATATGACACCTGGTGCTCATCACAAGTGCCCTCCTTAATACCCATCATCCATTTAACCCATCCCCCTACCCACCTCCCCTCCCATAACCATCTGTTTGTTCTCCATAGTTAAGAGTCTGTTTCCTGGTTTGTGTCTCTTTTTTTCCCTATGTGCATCTGTTTTGTTTCTTAAATTCCACACATGAGTGAAATCATATGGTATTTTTCTTTCTCTGACTGACTTATTTCGCTCAGCATAATATCCTCTAGTTCCATCCACGTCATTGCAAATGGCAAGATTTTATTGGACTAGCCACATTTCTAGTGCTTATGTGGTCGGTAGTGGCTATCATATTGGACAGCACTGATGTAAAAGTAAAAGTTGAAGGCTTTGTCTGAGTTCTTATTCAAATAAAAAACTGATTAAACTTCCAACAAATATGAATTTTTCTTCTCAGTTTTTTATTGTGATTACTTTTCCCTCAAGAACATTTGAAATGTTATAAAACCAGCTGTGTTAAACATAATGAAGTTGTCTTCTGAAAACATGGAAGATGAGAATCACTGTCACAATAAATAGTATCCCATGCCATCCTCACTTCAAAGTGGTAACCTAGTTGTTTAAAAAATACAGATTAAAATTCTTCTGTGAATAGTGAAAGCAAATGTGAGTATAAATCTCTATTTATACAAGTGGAATGTATATTTAAAATTACATTATAGATTAGAAATACAGTTCTACTTCTGTTATATTTTGACATTTCTATTTGCAATATAACTTCATCAACAGAAGTCGAGCTCTTCAAGAATATAGTAAGGATTTTCGTTACTAGAACAAATTACTTCAACATAGAGTTCTTAACATGAGAGCATAAAAATTTTTTCAAGGATATCCTTAAGTTTCACTAGGGCATACTTGTCATAATACCCTTAAGAAAGAAACTGGCATTTCATGGCCATTTATTTTATAAAAGAAAACATCATATACTAAATTGGAGAGTTTAAATTAGCATGAGAAACTCTGCATGAAAGCCAGATGAATTTGAATCACCTATATTTTGAAGCCTCAGTAGTTTCTGCCCCATAGTATCTTAAGAGAAAATGTGTCATAATCCAATGCAAATCTTGCTTATGACAACCTAGCTTCCCCTAATCTCATACACTTTTCAAAACCTGGAAGGATCAATTTCAATTTCTTAAAATATTATTGCACACAAAGGCTTATGTTAAACATTTCCCTGATGCTAAAAGTGGTGTATGTACAAACATAAAAAGGTATCTTTTGGGAGAATCCTAAATTATTTGCTGTATTTTCAAATGCCAACAGGGAGAGGGAAAGAATCTATGGTGGCAGAGTCTAAAATGGCACCCAGTGATTCCCACCTCTTGTACTATGCCCTTGAGGAATCTCCTCCCCTGGAGAGTAGGCAAGATCTGTGCCTTAATTTCTAACAGATAAAATAGGTCAAAGATGATGGGGTGTCACTTTAGGCTACACAACCTTGTGATTTCTGTCTTGCTATCAGTCTGTCTCTTACTGGCTTTGATAAGACCAAATGCCATTTTGGAGAGTCACACATGGCAAGGAACTGAGGCTGGCTTCAGTCAACAAACTGAGGCCTTCTTTCCAACAACCCATGGGATGAATCTTGCCAACAACCATGTGAGCATGGAGGCAGATCTAACCCCAGTTCAGTTTTCACATGAGACATCAACCCTGGCTGACACCCAGAGTGGAGCTTTGTGAGAGACTACTCTATAGCAGAGGATTCAGATAAATCTTGCCCAAACTCCTGACCCACAGCTAGCTTGAATTCCTTAAGAAATGTATTTTAAGTCACTATATTTGTGCTAACTTGTTATGCAGAAATAGATAATACATAATCCTATAAACTTTTGAAGAGGCAAATAACATATATGTAAATAAAATGGCAGTGATAGTGTATGATTTTCGATACAGAAATATTGCCAATGTAGGAAAAAGCCATATTTTAATGAATAACTGGGAAATTGCAGCTAGTTTCAAAGTTCCAATTTCAGAAAGATCAAATATACATTCGGATGAAGTGGGAACACCATTAAGTTTTCATGTGCAGGCTCACACTTCCGACATTCATTCTCAAATTTTAAGCAGAACAACGATAAAGATAAATAATATTGTCAATCTTCCAGTTTTACTTTAGCATTTTGCATTTGAAAAAGACAAGATATCTCGGTGTTGTTGCTACTTCAAATGGTCTTTCAAAAACCTTTGTACAACTTCATGTAGATGTGAATGCCAAAACCTGTTAAGCCTTTTGAATAAAATGATGCCTCAGAATCACGAGACGTTTTAAACTTAGTTCTTTGGGGTATTCTTATTTTCTTTATTTTCCACGTTAAAAAGATGGCTTGTATTGAACTGTTTATTAAAACACATGTTAGAGGTAAACCTTGTGAGAGAATGGGAAGAAAGTGGAGAATGGTCTACCTTGCTCACTTCAACGAGTAAGGGTGTAGTTGCTAGTAAAAGATGACAGATTTCAGATGAAAGAGAACAGAAGTTACAGGGAGAGGGAAGGGATCAAGAGCAGAGATGGAAAAGACAGCAAAGGGGATTAACATGTTTTGAGAAGATGAGATGGAAGAGTGGGGGAAGAAGAATATAATATGGAGATTGAGGTGCATGTCCTGTTATAGAACATGGAGATGGTGGAAACATGTTGGAATTCACTTCTGGGAACTGTTGAGGAATGCACAATTTAGAAGTGGAAAAAAAAAATAGTTCGATGCCCTTCCATTTAAGGGATGAATTTGAGGTTTCGATGTGCATGAAAAATTATAAAAGTAATTTTAAAATGATACATACGATTGTAATTTTCTGAAACTAAATCAGTATTTTTTTCACAGTCGAAACTCCTTTTTATAAAACGCCAATGGAGACTTACAGCAGATCTTACAGATGGTTTTTAACAAATTTTCTGAGAAATTTATTTTCTTCTGATTTTCCCCCTTATTTTTTCATCAAATTCTGCACTTCCATCTAAGACAGATAGAAACTGTGTCTCTCTAGAACGTTTTGAAAGTAAAAGAGAATTCTCTTATATTGCAATGAATGGCATAGCCCTTGATAACTGAGGAGAAATATGCATTTAATTGCAAATTGTCTTAAAAGACTATATCCATTTTATCATTATTTTGGCATCACGATAAACACATTCTTATTCAAATTTAGTAAAACAGTACAGTGAACTCCTCCAGAGGTCTCGAGTAATGTGAGTTTTCTATTCGTCACACACAAAATTAATCGTAATTCCTTCACTAAGCAGCTCCATTGTTTGCAGTAACATCAGGCAATCCACCCCCCAAACTTACATTTTACCTTATACCCATACCTACTTTTGTTTATAATCTCCATTTTAGGTCCCTATCTTAAGCTCAGACCTCTAAAATAGGGCATTTACTCTGAATTCCTTTTCCTTCCCTGGTTGTGGTCCTATTTTATTGGGAACTCAAAATACAAAAGATACAGAAACAGAAAAAGTCAGAAAAGGGAATTTCATCCTAACAGAACATAAAGTTGAAAAGCAGTGATACAGAATTCTGGTTCAACTGATATCCACAGTCACCCCCTAAGGATCTGCATATAAAAAGGCACTTTTCTTCATTTGGGTCTCCCCAGAAATAAACACTGTAGCAAGATTTTGAACTTGAGTAATTTCAGGATGTGATCCTAGACACATCAATGGGGTGTGGAAAAGCAAAATAAAGAAAACAGCCAATAAAACAAATCACCAATGTGGGCAATCAGAAGCTTAACAATGGCTGGGAGCTCCAAGTGCAGATACAGGAAGCAAAACTTTGGAGTGATCCTATCTGAAGGGCAAGAGGGCGGGGTAGTTATCCACGAACTGCTGCTTTAAAGGGGCCTTACTTCCTCTGCTCTTCTGCCCTGTCCCAAGAACAAGCAGAGACAGCACTAAGCAAAAAATCCCAAATGCTGATAGTTGGAAATCAGACAGTATGTATAGGAAAGCAAGTGCTGGAGGGAAAGGCGTGGTGGCACTGACAGTATCTACCATAGCAAAATGTATTTTTCATTTAAATGATCTTTACAACTTGCCTGATTTGGAAACCATTGATATAATGCCATGATCACTACTCAGTTCGATTAATTGGCAAAAAAAATCAGGGCCAAACAATGTTATAGATATTAATTGGTTACCTTTTTCAATCCATTCATCCTTCCCTCCCTCCAATCTCCCCTTCCCCCAGCCTTTTTTTCCTTTGGGGGGCTTTCTACCTACCCACCTTCATTGTGTTGCAGCCACAGT
This sequence comes from Callorhinus ursinus, assembly GCF_003265705.2. Lineage (NCBI taxonomy): Eukaryota > Metazoa > Chordata > Mammalia > Carnivora > Otariidae > Callorhinus > Callorhinus ursinus. The sequence goes on along the minus strand of NW_027397078.1, from coordinate 16,722,749 downwards.
GTCTGGTTTTGAAACTTAATCACTTCTGGCTGTGGCAATTGGGTCTGATTTAGCTCAGCAATAAGCATGTGACCTAATTTGGGCCAATGAGTTTCAAGGAGGTCTTTCTTGGATGCTGTGGGAAAGAAGGTCCCCGAAGAGAGGGGCTTTTGCAAAAGTGGGCCCTGAAACTCTGCAGGCAATTTTTGTCACCGTAAGGGGAGCCATATGAAGCTGACAGGTCATCAAAGAAAGGCAGACCCCAGAGAACTCTGAAAAAAAAAAAAATGGAACCCTGATGACTTCTATTATTTAAACCAGTTAGAGACAGCTTTTTCTGTCAGTTGCAGCATTGAGAGTACTACACAATACATCCATTGAATCAGTTACCTGTGGTGGTATTAGTGAGGACTAATCCTCCACCAAGTATCACAGAAGGTGAAAATTCATGCTATTTTAATATAATTAATTTTATCATCTTACTCTTAGAAAATTTCTTGGTTAATATTAACACCTAATACTTATCTTTCATTTTTCTAATACCTATAATCCATATTTTGTAATCCTATTAACCAAAATAATGTGATACAGTAATAGTTCAATCGTTATGTTCTGCAAGAGATTTTTAATTTGCAGTTTTAGAATAGAGCTTTACCACGGTGCAAGTGTGTACTATTTTGAGTGGATGCTGGTGAAAGAAAAGGTTAACTTGATAGTACCTGCTGTGCCTACATTGGCAAATGGAAAGAAATTACACAGATGGTGGCATTTGCCTGAGAGTTTAGTGCCAGGGGGTGTCCTCAGCAAAGATACAGAAATGGGATAGAATTTCTATTTTCCTAAAGCTATGGATAAAGATTTATTGGAAAAAAGTACTTTCCTACTTAAACTATAAAAATTGCCACCACTGATACAACAACAATCATCAATCCATTTAATTGTACTGAGTGATCCCTTAGTACACTCCAGGTTAGCAAGAAATTCAGCTTTGTTCTAGACTGCTACTGGGTAGTCTTAGGTTATTTTCCTTCTAACAAAGCAAAGTACTCAGAATAATACCTGACACATAGTAAACTATCAATAAACGTTACCTATCATTACCCAACACAGACAGAATGCCTTAATTCTCTTAGGGAGTGGGGAAGACTCCAAAACAGGATTTTTTTCTCTGGACAGTCTGGTGCAGACTTGGTATGGATATATAAAGAAATAAAGGAATGCTACAAACTGAATGCCTGACATACATGAGGTAGAAAGTAATGAATGTAGTAAAAGAAATATTGCTGGGGGGCTTAAGGGTAACAGGAAGGCAAGATGAGTCTTGGGCTTCAAGGAGGTGTGGGAGAGTAGTCAGATTTGGAAATCTGTGGTATAAGGAGAAGGAAAAAAGGTAGACATTCCTTGAGAAGGTGGATGGACCAGGCAGGGTAGGACAAGCATGGAAGAACACCGAACAAACAGGGGGAACACTGGGCAATCTCACTGGAATGGCAGCCCAAGTGAAAATGACCAGTGGGAGAAAATACTGGAAGACTGCTAGAATTGGGTAACATAGGGTCTGGAAAGCCTGGACGAGAAGACAAATTTACCAAGGAACTTTTGCCCTTGATGAACCCTCCACATCCCCCAGAGTGGTATAAAGCTTGTTTGCCTGGGATTTTGTGACTAGTAGAGGCTTTTGTTAGAGTCAACCAGGCAGTGCAGAACAGTGTGCTGCTGGATTCACAACAGAGCTAACATTCTTACTAATGGCACGTCTGAAGGGCTTGAGGGGAAGGTTTATTAAGGCAGAAGCTTATAGTGTGTTACTGGTTTACAGCTTTGCCACTGTCTGAAAAACTATTTCATTTCTTCAGTCATGTAGGAATACTACTAAAAAACTAACAATACCACATATTTGTTGGTGTTTTACTATGCAATGGGCATGACTCTAAGCTTACAAGGGCTACACTTCAGTCCATTTTTGTCCCTATGTTCAAATGAGGAAACTGAGACATGGAGAGACCAGACAGCTAGTAAAGAATATCTGGTGGGCTGTTATTTGGCATCCTCAGTGAATAGCGCCTGCCAGACTTCAAGTTTATGCATAGTCCACTCTCTGACTGAGCTTGGCCGTATTCCTCAGCTTTGGCCAATGGGATATTAACAAGCGTGCTGCAAGCAGAAGCTTGAAAAGTACTTGAACACTTCTATTTGTTCTTTTGGAGCTCTTCTTCATGGAGTCCAACCATCAAGCTATGAGGAAGCCCAAGCACCCACATGGAAAAGACCAAGCAGAGACAAACTGAGGATCCTGGCCAACAGCCGCAGCCGAGTTCCCAGCTGGCAACCAGCAACACCTGCCGATCCTGTGAGTGGGGCCATTTTGGACTTTGCAGCTTTCCCAGTGCCTTAGTTGACAACACGTGAAGCAGAAGAAAGCCATAGTCAACTTGCAAAGTCATGAGAAATAATAAAACTTTGTTGTTTTAAGCCATTAACTTTTAGGGTAAGTTGTTATATAGCATATATAATTAGAACAAAGTGAAACCAAAATTTGAATCAGGCAGGCTAGTAACAAGTAGAACTATGCAGAAATAATAAACAAAGCCTTGCAGAATTCCATTTTGAAAAATTCTACGTTAAAATAAATATCCTATGTTGCCAATACCAGCCTATGCGATGACTCCTGGGCTCTCTCACCTTACTCCACGGCTCTCCCTCTTTCCTACTTGTAGGCGAACATGCACAAAATCCTCTCTCAGGAACAAAGAAAGACCTCCTTACATTTATGGATATCATCACCACTCCTCCCACGTTTTAATTAGCACCAAACTGTAGGAAAATAATGATGTAAATTGTTAGTGGAGGTAGTGGCCTGTCTCCCCCAGGATGAATATAATGACCCTGGGCCCTGGTGAAGAGTTAAGTCAGTGATAAGGTCAGCACCCTGGTCAGAGGTAGAAGAAGAGAAGAAAAACCATATAAACTTTTTTAAGTATCCAGGGAAAGGCTGCCCTTAACCCTGAACAGTTTGGGTAGGAGTATCCACAACTAGGGAACTCAAGTGAGTTCTCCCCGCCAACCCAAATATTATCTATTATGTGTTTCTCCAATTGTTATCTGAAACAACAATTCCTTCCTCTTCTGGAGTGTGTCAGGCCCCCTGTTATATGTTCTCACACTGTCCCTTTTTGTGTCATCACAATTTGAACTAAGCAATTCTTTCTTAGATGGTGGGGTTATGCAGAAAGCAACCTTATTGTTTCTCATCTCTGCCCTCAAAGAAGCTCTATTCTTCTTAGCTTACATTTGAAATCCCAGTCTGGAGCGTGGGGGAGAGGAGGGAGGCGGGAAAGCAGTGGAGTTACAAACTGGGTCTTACACAGGTAGTTCAGTATTTATTGTTGTCTTTGGGCCAATTTTTGCTCTACTATTATGATTTGGTTGTGAGAGAAGCAGATGGCATGACTTTCACTTTACAGGTCGTTGCACCATGAGGAGTCACATCTGGATCTGATGAAGACAGTTCAAAACCCAGCGACAACGGATCTTTGAGCTGGATTCGGGAAGTGATCTCTTGGTGACTTCTTCTGGGGAGACAATGAATGTGTACTATTGGTGAGAAAGAGTACATAGATCTTTGGGTGATTATTGTGGTGATCTTTCAACGCAGCACTATACTGACAATAGCATAGCTGTATTGGTAGCCAGGGTTCCTGGAATAACTTTTTAGAGCAGAGACTATGTACCCAGGCTGGGCTTTATGTGAAAAAGATACAAATGTCTACATTGCTTGAGCCACTGAAATTTGGGGTCTCTTCATTATCGTGGCTCAGCCAATAACCTAACAAAAATAAAAATAAAATGAGAACAGTTGCATTTATAATTATATAGTTTTAATGTTTGTCTGCTCCCACCAAATGTAACATACATAAACATAAGTGTCTGTCTTGTTCATTATTCTATTCTTCTTCTCTAGCATAATACTTATCATATTGGAGGCCCTTGGTAAATACTGAATATATTAATAAATGAATGTTCCTACCCTCCTAGGATTTGGCATAAAGTATCTTTGAGGATCCTTGTGACTCTCAGACCGCTGGCTTTTCAGAGTGTTGATCTTGAGCTAATATTATTTGAGAGTCAGGATTAGTTGATTAGAAGTCTGAATATGTAGGAATGTGTCCTATTTTACTTTTGAGATGAGTAAGAAACCCGACAGATTTCAGACTATGGTAGACTGCGCACTGATGACCTCCCTGTATGCACATCGCTTTGCAATATGACCTTTTTAAAGTTCCTGTCCTTAAGTGGTGCAGCCTATTTCCCTAAGCCTTGAATCTGGACTGGCCTTGTGACTTGCTTGGCCAGCAGAAAGTGTTAGAAATGACAGTGACTCAGTTCCGAGCCTCGGCCTTAAGAGGACCTATTCACTCCTGCTTTCTTTATTTGAATCCTATTTTCTGCATGAGAATAGGTCCAGCCTAGCTTGCTGGAGGATGAGAGATCATACGGAGTACAGGTGAATCATCCCTGCTGAGCTCACCCTAGAGAAGCCAGCCCCCAGCGAGACAACCCACCAGCTGACTGCAAATGCACTAGTGGGTTCTAGCAAGCTCTTCTTGGCTTCTGATATAGCAGTAAAACAACCTAGCTGACAAACAGACTACGTGCAATTATAAAGGTTATCATTTTTAGTCAATGAACTTTAGGACTCAATAACTGGTATTTTGGGGAAGGCCAGAAATGGCAGTAAGTCTTGGTGTTCTTAAATAATACGAGAGTCCTAAATCTTCAATAATACCAGAGTCCTAAATCTTAAAAAAATACTGATTTTGATTATGTAACTGAAGGCAGGCTCAATGCTTTGCAAAGGCACCTGTACAAAAATTCATAGTAAACTAATGAAGATAACCACTAAAGAAGGGATTTTAGATCTTTATTAGAAGATTTAATACCAGCTAGTATTTATTGGCTATATACTCTGTTACCAGCCATTGCCCAAAGCAGCGAAGGGAGGGAAGAAATACCTTGACTTTTCCCCTCTCCCTGCTCTCTAGTCTCCTGCCAAGGCCTCCCAATGGCTAAATCTATGTAGAAGCTGGCGGTCAGAAAGCCTGGGGAATAAGGTGGCCAGAGGTGAGCTTCGCACAATATACAACATAGGAGGGGAAGGAACTGGAATGGACCTGAGATCACAGGATCTCTTCTCCCACAGGAGAAGAGCCTATGTGGGTTATGAATCTCCAAAAGGTCTATGTTTCAAAGGTATAAATGAGTTGGATGTGCTCATGTCTTCTGTTAAAGTTGACTCGGTATCACCTGGGGTTGGACAGATGTGCTTCCCACATACCAAGAGACGACAATTTTTAGGAAAAGCCTCACCAGTATCTCAGAATACGATGCTTGAATCTTCCAATGTTTGGGACTTGTGGTCAACTCACACACAGATTCCAGACATCAATTCTTTACACTCTTATTACTTAAAGTGTGGGTCAAGTTCTAGGGCACTAGCATCACCTGGATGTTTTCTGGGAAAACAGAATCTCAGATCATCTATGAGACCCAGTGAATCAGAAACTTAACTTTAACAACATCCCTAAGAGATTCATTATGGTAAAGTTGAAGAAATGCTGCTCTACATGATGGCACACAGACCTTCTCTTCCTTACCACCAGTATGAGAATTTTACGTTACCTATCTTGTAACAGAAATAATTCTTCCTAACAAAGTATTATAGTACATACTGTGTCCTTAGCTCCTCACTGAATCCAGGGAGATGAGCAAACAAGCCTCACAGTGCATCACCACTGTAAAAATGGTGGGAGAGTTAAAAAATGGGAAAGAGTTAAAAACAAACAAACAAACAAACAAACAATGATTTAAATAAGTGGCCTATAGTTAGGCGTTAGGGAGGGGTAGACCTGTATTGGGACTAAGTTATTAACTGCAAGGTTTAGTGATCTTTCCAGGACTGAGATGAGGTATGGAGGGTGGGAAGATGGAGCAGGGAGAGTCACTGCACAAACCATTATGATATTTGAGGCCACATTTGGAAGTAACCACATATGAAGTAAGTGAGAAGTTGCAAAGGGGCATCGCATCTTAGGAGAACTGATTCTTCAAAGGAGAAGTGATTATTTAATCCAATTGCATTCCAGCTTCAGTATAAACAATTTAACACGTTAACATCAATATCTTAATTATTTTAGTACTTAACAATTGTTTTCATCTGCACTGAAACAGTACCAAACCTTAACCACTATCTTTTCTATTAATCTTCCTGTTTCCTGGGTTGTGTTTTATTTGTTGCCAATAAATGAGCACCCATACAGAACCTCCAAACTAATTCTCTCTCCCTTCACCAGCATCATCACTGATTGTAGCAGAAAGATACACATCGCTGATATGAACAAAACAATAAAGTAGTTTTAAAGAGATAACAGCATTGGTCTAGGATTTGTAACCACAGTGATGGCAAGCAACAAAAGCTATCTTCATGAGAGTCACTTGAATTGTGACTGAGTTGCAGATTTTTATTCTTTGTAAACATTTAAGTAAGTCCAAGCATTATTATCCTATTCAAAACTGTTGATGTCACCCACATCATGAACAGGCAGAATGTGTCACCTTCATGAGGAATTTATTTTTCGACGATGTTTAAGGTATAATCATCAGCCATAGGTTGCCCATAGATTGCAACTATCAGGACAAATGGAATTTTCTCAAAATATCCTTCTGACGACTTTGGTTTCTGGCCTATTTCCTGGTCCATCTCTTTCCTCCACTCTTGGCCAACCATGCCAAAGATGGACTATACTTTTTCCAGTGATAACTGGAAATGTTCACAAATTATAACTGCACCATCCAGTTCAAATACTTTTACTTTTAGAGCAGAACAGATTGATTTTTTTTTCCAACAACAAACAATGAAATAGTCTCTTCAATTCTCCAAATTAGTTCTAATATCAGTAAGTAAATTAAAAGGCAGCAAAACAAAGTTTGTCCGTCAGGTCCTTCTCAGTCCTTCATAACCCATATAAGTGGCCTTGTCCTGAGCTATAAGGGAGGTAAATGAGGGGAACGCTGACTTTGGCGTCCAGCTTACCCTCGGGTAATCTAGCTCATCCTTCTCAGCTGCCACGAGACAGAAATAACATCAAAGGCTGATAAACTCTTTCCTGCAAACCCAGGGTTCCATGGTTCGCTGGCCTCAGCCCTAATCTATCAATCCATTTTCTACACAATAAAAGGTAAGAAACACATTACAGATTGGTTATAAGCCCTGGCAGGTGGTCTATGACAAAAATGAAATACATTAACCAACCCTTCACTCAGGGTCCCTTTTCTAGAGTTTGAAGCAGTAGGGGTCAGCTGACATGCAGATAGTAGCCAGGATTTAGTATTAAATCCTTTTAGGTACATATATACACTCACACATCTTGTGGTATAAGTGTAAAGCCTTGACAGAAAAGTTCATTTTTGGTATGATTCTGATCTTTTATACAAATAGCACTGTTATTTTATTTTTGCATTACTTATTGGCTTTGTACACTAAGTAATAAATGAAACTGGTTAGAATTTACAATCTGTGCTCTTAAATACTGCTTTAATCTTCACTTCCTATTCAATGTCAGTTTAAGGAGTTGGTATATAAAGGCCTCCATTTAATGCCATTTCAAGATTACTATATTTTTAGAAAGAAAGGCAATCCCTTTAAAAGTCTCAGGGTTGACGCTGTATAATCTAGTCGCTACAAAGCAAAGGCACTACAGAAACAAAAGGAACAAGTTTTTACATTAGCAAAATCTCTTTTTATTATATCATTTCTTCTTCTTTCTAAAATTCATTGCTATAGGGCAAACACCTTTGTACTAATAAAGGACTTACTTCAAGAATGTTACACTGAAGGTCAGAGTTATGAAATTTTTCTCTTTTTATCCTCATTGCACTTTTCTTCATTTTAAATTCATTGTGAACAGGAAAGAAAGTTTGCCAAGAATAGTCACATCTGTTTTTAATCTGAAATTAGTTTACCTTTTTAATGAAGTCTGGTCCACAGCGTATTGAAATGACAAATTTTCACACTCATTGCACCCTATCAATAGTATGTCTATAGCCAAAAATACAGTTTTAATATGGAAATGAGTTGTTGCACCAGTATCAGTGCTTTACAATGCATGCTGGATTTTTGTTTGTTCATATTTTTAAAAAAATAGCATTGCACTGAAACGAACAAATTATCATCTAGTATTTCATTGAGGTTTCCTAATAGAACATTTCATGGCTCCAGTGAAACTTTCTACAAATGGTTTCTCCTCACTCCACCAAAATGGGGGAAGCAACATCAAGAGTGGAGGTAGGAGAAGGGTGTGGGGAAGCGCTGTGGAGGTTCACTTATGCTCTGTCTGGATTTCTGGGTTAAAGTCAGGAACGTTGATGGATCTCAAAGATGCCCAGTGTTCAATAGGTCATCTTAAATTATGCTCATACTCAAAACATGAAAATGTTGGTGTCTGAAAACAATGACTACGTGGACTTCATAGCCAATGTTAAGAGAAAAATCCATCATTTTCCAATAATTCTCTCTGAAACACTAGCTGGCTATAGATAATGCAAATAATGAGATCAGTGAAATGCGAGGGCGCTGATCGAACACCCTCTCTGCTTTCCATTAGGGCCGTGTGGTGACCTTGGTGACTCTAACTTCTCTCGTTTAGCTCTTGAGTTCATAATGATGGAACTTATTGCAGCTTTCTCCCCAAGAGCCATATTTGTAAGTGTTTGATTAAGAGGGTGACTATTATCCAGCCTTAAAAGAGAAAAAAATCCAGCCAAATCTAAGAAAATGGATCTTCCTAGAGGACGTTATGCTCACTGAAAAAAGACAGGTCAAATACACGATTCCACTTATTGAAGGTATCTAAAATAGTCAAACTCATAGAAAGAGAGAATAGAAAGATGGTTACCAAGGTAATAAGGAGAGGGAAATGGGAGCTGCACAATGGGGACAGAGACTGAGCCATGCAAGATAAAAACAAAACAAAACAAAACACAACTCCTCGAGATCTATATGGTATAATGCCTACAGTGAACAATACTGTATTACACTCTTAAAAATTTGTCTTTAAGCTCATGTTAAGAGCTCTTACTACAATAAAAGAATGAAGGTAACTCAGTCAGAACTTTGTGTTGGGTCTTTGTGTTTTTAACCTTATCCCTGATTTTATGTTAAAGCTAATACTTTTGACCAATTACAATGTGCCAGATACTGTTAAGCATTTCCCACGCACTCTCATTAAATTTTCACCACAACTATGTTCTAGTGTGACCTGAATTTTACGGATGTTATAACGGACATATGGACAGGGGAAATAAAAATTCACATAGCTAGTAATGGGTGGAATCCATAGTCCATAAAGCCCACTACTAATCAACATGATAAACTGCCTCCTCATAACTCCCGTTTACTTTTTACTTGCTTGTAAAATGTCTGATTGACATTCCTGGCAATCCCTGAAATTTCAATAGTTTGGAAAGTTAAAAACCATGTATTATAAATGTATTTCCATTAAAGAGTGATTCATGTTGTAATAGTAACAGTCGGGGTTTTTGGACAGGCCAAACTTCTCACCTTCACTGACATGTCAAAAGAAGAGGGTGTTGCTGCTGTGAAGAACATCAGCAGTGGAAACAGTTACAGTCACTGAGTCCCGGGCCAGGCCCACCACAGAGGGCCTGATGTTTTGTTCCCACAACTGGAGTGACTAAATATACATACATACACATACATTTACGATTATAAAGTAGAACACTCATGAGAGTGAAAGAGGGAGCTATTAAAAATCATGATGGAATAACAGGCAAAATCGGGACCTGTCAGATCAAACAGAGATGTACTCAGGACACACGACCTAGTAAGAATCCTCGTCTCAGGGTGAAATTACAGGAGGCAAAGTCACGGATGCATACGTTAGAAACGTTTAACTACTATCCACCACCCCCCCCCAACGCTCAACCTCAAACTATTTAGCAATTCTAAACTGAAGAGACATAAATTGCTGAAGTGCCAAGCCCTATGAGACTCTCAATGTCCTTTAAATAAAGCGAGGCTGGGAATTGATTATGATATGAGTAGAGCAGCATGTGGCACACAGTGGTCACTCATTAGATGTTTCATGAATGAAGGCTTTAATAAATAAATGTTATGATGTAATTATTAACTACATAAAGGAAACTTCCAAGATGACGGATTTCTAAGAAATCACAAGCTATATGTCATAATATAATGGTAAATAGACAAACACCATTTTCTTATATTTCTTATAAAGATGCTTTTCTTTGGTTAAAAAATGTAGTTCATATTAAAGGCAGGATTGACTGGTAACAACTAGAACTATCTATTAATCATGGTCTTTGATAGGAAATTAATCAATTGGGACAAATGTCTATTTTTGAACAAGGACTGAAAAAGCCAAGCTTTAGCTTGATTTAATTTTCTCTTTTTCACTATCCGTATTTGTGGTAATGACTAATAATGACTAGCACTTACATAGCAAACACACCTGGAAAAGGATGAAACATTTATTTACTTGACACAAATGAAAAGAACAAATCTAAACTGTTTACTCCTCTGAGGAATACTGAGAAGTAACATGATTAGAGGTAGATATAAAATGAACTGTATCTCTGGAAATTTTGATACAGTCATTTGTATATTGCAAGTTTCACTCTATTTTTACTTTCATACTGTTTATTTTTTTTAAATAACCCCTGGAGCCCTGTGATCAATATCACTTTATTCCTCTATTAAAGCTTTTCTACATATATATGTATATTTTACATACATACATACATACATTTTAGAGAGGGAGAGAGAGAGACAAAGAGAGAGAGAGAGAGAATCTTAAGCAGGGTCCACACCCAGTGTGGAGCCCAACACAGGGCTCGATTTCACAACCCTCAGATCATGACCTGAGCTGAAATCAAGAGTTGATGCTGAACTGACTGAGCCACCCAGGTGCCCCTACATATATTTTTAAATGTAATTATTTTCTAGGTAAAGTGGATCAGAATGTTTTGTTATTAAAATGGACTTAACTGAAATTCATTTTTTGGCAAAATTTCTCATTGTCTTTATAAAATGTTTTAGTTTCTGTATGTACTGTTTTATAATATCTAGGCATTAACAAATTAAAATAGTTATTGTTTACACATAAGTGGCAAAATAGGATGCAAAAATTTAAATTTATTCAACAAAATGAAAATAGGTTATTATGACTATAGGAATGTGTAATATATACTATCTGTAAAATTACACCAAATATCGTAGACATTTAACTAGTTCTGAAACAATATAAACAGTTTCCTGTGTTACCTAATCACAGATGTTCCATGATAAAGAAGGGGTTGGAAAAAAATTTGAAAATATAGCATCTACTTTTCCAAAAAGGGCAAAAAGCAAAGCAAAAACTCTCACACAGTTTCTTTAAATAAAAAGAAATCCCAGTTTTTTACTTTTAAAGGAGCATTGGGGGAAAAAAATGGGAAACCATGTTTTTTTTTTTCCCTTGTTTTTAGCCTTTTAACTGCAGAAAAATCAGTTGAGCTTCACTAAAAAGTTAAAAAAAACAGTATTTATTCTGGATCAACTTTTATGTTTAAATAGAGAACAATGTGTCCTCAAATAAGTCACATAACCTTTTTAGGATTCAGTGTTTTAATCTAGAAGATGTGAGAGTAATTTAGCTTCGTTAGGACCCTTCCATTTGAATAATCCCATGAGTCTACAAAATAAATGTTCCATTATTTCACCTTTAAATTAAGTATAGGAAGAATACAGTATGATTCAAAAGTGAATACTGATAAAACATATTTTGGTTCTATATAATGGGTAGTTGAAAAAATATCTGCACGTAATGAGTAGAAAGAGCAATGAAGAATAAAGAAAGCAGGCACAAAGTGACAAAGCCAGAAAATGAAAGAGATTAGAAGGTAGAGAGTCAGAAGAAGAGAGAACAGGAAATAACGTGTCACATACACTAACCTGGGCAAAACAAAAATGACAGATATACACACAGATAAGTAGATTTATGATAGACACAGAGAGATGCCAATTCATATGCAAAGACACACATAACATGGAAATAGGAAGAGAGTGACAGTGATGGGAAGAGGTAGGAAGGGAGAATTCCCTACACACACACACACACACACACACACACACACACACACACACACACACGCCCCACAGGAGTTCAGAGAACATATAAAAAGATATGAAGAGTGATAAATATTCAAAACAATACAGAGTCAGACACGTGTGTGAGTATTACAGAGTGAGACACTTAGAAACACACACACAGGCTAGCTTTAAAAACATTCCCATTTTGTGGATATCAAAGGTATTATTACTAAAAGACTGTAAAGGTCAAGATATGTATTAGATGAAAACAAGGATTTCACTTCATGATCCTTATCTGGGGTAGCCATAAACTTAAACCAAGGACTGTATTAACCTTTAGAGCAACATTTCCCATCTCTGCTACAAAGAGAAGCTATCCAGGTCAAGACAAGTTAACACAGTTTTGCAATGAACTCATTACAGGGTCCATCACTCCTGTAAAGGAATAACTGTATTACCTCCAAATGCTGTTTTCTTTATTCATTAATGAAACACAAAGGTCCCAAAGCAATTGCTAAATTGGCTAATATGCACGATATAGCACATTAGAGTTAGTGGGGAGAAAGGCACCTGCTGCTTGGGATTGTGACATGACATTTTTGGAGAAGCTACATGTTAAGGAATTGCCGTATTTATATCCCAGCAACCCTGAATTACTAGTTACAATTATACTACTTATTAGATGGAGGAGGGGGCTAGAGAATAAAAGGGAGGGGTGCCCATTATTTATTCTCTCTAGCCTGGGAATTTGAGGTTTAATGATGATCAAGACAGAGTCTCAAAGATGAGACAATCTTTCTTTACTTTTTAAAAAACTGCTGACTTGTTTACTGACTTAAATTTGGCACTGATTATTTTCTATTCTTAATTTAAACCAAGAGGGATAGGGTGGCATAAGGACTGAGAAGAGACAATTAAGTAATTTTTATTATGACTAATGAATAAGATTAAGTTATTCATTTTATTCTTCTTATTCATTCATTCTTAATATTTGTTCTTTTTATTTATAACATTATGATATAGTAATATAATTCAAGATGGTATTCATAGTCATAGCTTTAATTTTGTATCGTAAAAAATTTTTGACTTTTTATTCTGGTGTGGAACAGATAACACCTTGACCCATGTCCTATAAAGCTGCTACTGTATGTTTCAGAGCTTTTTAAAAAAAAAATTTATTTATTTATTTGAGAGAGAGAAAAAGAGCATGAGTGGGAGGGAATGGTAGAGGGAGAGGGAGAAGCAGGCTCCCTGCAAAGCAGGGAGTCTGATGTGGGGTTCGATCCCAGGACCCTGAGGTCGTGACCTGAGCTGAAGGCAGATGCTTAACTGACTGAGCCACCCAGTCACCCTGTTTCATAGTTTAAAACAGTTCTCTTCACATTTCCTACAATTATAATTTTTGTGTTCCTATTGTGATACCAAGATGTACTGAGACATGAAAGATTTTGGGGCATCTTTCCTCCTTGTTTTCTTCTCATGGGTTTTGTTTTGTTAGTTTTGTTGATCAGATTATATTTATAAGTGAAATCATGCAGTATTTTTCTTTGTCTCATCTCACTGAGCCCAATTCCTTCAAGGTCCACCCATGTTGTCACAAATGGCAAGATTTCATTCTCTTTTAATGGCTGACTAGCATTCCATTGTAAACATATATATACCACATCTTCAACTATTCATCCACTGATGGACACTTAGTTTGTTTCCATATCTTGACTACAGTAAATGCTACAATAAACATAGGGGTGTATATGTATTTTTGGTTTAGTGTTTTCATTTTCTTCAGATAAATGCCCAGAAGTAGATGCTAGATCAGATGATACTTAAAAAAAATTTCTGAGCAACTTTCATATTATTTTCCATAGTGGATGCCCCAATTCACATTCCTACCAACAGGGCATTAGGGTTCCCTTTTCTCCATATCCTCTCCAACACTTGTTATTTCTTGTCTTTTTGATAATAGCTATTTTAATATGCATGAGGTGGTATCTCATTGTGGTTTTGCTTTCCATTTTCCTGATGATTAGTGATGTTGAGCATCTTTTCATGTGCCCATCGGCCATCTGTATGTCTTCTTTAGAAAAATATTCAAGTCCTCTGTCATTTTTTCATTAGGTTGTTTTCTTGCTGTGGAGTTGCTGGAATTCTTTATATATTTGGGGTATGAACCTCTTATTGAATTTATGAATTGAAAATTCAGTAGGTTGCCTTTTAATTTTGTTGGGGGTTGCCTTTGCTGTGCAGAAGCTTTTTAGTTTGATGTAGTCCCATTTGTTTATTTTTGCTTTTGTTGCATTTGCTTTTGGAGTCAGATCTAAAAAATCATCAAGACCATTGTTAAAGAACTTCAGGCTTATAGTTTCTTTTAGAAGTTTTATGATTTCAAGCCCCATGTTCAAGTTTTCAATCGATTTTGAATAAATTTTTGTGTATGTTGTAAGGGAGTGGTCCAGATTCATTCTTTTGCACGTGGCTATCTAGTTTTTCTAACACCATTTATTGAAGAGACTGTCCTTTCCCCATTGTTTTGTTGTAAATTTTTGTAAATTGACAATATATACGAGGGTTTATTTCTGGGTTCTCTATTCTGTTCCATTCATCTGTCTATTTTTATACCAATACCCCAGTATTTTGATTAATATAGTTTTGCAATATAATTTGAAATGAGGGAGCATGATGCCTCTGGTTTTGTTTTTCTTTCTCAAGACTGTTTTGGCTATTGGGGTTCTTTTGTGATTTCACACAAGTTTTTGGTTTGTTTGTGACATTTTGGTGAAAATGTCATTGGAATTTTTTTTTAATTAAGGTTTTTAATTTATTTTGACACATCTCGAGAGAAAGAGGGAGGGAGGGAGGGAGAGAGGGAGAGAGGGGGAGGGGGGGAGAGAGAGAGAGCGAGAGCACAAGAGAGGGAACACAAGCAGGGGGAGTGGGAGAGGGAGAAGCAGGCTTCCCGCTGAGCAGGGAGCCCGATGCGGGGCTTGATCCCAGGACCCTGGGATCATGACCTGAGCTGAAGGCAGATGCTTAATGACTGAGCCACCCAGGTGCCCTTCACTGGAATTTTGATAGGGATTTTAATGAATCTGTAGATTGCTTTGGGTAGTATATTTTATTTTTATTTTTATTTCTTTTTAAAGATTTTATTTATTTATTTGAGAGAGAGAGAATGAGAGATAGAGAGCACGAGAGGGAAGAGGGTCAGAGGGAGAAGCAGACTCCCTGCCGAGCAGGGAGCCCGATGTGGGACTCGATCCCGGGACTCCAGAATCATGACCTGAGCCGAAGGCAGTCGCTTAACCAACTGAGCCACCCAGGCGCCCTTGGGTAGTATATTTTAACAAAATTAATTTTTCCAATCCATGAACATGGAATATCTTTCCATTTATTTGTGTCTTCTTCAGTATCCTTCATCAGTATTTTATAGTTTTCAGAGCACAGGTTTTTCACCTCCTTGGTTAAGCTTATTACTAGGTATTTCATTCTTTTTGATGAAATTGTAAATGGAACTGTTTTTTAAATTTCTCTTTCTGATAGTTCATTGTTAGTATATACAAATGCAACAGGTTTTTGTAGATTTATTTTGTACCTTGCAAGTTTATTAAATGTTTCTTAGTTCTTTTTTTAAAAGATTTTATTTATTTGTCAGAGAGAGAGAGAGAGAGAGCACAAGCAGAGGAAGCAGCGGGCAGAGCAGGCAGAGGGAGAAGCAGGCTCCCCAGTGAGCAAGGAGTCCAATGCAGGACTCAATCTGAGAATCCTGAGATCGCGACCCGAGATGGAAGCATCCACTTAACTGACTAAGCCACCCAGGTGTCCCTCTTTCTTAGTTCTAACAGTTTTAGGGTAGTCTTTAGAGTTTTCTCCAAATTCTATATAGAATATAAATATAAATTCTATATAAAATCATGTTCTCCAAAAATGATGACAATTTTATTTCTTCCTTTTCACTTTGAATACATTTTACTTCTTTTTCCTGCTTAACTGCTGTGGCTAAAACTTCCAATACTGTGTTGAATAAAAGTGGCAAAGGTGGGCATTCTTGTCTTGTTCTTGATCTTGGAGAAAAAGCTTTCAGCTTTTCACCATTGAGTATGATGTTAGCTGTGGGTTTATGATATATGGCTTTCATTATGTTGAGGTATGTTCCATCTATACTCACTTTGTTGAGAGTTTTTGGTCATAAATGGATGCTGAATTTTGTCAAATGCTTTTTTTCCATTTATTGAGATGAACATGTAATTTTTACGCTTCATTTTGTTAATGTGTTTTATCACATTGGTTTGTGGATGTAGAACTATTCTTGAATCCCTGGAATAAATCCCACTTGACCACACTGTATGATCATTTTAATGTATTGTTTAATTAAGCTTGCTAATATTTTGTTGGGGATTTTTGCATATATGTTCGTCAGGAATATTGGCCTGTAATTTTTTCTCCTCTCCTCTCCCCTCCCCTTCCTTTCTTCACTCTCCCTTTCCTCCCTCCCTTCCTTCCTTTATATACGTGGTATCTTTAGTTTTGGTATCAGGGTAATGCTGGCCTCATAAAATGAGTTTGGATGAGGTAAAACTGTATCACTATGAACATCCCTCTTAGAACTGCTTTTGCTACATCCCACAGATTTTGGATTGTTATATCTCTATTGTAATTTGTCTCAAAGTATTTTTTTTTATTTCACCTTTGATTTCCTCATTGACCCATTGGTTATGGAGTAGAATATTGTCTAATCACCACATATTTGTGATTTTTCCATTTTTCTTCTTGTAATTGCTCTCTAGTTTCAGATCATTGTGGTTCGAAAATATGCTTGATATGATTTCAGTCTTCTTAAATTTATTGAGATTTGACATACTTAAGCATGTAACATGTAATCTACCCTGGATAATGTCCCAGGTACACTTGAGAATACACAACCTGCTACTTTGGATGGAATATTCTGTATATATCTATTAAGTCTGTCAGTCTGATGTGTCAAGGCCAATGTTCCCTTACTGATTTTCTGTCTTAATGACCTATTCACTGGTGTAAGTAGGGTATTAAAGTCCCCTGCTATTATTATATTTTGTATTTCTGTCTATTTCTTCCTTTAGGTCTGTTACTGTTTGCTCTATAGACTCAAGCACTAAGTATGTTGGGTGCATAAATATTTCATGTTATATCCTCTTGTTGGACTGACTCCTTTACCACCATTCAATGCCCTTATTTGTCTTTTACTACAGTCTTCATTTTAATCTCTTTTGTCTGATAAGTATAGGTATCCCAGCTTTCTTTTGGTTTCCATTAGCATAAAATATTGCTTTGCATCCCTTCACTTTCAGTCTCAGTGTGTTCTTACATCTTAGGTGAGTCTCTTTTAGACAGTATATATATGGGTCGTCTACGGCCATACCACCCTGAACGCGCCCGATCTTGTCTGATCTTGGAAGCTAAGCAGGGTCGGGCTTGGTTAGTACTTGGATGGGAGACAGTATATATATGGGTCTTGTTTTCATTTATCTGTTCATCTACTCCACATCTTTTGATTGGAACATTTAGTCCATTTACATTTAAAGTAATTATTGATAGGTATATACTTATTGTCATTTTGTTAATTGTTTTTCAATTGTTTAGTAGTTCTTCTGTTCCTTTCTTTCTCTATTCCCTTGTGGTCTGATGCCTTTCTTTAATGTTATGTTTAGATTCTTCTCTCATTATCTTCTGTGTATCTGCTCTAGTTGCTTGCTTTGTCGGTACATGGGGCTCTCACAACATCCTATATATCTAGCAGTCTATTTTAAGTTGATAACTTAAATATGAATGCATTCTAAAACTTGACTTTCTCACACTCCCATTTTATATTTTATTGTCACATTTTACATCTTTTACTTTATATGTCCTTTAAATAATTATTGCAGTTTTTATTATTTTTATTACTTTTGTCTTTTAACCTTCATGCTAGCTTTATAAGTGATTATTCTACTATGTTTCCTATATATTTACCATTACCAGTGAGATTTGTACTTTCATGTTTTGTTACTAATTAGCGCCCTTCCTTTTCAGGTTAAAGAAATCCTTGTAACATTTCTTATAAGACCAGGTTAATGGTGATGAACTCCTTTAGTTTCTGCTTACCTGGAAAACTCTTTATTTCTCCTTCAATTCTGCATGATGACCTTCCCAGGTAAAGTATTCTTGGTTGGAAGTTTTTTCCTCTCAGCATTTTGAATATATCATGACCCTTTCTTCTGGTCTGCAAAGTTTCTACTGAAAAACCTGCTGAGATTCTTATGGGAGTTCACTTGTACATAAAACATGTTTTTTCTTGTTGCTTTTAAGATTCTTTCTTTATCTTTACTTTTGACATTTTAATTATAATGTGTCTTATTGTGAATATCTTTGAGTTCATTTTATTTGTAACTCTCTGGGATTCCTGGATCTGGATGTTTATTTCCTTCTCCAGGTTAGGTGAGTTTCCTGCCATTATTTCTTAAAATAATTTTTCTGCCCCTTTCTCTCTCTCTTCTTTTGGACCTCTATAGTGTGAATGCTATTCTACTTGATACTGTCCCAAGGTGCCTTAAGTTATATTAACTTTTTCAAATTCTTTTTTTCTATATGCCACTCTGTTTGGGTGAGCTCCACTGCACTGTATTCTAGCTCACTCATTCTTTCTTCTGTTTTGTCTTGTCTGCTGTTGAATGCCTCTAGTATGGTTCCCAGTTCTGTTTTTGTATTCTTCAGCTCTGTGACTACTGTTTGGTACTTCCTTATATCTTTTATCTCTTTGTTGAATTTCTCACTACATTCATCCATTCGCCCAAGTTTGGTGAGCAAATTTATCACTATTCCTTTTTTTTTTCCTTAAAGATTTATTTATTTATTTGGGAGAGCGAGAATGAGAGAGAGAGAGTACATGAGAGGGGGGAGGGTCAGAGGGAGAAGCAGACTCCCTGCTGAGCAGGGAGCCCGATGTGGGACTCGATCCCGGGACTCCAGGATCATGACCTGAGCCGAAGGCAGTCGCTTAACCAACTGAGCCACCCAGGCGCCCTCACTATTCCTTTAAGCTCTTTAACAGGTAAATTACTTAATTCCATCTCATTATTATTTCTTTTTCTGAGGTTTTATCTTGTTTGTTCCTTTGGAACATATTCCTCTATTTCCTCATGTTACATGACTTTTTATGTTTGTTTCTGCATGTTAGAAGAAAGGGCTACCCCTCTCTGCCTTGAAGGAATGACCCTGTGTAGGAGATGAACCTTGTTCAACTTTGCCCTAACTCTTGGTTTTTTCTTGAATCTCTACAATTGTCTAAGCAGCCTGATTTATTCTTGATAGGTTCCAGTCATTGAGAATGTGCCAAGACCTGTTATTGTTCTCAAGAGAGGGATCTCAGTCAGCTCTTAGTTTTAGGCTGATTGGGAGCCAGATTCTCAGGCTGCAGCTTTTAAAGTGTGTGAATATATACAGTCCTATGGGGTCATAATCATGAACCCTGATGCCATTCAGACCAGGAGATCCAGAAGTGTTCTCTGGGTGACTGTTACAAAAAAAAAAAAAAATGGCACGAGATAAGTATATCAAGTCATTTCTGAGAGGTACTGGTGAGGTACAGTGTGATTGTGAGAAAGGACACAGATGGTGTCCCCTGACCTACCTTCCCTAAAAGTCCATCTGTAGCCTCTACATCTGTGGCAAACCTGGAGCCTGTCCCTCAGGGTGAAGCTCTAGGAAAATAGCCTTTCTTGGAGAAAGACTAGGGTGTATTTCAGTCTGCTGTCTGTGCTGTGCCCTTGGGGTGACAGCCTGCCAAAAAATGATCTCCCTGATTGTTATAGTCCCAAGGGACTCAGAAATGCAAGCCTTCCTGGCCACCAAAGTTAGGCAATCAAGGAGAGTTCCCTGTGTGGCCAGCATGCACCTGCTGACTTTAGCAAGGTAGCTGGAGAGCAGAGGAATGAGGCACACCTGCTGCCTTTGGCAAGGCAGTGGGAGAGTGTAGGAACCACATGTTGCCCATGGCTTTGGCAGGGTAGCAGGAGAATGCAAGGGCAGGGCACACCTGCCGCCTTTAGCAGGGTAGTCAAAGATTTCAGCAACTATGTAAGCCTGCCTGTGCTAGCAAGGGAGAGTGCAAAAGTGGCACCCACCAGCACTTCCATCTGGGAGAGATTCCAAGGCAATCCATGCCCCTTTAGCTGATTCTTGAAGATTAGCAAATGGGTCTCCTTCACAAACAGTCTAAGCATTTTCCAAACCTTTGCCATTGTGCTGAGCTGTAGGGCAAGTGAGTCTGTGCATGAGCCCTTTAACAGCAGTGCCTCAGTTCCCTGCAGCCCTTTGGGTATCTCCTGGATGTAGACCCATTGTTTTTCAAAGCTAGATGTTTTGGGGGCTCATCTCTCCAGTGCAGGTCCCATGGATTAAGGTGACTGAATGAAACCCTTTCTCCTCAGGTAGAAGTTCCCGTTCTGTGAAATCCATCCTGATTGTGGGTTGCCACGCCAGTGGTGATGTTTTTGGAGAGACAGTGTCTCTGACTCTCTTTACCTGTCTTGATGTGGCACTTTTATCCTTTGTTGTGGAGGAACTGTTCAGCTAGTTTTCAGGTGTTTTTCAGAGGGAACTATTTCATATGTAGCTGTATATTCACTGTGTCCATTGGAGGAGGTGAGTTCAGGATCTTCCCATGCCACCGCATTGTATACCACCCCCCTGACAGTGAAGTTCCTGGTATTCTTTCCCATCATCTACATACAGAAACTTTTCTCAGTATAACGTTTCCATACCTATCAATTTAGTTGGGTGCTGATAAACAACAAGCAATTCTTAAGAAGTAACTGTGCCATTTTTGAAATAAGGCATTTTGTATTATGTGAAAATTAGAGTTCAGCAATATCTTCTTGGCATGGATTTGCCACTGGTTTAAAGGATAACAGTTTGCTTTATATTCTGGATGGAACAAAATTAACAGGTATTAAATATGCTCAATAAGGCAGTAGAACTGTGGTTAAAAATGGATATGAGGTTTTATAACATTTCTGGAAGGTCAAAAGCACATATAAGTAGAACTACATGAATACATATACAGTAAGGGAGAACTAGCCTTAGGTATTCGGGGATCTGACCTTGGCAGAATCTGGAGATTGGAGGAAAATGCCATGATGCCTGGGGCTAACAAGTGGGTTAAAATTCGGGTACTTAAAGTTTATAGATGGAACTTTGCCCCTAGCTCAAAACTACCACAATGAATGGTCTTCCCTTAACATTTACTTACAAGCAAAAATAAATATGAATCAAGACAAATAAGTGTGTGTCTCTTATCTAAAGAAATTAAACTTGGCATCTGGAATGAATCTCAGCAGTTGTTGTGGATAACTTAGAATAAAGCCTACTGCAGTACAGAATTTGAAGATCTCTTTTAGCAAGAGGGTCAACTCTGCCTTAGTACACAGAGTAAAATATCTCAGCCAACAAGATGCACCCACAGTCCATTTTCTCATTCTTATACATAAATATATAGAAGACTACTGGCTGTATGAATAAAGTCTACAACCCAAAGAGAGAAAATGACACAGAAATAGACAAATTCTTTGGAAGACACAAAAGCTTACACACAAAGAAAGGAAAAATCTCACCATCCCTGTATCTATTAAAGAAACTGAATCAGTCATCACAAACTTTCCCACAAAAAAATAACTTCATCATCAGATGGATTTACAACTGAATTCTCTGAAACATCTTAGAAAGAAATAATAACAATCTTCAACAATTTCTTCCAGAAAAAAAAGAGAATACTTTTCAACTTGTTTTTATGACTAGTCTAACATTGCTATCAACACTTGAGAAAGATATTATAAAAAAAATTACAGATGATTTTCTGTCATGAACAGTATAAAAATCCTAAACATATTAGAAAATGAATCCAGCAATCTTAAGTAGTACAAGGCATCACGACCAGTATGATTTCTTTAAGGAATCCCAGAGTCGTTTCACATTCCAGAACCAATGGCTGTAGTTTACCGCATTCACACAAAGGAGAAAAGTCATATGCTCAATAAACACAGAAAAACCATTTGAATATATTCAATACCTGTTCAAAACAAAAACATGAACTGAGAAGGAGAAATTCCTTAATTTGATTAAAAGAACCTAAAAATGTCCTATGACAAACATAATATTTAGTGATAAATTATTGAAAGTTTTCCACCTGAGACAGGAAATGAGTCAAAGTTTCTCATTATTGCCACTTCTATTAAACATTGTATTGGAAGCCCCAGTCTATGCAAAAAATAAAATAAAATTCGAAGGACTGAAAAGAGAGAAACTACCTTTGTTTGATGATACAACTGTGCACATAAAAAATGCAAAAGATTCTGAAAACTATTAATATTAATAAGTGAATTTAGCGAGGACAATGAATGTATAATACACAAAAATCCATCCTATTTTTATATACCAACAACAAAGAGAAAAAATTCAAAATGAATTCCATTTATTAAATAGGATCAAAATGTCAAATATCAGGGATGAAGTCTAATAAAAGATATACAGGTCCTCTGGATGGAACACTGCAAAATATAGTGAGAAAAGCATTCAAGAAGACTTAAATAAATGAAGGGATATGTCATTTTCACACATTAGAGGGCTCAATATTGTAAAGATGTTAACTGATCTACAAATTCAACACAATTCCAATCACTACCCTGACAGGCTTCAGTGAAATGACAAGTCAGTTCTAAAATTTATTTGCTAAATCAATGAACCAAAACTAGCAAAGAAAGTGTGGACTAAGAAGAACAAAGATGGAGGGTTTAGATGAGCAGATCCCCCAAATTTAAACAAAACAATTGCATATATGCATACAATGGAACGTTACTCAGCTATAAAAAGGAATCACATTCTGATACCTGCTACAGCATGGATGAACCTTGAAAACATTCCGCTAAGTGAAATAATTTACACACAAAGGGACAGATAGAGTATCAGTCTACTTTTATGAACTTCTAGAACAAGCAAATTCATAGAGACAGTAGATTAGAGATTATGTGGGTGGGTAGCAGGATGTGGAGTTACTGCTTGATGATTACAGAATTTCTGTTTGGAGGGATGAAAATGTTTCGCACAGAGATAATGGTCATGGTTGCACATTGTGAATGTAGTACATGATACTGAATTTCACACTTAAAAATCATGAAAATGACAAATTTTATGTTATATCCTTTTTACCACAATGTAAACAAAAATACACCCAAATCATTGAATTATACACTTTAAAATGGGTACATTGTATGGTATATGAATTATGTGTCAGTAAAGCTATTAAAAAATCATTCTTATTAAGCCAGTGTGGTAATAGCTGAAGGACAGACACAGTAAAATGGAAGAGAATAAAGGATGCAGGAGCAGATTCAGATGTATGTTCACGTGATTTATGACAACGTTGCCACAGGAGTACAGTGGGAAAAGAATTGCCTTTTGATAGACTGATGTTGTTTTCATGATATATTCATATGTGCCACTGGTTTTAAAGAATAAGTATGTATTAATTTGATAAATATTTAAAAATATTAGATTTATAAAGTAGCCAAGGTAGAAAGACAAAGACTCACAAGTTAGGTGACTAAGCAACTAAGTAACTAAACAAACAAACAAATACATAAAACACCTTTTGCATCAATCACTGATTAAGTCTATACCATAAGTAAGGATAAGTAATTTTGATTTATAATACTTGAAGCAGACCATCTCCATCTGAGTTAAATACCGTCAGTATACACCTGAACAATGAAATTATTTCATCCCTTTTCCAGTCTAATTCTTTAGCATAACTCATGCAAAGTAACAATGGTATATATATTTTGTCATTTGGTCATTAATGTATTGCCATCCACCATCACCATTCTTGCCATCCATAATGAATCACGGAGCCAAATCAAATGGTCAGATTAAAAAACACACCAATCCACACACCAGTTCCCCTCCCCCAACCCCAGCAATAAAACACCCTCGAAACAAAACAAATACAAACATTGGCAACATTTAACACATGTGACAGCAGAGATGGTTAACGTCTAACCTTTATCCACTGAAGATTTGTCTGCTTGAGCTTATTTTCAAGTTTATCTTGCTCTTCTGGGCTTATGGGAGCACTTACAAGCACTGTTCCTCCAGTTTCATTTAATTGTTTTAGAATTCCCTGGCGCAGGGGCAACTCTTCTGCTAGTAACTGAAACAGACAAATGCAACAACGTTTGAAATGAATTACAGCACAATTCCAACTATCTTGTCTTTGTCTCTATTGATTAGTCTATCAAAACGAAGCAACTTGACTGAAGGCTGGCTGGTACCTCAAATACCAATGGCTTTCCACAGAGCACAGAACTGATGGACTGGAGCACCCACTCCCAAGGAGATAAACCTATATACTGTATCCCTGGGAGATTCTTTTCAAGAAAAAAAGAATCACGTCGTATCATGAGCTCCAAAAATTAACACCCCAAGCATTGTTCAGACTCTGAAAACACATCTCTGTCAGAAATAGAGCAATCTGGGTAAATTCGTGATCCTCTCAGGTATTAAGCATCCATGCTATAATTTACTACTGAGTAAGAAATTGCGTTATCATATTGGGAGCTAACTAACATTGAGACCATACCAGGTACCAGGCGCTGGGTTAACCTCATCACATATTATATAAAAATTAACTAAGATAATATAATTCTATAGGTAGATCCTATTATCTTCCTCTTATACAGAAGGAAGCTGAGACAGAGAGATTAAATCCCGACAGAGAGGTTAAATACCAGCTCCAAGGACACAAAAATAGTAAGCAATGGAGCTGTGATTCCAACTTGGGCAATTTCATTAATGAACCCTATTTTGGACTCCTCCACATCCCTGCATTTCTTTTATTCATTCAGTCTTCCATTACGAATGCCCTTTCCCAAGACCTACAAAACCACCATGGTTGTTAATAACTGTCCTTTATTTATTTGTGTCATCTAGAGCTACAGTGTCCAATATAGTATCACGAGCCACATGAGGCTACTTAAGTTTAAATTAATTAAATTTCAATAACATAAAAAAGTCAGTTCCCCGGTCACACTACCTTTCAAGTACTCAAAAGGCATACACAGCTCGTGGCTACTGCAATAGACAATAAGAGCATTACCACCATTACAGAAAGTTCTGTTGGACAGTGCTGATCTAGACTGTCTAAAGAAAATAGAAAATCAATGCATATATATTAATAAGTACCATTAAACATGTCTCTTAAATGAGTTATCAATTATATTGCTATACATACACTCGATACATTTAGGAAAGATTAATTTTCAAGAACAGACTGAGTTCATTTTTCTATGACATACCCATCTTCAAATGAACTATAGATTCAAAACTTGGTGTTTTTTTTTTTTTTGTTGCCATATCAGACATAGAGTAGGTACTCAATATTTGTTTACTGAACTAAGCATTAATTTTATTTTTATACTTTATCCTCTGTTCAGGTACAAATTTCTTGTTTCACAGAAATAAAGTGGTTGACATGGGAGTCTAATTTGCATGTACAAACCAACTGAATCATTGATAAAGGAGCAATTCCATTTCCCTTTGATTGTATGACCTTGTAAAATGAGGATAACAGCAAGCAACCATTTTGAAAGTTTTATACGAAGATTAAATAAATAGCAGATGTAAGTGCATCTAATACTTAGCAAATAGAGGACGATTAAATGTTAATTTCCCCTTCCTTTTCACCTTCGTTTCAAGAATTATAGTAAAACAGATCCAAATAAGTTTCTTTCCTAAAACTAAAACCAGGAAAGTTAATCCAACTACACAATCAGTGCACGTCAGTCAGCCAGGTGAGATAATCAGTAATAAGCAGATATCGCAGTAGGAAGGCTTGAAAAGCCACTTGAAAAGGCTGGATGTCTATTCAACCAGTATAGAATGTAAACCAACACCATGCACCCCCAACCACTCCGATTCAGGCTAATCGAACGCCTCTAATTAGAGGCTGAAATAATGAGATTGATTTGGCAATTAAGATCCTTCCTAAGAAATGGGATTCATTTCTATAAAGTCCCTCCAGTTTCTGAAATAATTTGGAGTTGTAAAATTCTCCAATATATCTAAGATCAATTTCAAATTAGTTTCCAAAATACTGCCATGGATTTTACACACACACACACACACACACACACACACACACACACACACACACGTACTTTTTACAAAAAAAAATACTTGCTGGGAAACACTGGGTTAAAACAATATAAAGTTTTGAGGAAATCTAGTGAGGAACTATCAATAACCTAATGGAAATCAGAGATTAAATACCTTAAAAAATAGATTCATATAACTCTTTATACAAGTAGGCCCTGTGGGTTTTTAGAAAACAAAATTACCTTGACTTGTTCAAGTTTTTCTTTTAGCTGCTGCTCATTTCCAGGTTCAAGTGGAATACTAGCAACGTTATCTGCTTCCTCCAACCATAAAACAAATTCATTTACATCTCTTTGAAATTCTAACAAGATATTCTTTTGTTCCTCTAGCCTGGAGAAATAAGAATAAAACTGTTATAAACAACATATTTCTCAAACTTTTCTTTCTTCCTTTTTTTTTTTTTTAAGAAAACTCAGAAACAAACAAAAAAAACCTGTGGTAACACTTTCAAGAAAATAAGAAATTTAAAAGATGTTAACAATACACAATTTTTTAAAGAAAATTCATTTACTTTGAACAGAGCGACCTCAATATCTCCAACACTTCTTAAATGTAAGAGGTTAAAACTGGTAAAGAAAAAAACTTCTAATTTTAAAATTCCAACATTATGTTATTAAATGAGAGCAGTGTTTTTCAACCTCAGCGCTACTGACATTTCGGGTTCAATAACTCTTAGTTGTGAGGGGCTGTTCTCCGCTTTGTAGGAGGCTTAGCAGTATCCCTGGCCTTCCTCCATTCGATGCCAGTAGCATATCCCTCCCTCAACTCTGACAAGCAAAAATGTCTTAAGGCACTACCAAATATCCCCTCGGGAGCAAAACTGCCCTGGGGTGAGAGCCACTGCACTAGAATAAGTACATAGTATGAAGTTGCATGCTCTAAAATGCTTAAATAAAATACACCTTTCTGGGAAGTTGTAGAATAAAAGTAAAAGCAAGGGAATAAAAAGAACACTTAAGTTTTTACATGTTAAAATGTTTTCCAAATTATGATTCACAGTCTTTCTTGAGGAAAGCGGAAAACTGAGTTAAAATACATCACATATGTTGTACTAATGGAAGTTTTCACTTATAAAAATATGTATACTGTATGTTTTTCAATTAGCCATAAATTTATTCTTACATGTTGAATCATAACACAGTTGAACAAAATGGTCTGCACCTCAGATAATTTATAATGTTTTGTTTTGTTGTTTTTTGAGAGAGATATATCTCCTGTATGTAAGCTTTTAATTGAATACACAAACACACACGCACACACACACAGACATACATATACATAGGTGTACTTTTCTACATAAATATATGTAGGAAAGTATGTAAGCTTTCAATTGAATATATATACACATACATAAGTACAAAGCTTATATATATACACATACATAGGTACGCACACATATATATATACAACATATATATTCATACATATGACTATATGTATATATAGGAAAGTAAAACTATGACTGCTGTGTAGCTCAAGATATTTTTTTTAAAGATTTTATTTATTTATTTGACAGAGAGATAGTGAGAGCAGGAACATAAGCAGGGGGAGTGGGAGAGGGAGAAGCAGGCTTCCCGCTGAGCAGAGCAGGGAGCCCGATGCGGGGCTCGATCCCAGGAGCCTGGGACCATGACCTGAGCCGAAGGCAGATGCTTAACGACTGAGCCACCCAGGCGCCAGCTCAAGATATTTTTAAAAAGTGTACAAATGACCAGAAAAAATAGAATGTTATCAGAAGCCCAGAGGCCCCTCTTGTCCCTTGCAGTCACTACCTCCAAGTATAACCAGTATCCTGTCAACTTCGATTATGTTGCCTATATTGAACACTGAGTATATGGAATGATATGCTATATACTCTTCTGTGTCTTGTCTCTTTCACTCAACATAATGTTTACAATAACCAACCATGTGGTATATAGCTTAATTTGTTTAATCTCCTGGCTTTAGAGTATTGAATTGTTTAAATATATATCTCTGTTGGTGGACATTTGGGTGGTTTCCATTTTGGGGATGTTTACATGTTTTTTTTGGTTTCAATTTAAAAAATATTTATCAGGGTCTTACTAACTTACTTACTTACTAACCAGTAGCAAGGCTACTGGGCATTAGTATTAAAGATAGATATGTTGTGTGCCTTGCCTTGATGATCTCACAGTCCATGAGAGGAAACAAGAGATCCCCACGTGTAGGAATAAGACACAGCCTGTCTCATTTATAGCCTGTGCAAAGACAGGGTGTTGAAAGAACTACTATTACAGTCTTTCCCCAAACCAGGTCCACTTACTGAATTTATGCTTGCCTATATTCAGTTTTGCTCTTTGATGAGAGTTTGTCCAAAGTCTGTTCTAGGGCATGTGAGGAGACATTCTCTTCTCTCTCTATTCCTAACAAAGCAGACCCTATGAAAACTCAAGTCATATTCCAGGATCCTATGGAAACCTAAGGCATATTATGTCACTGTTGCAGTAAAAACTCTTCTATTGCCTCCCAATTTATTCACAGCAAAGCCAAAGTCATTACAGTGTTCTGTGAGGGTCCAGATCTGTGCTGTCCAATATAGTAGATACCTTCCCATGTGGCTACTAAGCACCTGAAATGCTGTAAGGGGAATTGAGATGTGCTTTAAGTGTCCAATATACACCAGATTTCAAAGACTTAGTACAAAAAAATTGTTCTATCTGAACCTTCTACTCAAGTTTGCTGAGAACCTACAACTGCTGTAAAACAGAAAACCTTTTTTTTAAAGATTTTATTTGAGAGAGAAAGAGAATGAGAGAGAGAGAGAGAGTGCACAAGGGGCGGGGAGGGTCAGAGGGAGAAGCAGACTCCCCGCTGAGCAGGGAGCCCGATGCGGGACTCGATCCTGGGACTCCAGGATCATAAGCTGAGCCGAAGACAGTCGTTTAACTAACTGAGGCACCCAGATGCCCCCAGAAAATTATTTTAAAAAAAAGAATGAAAACATCTCATTAATACTTTTTTCATTAATACTTTCTATATGATGTACAGGTTGAAATAATATGTTTAATATATTGGGTTAAGTGATATACTCATTTCATCTGTTCCCACTTCTTTAAAAGAAGATGTGGCAACTATATAAATTTCAATTACACATGTGGCTCACCTTATTTTTCTATTGACCAGCACTGATCTAGGAAATCTGCTGATCCCCAATCTCCTTACTTCTCTGACCTCATTTCCATCTACTCTGTATTTCTCTTATCTTTCTTGAGACCCTCTGTCTTCCTTGCTGTGCTCCTCAAATATACTACATGGGTTCCCGCTTCTGAGTCTCTGTACTTGCTGTATTTTTCTGCTGACAGTGTCCTTCCCTCAAATATTAAACATGGCTGGCTCCCTCACCTTCTGCAGGTCTTCCCTGATGAACCTACTGAAGATTACATTTCTCCTCCCAAATGTCTATTCTTTCTCTCTGTTTTTATCTTTCTAGTTCCTAAATGTAACAAACACTATAATTTGGTTATTTTATAGGACGTCTTTCTCACACACATGAAATTAAACTTCCTGACAGCAAAGATTTTTATTTATTGCTGTAACCCTTGCTCCTGGAACAATGTTTGGCACAGATTAGATGCTAAATCAGTAACTGTTACATTAACGAATGAATTCTGCCATCATTCTTTTCCATTTTACATGCATTCCTATTTTAAAAGAACCCTTCCTAGTCTTTATAATACCGATAGGTAACGGGGACTAAAAAGTGCACCTGTCCTCATGAGCACCGGGTGATGTATGGAAGTGTTGAATCACTATACTGCACACCTGAAACTAATATTACACTGGTTGTTAACTAATTAGAATTTAAATAAAAACTTAAAAGAATCTTTCCCATTCTTTGTAATACTGATTCTGAAACATGGTCTAATTTACCCGCCAATGTGTATGACAATATTTCACCAAACTGAAGACACCTTCAGTTGCAGGTCATATAAGACCATCCTAAGTTCTGCCAGGCATGAATTGGAAAAGTCATGGTGCTGATTAAACTATGACGTTTTTCGTTTGAAGGCTTTCCTTCAATTAAGAAGTTGTTCTTTTAGATTTCTTTATATTTTTGTCATATAGTCCTCTTGCATACACATGAAAAGTAAAATATAAGTGAAAAACTGATGAGGTAGTCCTAAAACTTTCTCATATTTAGAACTTGCCTCTCCTATATCACTTTTCCCTTCAGAGTAATTGACCTCTGTCTTTACCCACACCCTATCAGAGGATGATTTCTTAAGAGGGCTCCACCACTGTTTCTTGGATTTTCTGCCAAACCACATATGGTCTGGCCAGCAGAGATTGTAAAACCCATCCTGGTTTCAGTGATTTTAATGTGATAAAACGTGCAGGTTAGAATGGATGAAATTGACATTGGGGAGGGTATGTGCTATGGTGAGCACTGTGAATTGTGTAAGACTGTTGAATCACAGACCTGTACCTCTGAAACAAATAATACCTGTTAAAAAAAAAAAAAAAAGAAGATAGCAGGAAGGGAAAAATGAAGGGGAGGTAATCAGAGGGGGAGACGAACCATGAGAGACGATGGACTCTGAGAAACAAACTGAGGGTTCTAGAGGGGAGGGGGGTGGGGGATGGGTTAGCCTGGTGATGGGTATTAAAGAGGGCACGTTCTGCGTGGAGCACTGGTTGTAATACGCAAACAATGAATCATGGAACAGTACATAAAAAACTAATGATGTAATGTATGGTGATTAACAACATAATAAAAAAACAGAACAAGAATTAATAACATGGGACTGAATAAGGTGAGGAAGATAAAAAAAAAAAAAAAGAATGGATGAAATTTAGTTCATTTGCACAACTTCCCAGTGCTGACATAGTGACTCAGGTTCTTTTGGCTGCTACCAAGTGGCTGGTTGGTTCAGGATTTTTTAAAAAAATTCATAATATAATAACAGTTTACTGTTATCTTTAACTTATAATTATGAATGGATATTATTATCAGCATTATCTGCCTGATGCTTGAGCTCATTTTCCATTAACAGAGTCAATAAAGATTTGGCATTACTTTCCATGGGAATTAATATTTGATTACATGAGTTTTTGCCAATGACGAATATTTTGGCCCCTCTTGTACACGAAAAGTAAGGATGCGGACATTAATGCCTAATGTTGACATTACTGGTTAGCAAAGTATTCAAGATCTATACAGGGAGGGTCAGGAGATAAAGCTGGTGAGGTGGCTAGCCGATGGATTATGAAGTACCTAGAATGTTTTGTTTTAATCTGTAGGTGATGAACGACTTAAAGGTTTTTAGTAGGGCCAGATTTCATCCAAAGCTCACTCTGGCTATCCTGTGGAAAATGGATGTGGGCACAGGTGGTATGACAAGAGACTGAGGAATCAAGTATGAGATTCTCATAAAAGGACAGGCATAAAGTAACGAAGGTTCAAGTCATCAAGGCCTAACAGAGGAAAAGGGTAAGACAGGATACATGAAAAATGTAGGAGAAGATTCAACAGGACTTGTGGATAAAAGAAGACAGACTGGTATTAGTGGCTAGTAATCGTTGAGCAATTACTAGGTGGTATCCACTGAATCAAGTACCAAGTCCCCACATTACCCCTATGAGATGGTACTCATCTTTCCTCATTTGCAGATGAAAGAAAATCCTGCTTAGTATTTTGCCCAAGGTCATACAGCTATTACGTAGTCAATCCAGCATTCAGTCCTGGGTCATCTGGGTCCAGAGTCTGTGCTCCTCACCTGACCACTACATCTGGTCTATGAGTGCTTTCCACCTTATCTAGCTGAGTAGACAGTATTTACTCCAGCTGAGAGTACACTGAATTGCATCAGATATTTAGGGGGAAATTACTAGTAGAAAAACGAGATCTGGAGCTTAAAGAGCTGGAAATATAGACTTCAGAGTCCTCAGCAAGATGTTGGTGGATAAAACATGGTAAACTAATTTTTGCATTAATAATTTACTCTTCATATTTGGCATCTTCTGAGTCCATTCTTTCTTTATTTTCAGATTAATGATTAGCAATTCTCCCTTGTGCTTATTTAAATGGAAAAATTAAAGAAAAAGTCCATTTCACAGCTATTCATTGATTCCTTATGTATGAGCAACCTGTGGCTCCTGCTCATCCCCCACGTTCCCTTCTTCGATGTGGAAAGCCAGAGGAATGCCTAGAGTGTTCTTCTGGCCCCTCCAAAAGCTACAGGGGCCGGTGAATGAGTTCTTCACCTCAACAAACACTCAGCTGAAGGAGAACATGGTTCTCCCTTCGTGCAGTCCACATACTGGTTTTCAGTGATGATCCTGAAGCCCCTACCTTTGACTTCAGAGAAATGAAAGGGGAGAAGGGAGGAAACTGAGCCTCGTGAGAAAAACTGCACTCCCTACAAAGCTATGCCATACCATCTGATCCTCTGACATGGACTGGGACACAGGGCGCAGAGGAGGTTGAAGTCACCAGTAGTAAACATAGTACTGCTGTCACTTCTTATTAAACCCTACGGGGAAGTGGCTGGTGTCAATTGCTGGCAGCTTGCTTTAGAATGTGGAAGAGAACCATTTGCCCACAGACTCTGGACTGAGAAGCAATTCTTAAAGAGGAAAAATTCCATTATAGACATCCTTTATTTGTTTTAAAGTTCTAAGGTGGTTCAAATTCTTGGGTCTAAGTTTCAAGAGTGTGTGTCAGTCTACCTCATCATTTTTCTTTTTTCCTTTCTCTCCTTCCTCCTCCCTCCCTCCCTTCCTTCCATCCATCCTTCCTTCCTTCTTCTCTTCCTTCCTTCCTCCCTCCCTCCTTTCCATCCATCTCTCCATCCTTCTTCGCTTCCTTCCTCCCTTCACAAATCTTTGTCTCCTTTAGAATTTGGCTCCATCATCTTGCAGTGTCCCAGATGCTTAGAGCAACCTTAGTCCTACCATTTCTTTTTTCTCATTTTAGTTAACTAAAACTTTGCTAAAATCAGATTACATTTGTAAAACAGATGGGTAAAGCTTTTCTCAGCCTTCATCTAGAAGTTGACCATATCAGCAAGAGAAAAAAATCCAAAGCCTAACAAACAAAAGCTTAAAGAGCAAGAGAGAGTAATATCAAACCGAAAAAAAAAGAGCACCTCAAACCTAGAATAAAATTCTAAAAGTATCTCCAGCCTCCACTTCAAACATGTCTCAATTACTTGCATGTATTTTTCTTTCAGGAATATTCAGCCAAGAAAAAGAGGGAAAATGTACTTATTCATTTTCATTGAGATTTATATATTTAATTGCTATCAAACTCTATAAACATTGTGTACCAATTTTCCAAATTTAATATTCTACTGTATTTCCTTAGGTCATTAATTATTCTTTGAAAAATTGATTTTTCTGATCTGAGTAATAACCCATATGTAGATACACCATATTTCACCATTCTTTTATTATTAGACATTTAGTTTGGTTCCTATTTTTCATCATAATAAATAATTCTCTAAAAATACATTTGTTTATACATTTTGGCTTACGTGTCTAATTTCCTTAGACTAAGGAAGAAAAGTACACAATAAGAACACTAAGGATTTCGATACACATTGCTACATTTCTTTGCAAAGCTGGTAACGGGAACACTCATGCCCTTCTACCAATAGTTATAAAACACTTGTCTCAACACCCATTTACCACTACAGCACATTATGATTTATATGCTTGATAGAAGAAAAATAGTTTGTCATGGATGTTTTTTCTGTTTTTTATTAATAGAAAAGTTGACAAAATTTGTGTATTTGTGTCTATTTGTCATTTGCTTCTACTATCAATTGTCTGCTGTGTCTGTTGCCTATTTTTCCTGTGTTTTGTTTGTAAAAGTCCTTTTCATGTTATCCAGTTTGATAAAAAATAAAAATTAAAAAATATTGAGAATATTTTTCTAGTTTCCATTTTACCTTTTGAATTTTTATATTTTTGTTTCTAAATAAAATGTTATCACTTTCTTTGTGATTTCTTTCATTGATACTACTCTGAAAATTGTGAACATCCTACAGTTGTTTAAATATTCACCTTTATATTATTTTGGATCATTATACTTCCATTTACAACGAATAAAAACAATCCATCTTAAATTTATATAGCTAAGTTTCTGACCTTGAAGGGTTTTTGAGAAATTGATTATTTTTCCCCAGCACAATCTATTCTCTACTGATTTGTGGTTATTTCCTCATTTTGTGTTTCATATGTAATGAGGTTCTGTTTACTGATCTACTATAGATTTTTTGACAGTAATGCACTACTGCAAGCACTGTAGCTTTAAAGGAGGCTTAATTTCGGGTAGGTTAACCTCTCTTACTTTAGCTCTTCTAATTTATGTAATATGAGTATCATTTGGTCAAATTACAGAATAAATCTCACTGGAGATTTTGATAGGGATTCCATCAAATCAATAAATTATTTTATGAAGAATTACTGTCTTTCCGGTATGAATCTGTTAAATTTTCTGTATTTACAGTGCATTTGGAGTGTATCTGGGACTCATCCGTGCATTATAAATAATTAAGTATGTTTTCTAATTAACTTGCAGCATCAGTTTGAAAGGCAGTGACTTGATATGGTTTTATGGATATTAACTGTATACTAATCTAGAAAATTCTTAAGTACTCCCAGATAGAATAAATCATCGCTTTAAAAAGTAAAAGTTTTGGCTAAGCTATTTGCCATAATCTTTCTCTTCACACAATGTTTGTGGAAAACTTTTCTGAATGATTTAATTTTTTTTTAAAAAGTACAGCATCTTTTTAAATATGAAAACATTTGGTAGTCATTTCTTGTCTAGGTCTGTTTTTTATACTTTGAAATATAAAAAAGATGGTGCCAAAATCCCACCGGGACCTTGTTATAATCTGCTTTTTCAAGCGCATGTGTTTTCTGAAATTTCAAAAGCCTCGATTTGAAGTTTTAAAAGCTGCAATTTGAATTTATGTATTCAGATGATTGCAGAAAAGCAAAGGAACACAGTTAGCATTTCCAGGCTTGTCTCTTGACGGAACAGTTTAAATGTGCTTTATATTGGCATTCATCACATGAAGTGTTATTTCTTTGTTTACCTACTCGCTTAATGCTTATGGTAGGATTTATTCAGGCATGTGGTAGTAATAATAATGAATGGGATATTTAACATTACCCATCTGCAATTAAGTGCTAAATATTTTACTTTTAGAGGCATTTCAATACATTTAGTTATTTTTTTTTTTTAAAGAATGGCTTCTGTTTGAAATATTGGCTCTGTTGCCGTTTACATTATAAATGCTCTTAATGCAATTGAAGGAAGCACATATTATGATGGGGAGAGATTTGCATAATCAGAAAGGAAGAGTTATGGATGTGCTGCTAAATTCAATGAATTTAACATTAACTCTTAATGAACATGTTCTGTGGGGTTGCCGTTACCGTAAGAGAAAGACTGCCAAATCACATGGCATGATTTTAGAAGGGGAGGATCTACGAAGTGTTTCAGGCCAACCGCTAGATATTTTCACATTTGAATCTTTTTAAATACTCAATACATCCCTTGCATTGCCTCTGTAAAATTGCCAATGAAGAAAGTGAAACCCCGGGGAGATATATATACCATATATATCCCAATATAAGGCGATTATCTCTCCCATTTTCCAAATAAGAAGTACCTCGCTAAGTTTTTTTTTTTTTTAAGATTTTATTTATTTATTTGAGAGAGAGAGAATGAGAGATAGAGAGCATGAGAGGGAAGAGGGTCAGAAGGAGAAGCAGACTCCCCGCTGAGCAGGGAGCCCGATGCGGGACTCGATCCCGGGACTCCAGGATCATGACCTGAGCCGAAGGCAGTCGCTTAACCAACTGAGCCACCCAGGCGCCCCCCTTGCTAAGTTTTTGATTAACTGTTAACATAGAAACTTCAGAAAATGTAGAGAGAATCAACACCTGCTATCTACGCAGCTTAATTAATTTGATTGCACATACTAATTTAAAATTATATATTATATTAGAAAAATCACATTTTCACCTTCCCAGTTTATAAAGTAGTTGTGTATACATTCCTCACATCCATGTTCAACACTGGAGTTGTCACTCTGATGGATGCACTTTTTGAGTCACCTAATTCAGTTTTCTAGACAGAGTCATCTTCACTTCTACCCACAGGGCCTGATATATGGCACTGCCGAGTCCATGTATAAGGTTCTACTGGAAATTTTACTCCAAGCTATAAGCACACATTTACACCAGACAGTTCTATGTTATGTAAAGACAGTTTTTCTCTTTTCTGTGCCATATGTCTGTGAGGTACGCAATGTAACCACTTACTGAGTTGCTTATAAAATAATCTTTACAGACCTTGTTTACAATGACATACAACTCTTTCAACTGTGATGTCATACCAACAAAGCTAATCATGACTTCTGTTAATTTTTTTTCCCATTTCTTTCCTTTATCAAGAGACTTCTACAGATAGCCCAAATCCTCATCATTTGAGATGAAATTAATACGTCTTTCCCAGACAGTAGTTTGTTGTTCTGAGCAAAATAAATGAGGATCTTGTAACATGAGAAACTTCAAAAGGATTCAAATGTAAGTCCTCTCTTAAGGTAAAAACAAAAACAAAAACATTTTTAGCCACACACATTAACTTCCCCAGGTCACACCCTCTATAGGACATTGTCAGAATCAGAACCAAAGCATCAACTATTTTTAAATGAACACGCCTCTCGTACCCGGTTCGTGCTGGAGTTACACAGTTAGACATTTATTCATTTTGTCTACAGCTTGTGCTTTATTAAACTGAAGTGCTCCTGAGAGAAATAACGTATCAAGGTTGCTCAGGCTTTTATTTCTCAATAGTAAGGAAAAAATTATGAAAATGAGAAGGGATATCCTGAAGCTTAGTGGTGACCTACTGAAAGAAAAAGAAAACCAAATCAAGGCCCTGCAAGTTATTACTTGAGTGCATGAACTTGGGGAAGTTGCTTAACTTCTATAAGGTAAAAGTTTCTTCATCTTAAAACTGGGACATTTAACATTGCATGGTTGGTTATACGGATTAAATCTGCTCTCAGAAACACCAGTTTTTGTCTAGCGCTTTACTAATAGCATTCAACAAATGGTAGAGAAAATAGTTAAAAAAAAAAAAGGGTAAATCTGGATACTGAGCTGTTAGTTCCATCTCAGAAATTTGCTTAAGCCAACACACTTACACACATAAAAGTTTTTATAAAGCATGCATGAGTACACAGAAGGACTATTTGAAATTGAGCTTTTTGATGAACCAGTTGACAGCTCTATTTCTCTCTTCTGACAAATTTCCTTGACACATTTTGTGGGGGAAACACAATTAGAGTCAAAATGCCAATCTATGAGTAAAAGTGCCACCAGATTAGACTAATTCTAGGTGAAGTAGATGTAGGATTACAATGCAACGAACATATTTATTGAGGGTCTCTTAGTGGCCAGTGATATGGCAACAGATGTAGGCAAGTTTTTGCCCTTGTAGAGCTTACATTCTATTAAGGGGAGACAGACAATACCCAAGATAAACTGAAACATGTAGATTGTGACATAGTGTTACATGCTACACAGAAAAAAAGTGAAGCCAGGAAGAAAGGGAATATTGAGTGGAGTCGGAGGCTGGTTTTGCAATTTTATATCAATCAGAGAAAGCTTCACTGAGAAGGGTTATTTGAGAACGGCAATCTGCTCACCAAAAAATTTGATCCCCTTCTCTTCAACACAAAGCTAGCTGTCATTTCCCATCCTCCACTGCCATTGGGTATGGCCAATAACTGAATTCTAGCCAAGGGAATGTGAGCAAAAGTGAGGTTCACTGATTCCAGGCCTGGCTCGTAACTTAATCCCTACACGTGTGATATTCCTTATTGCTCCTCTTTCTACAGCCACATGTTAAAAATGTCAGAGCCACAAAATCAATGTAGCTTGGGTCTTTGATTCACAATTTGGAGCGGAGCTGTTTGTTGATCAGAAACAACTTCGTGAATTTTGCATGAGTGAGACACTTGCATTGCTGAGCCACTGAAATGCAGAGCTTCTTTTTAAGTGGCAGCTTAAATTAAAGTAGATAATAAATGAGGTGAGGGAGCAAGCCATGCAGATAATGGGGCGGGGGGAGAGCGCTCTAAGCAAAAGAGAAAAAACACAAAGGTCCTGAGGCAGGAGTGTGGGCAGAATATGCCCAGAACAAGGAAGCGAAAAAAAAAAAATTGCAATGGAATGAAGGTAACTCAGTTCTTAGATAAAAAAGAAATACTAGAATAATCTTTTGGGGGAGTTGCCGGATTGAACTCTGTTCTCCAATCCTACTTTAATAGGTCCAATTGACTAACTGAATCCCAGAACTTCTGGATTTTTAATTGTATGCTGTCTAAGCAGGTGCTGGAACTGATTTATAAAAACACTAAGGATACTTTGGACCTTCATCTGTCAGAGGCAGAGTCACATAATTTATCAGCAAAGGCTGTAATAAAGCCATTGCCATGTGGTGGAAGATGCAATGAAAAGTGAATGACCTCAGTTTTTCTGCTTTCAATCGTAACTAGGTTTTTCTCTTCCCATGTATCATCCATCATCTTCCCTCCCAAGCCACCTTCTCTGTCAGCCTCCATGGATGTCTTTGCAGCTCCTAGTCTCTCAAGCTAGATATCGGAGGCATCCTTGTTTCTTTCCTGTCTCTTACTCCCAGACTGCATCAATAAATGTGTCCTCACACTTCCACGTGAGATAGCTCTCTCAAATGTGTCCACTTCTCTCCATTCTCCCTGCCACCAACTCCTCCTCCCATCCTCTCTGTCTGGATTACTGAGGTTATTTCTTAACTGGGTTCTGCGACCCACCTTGCCATCTTCTTATCCATTCTCAACACTTCAGAAGGAATCCTGTTTCTAAAATATGTCTCTGATTATACCTTCACAGTAACTCCCTAGGGTCATTGGGATAAAATCCAACTTCTTTAACAGGGATCAGAAAGCTCTTTATGATGTGATCTCTACTTCTCTTTCTTCATCTTTCTTTGCATTCTAAAATCCATTGAACTTACCCTTCAATCCAGTACTGTACTCATGTTAGAACTTAGCATACTCTGCTCCTTCTGTCTGGGATACCCTTCCCCCCATCTTGATCTAGGTAGCTTCTAGTTACATTTCCAATCTCAGGCTAGCCATCACTTTCTCTGTGAAGCTTTTCTCAATTATCACCCCCCCACACCACTCAAGTCTCTGTTATGGGCCCTGCTATATAATCCCATGGCTCTTCATCTTGTTTCTATCACAGGGTTTATTGTAATTTCCTATGTCTGTCAATATATTATAAGCACCATAAGGACAGGCATTATACTGTGATCACACTCTATTCTCAGTACCTAGTATGTAGTATCAGTTCAATTCTTAAATTCAGTATCTCAGAATGACACCATGTTAACTGTGTATTGGAGAACAATACCATTATTTACATTACTCTCAGGGGATTCTCCAAGAAAAATAAAGTATGTGTTATGGAAGACAAAGTCTATGGAAGATTGACTAAATTAAGGTCAAGAAAGCTGGATTCTTGAGGTTTCTAAACTATGGCCCATGAGCCAAATCCTGCCCACCACCTGTTTTTGAAAATACAGTTTTTGGGGAACACAGCCACCCCCATTCATTTATATGTCATCTATGACTGTGTTCACAATGGTGGAGCTGAGCAGTTGCAACACAGACTGGGTGGCTCACAAAGCCAAAAGCATTGACTATTTGGTCCTGTACTCAAGTTTGCTGACATCTGCTAGACACTAAATCCCTTTCTTAGATACACACCAGGGAATTAAAGGTAAGAGGTTCTGATATAAGACAATCGGTATCATCTTTTTAAGTCCATTATGTGTATGGTCATGAAAATGTGTGTGGCTATTAAAATGCCCCCTCATCCTTTGAAATAATCATTAGCACTTTACACAATTAGTATTCCATAGTACATAACATGAAGAATGGCTAAAAGGAAAACCAGACATTGCATCTAATTAGAAATATTTATTCTGTTTAAAATGTATTAAAGTCTCCCAGTATGAAGCTATGTTTATTTGGCTTGGAATCAAACACGGAAAATAGTAAGAAAGACCTGGGCCTTTGCCTTTTTTTCCTCTTCTTTGCGTTTATGTTAGTCAAGTTTCTTTTCTTATTTTTCTCTTTCTTCCTAATCCAAAATTAACTATCATTTCTGTAATTTCACATCCTCTTTTTTTTGGTCAGTCTTTTTCTGTGGGTTTTATGGTGATTTTTATTACTGGGCCTGTATTTTGAATTCCTCAGGGTACTCGTAATTTCCACCCCCAGCAAAATGTCATCTGTTGCCCAGCACTCTGTACGTTTCGAGTAGAATATCAATGCATTAGACAGACAAGGAAGTCCAAAGTTCCTCAGAGAGAGAAAAAGGACATATTTTGCTCACTGCTTTCATCATGGAGAAGAAAGGATAAAGGGTTTTTCCATTTGATTTATTTAAAATCTGCACATAACTCCAGGTAAGTTCTTCAGAAACACAGGTTATTATGCTTTAAAAGAATATAGCCATAGGAGATACAAGGATAGTTTTATTCCCTCAAACAGCAATTCCTGAAGTGTGGTCTGGGAACCTCTGGGGGTCTTTTAGTTACTTTGAGCGGGTCTGTGAGGTCAAAACTATTTTCCTAATAATACTATGATATTATTTGCCTTTGTCTCTTTCTCTTTCTATGAGCTTTCCGGAGGCTATATTATGAGCGACATGGCAATACAGTGTAGAAGCAGATGTCAGAGTCAGCTCTCTTAAGGTAAATACTAAAGCGATCCTCAAAAAGGTAAAACAATGTCACTGTTTTCACAATCTTTTTTGTTGTAGAAAAGTTATTTTTCATAAGATATTTGTTACTTTATATTAACATGGAGTGAACTATGATAATTTTTAAATGAATAAATAAAGGTGACAAACATTTCTCAGTTTTAATGTCCAACGTGGTAAAACCAGAGAGAAATTGTTGAAAATGCTGGAAAACGACAGAAAAGAGTAACAATCCTCCTCCTTCCACTCCTCCTCTAATACATTTAACATTTCGAATTTTCTCACAAGGCAATTGAACAGCTCTTGGTTTCCTGGATGCAGCTATGTGGTCTAAGAGCGATGTACTTGGAAACGGTAGTTTGGAATGCCACCTGTTCAAAGGAAAACAGTGGATCTTATTTAGATTGAGGAGGGTATGGTGGTTTTAACAGGGAGCCCCTCTGAGTAACTGAGGTTGAAGCTGAACCATGAAGTAAACATGCCTAGATGAAGTCTAGGGGAATAGCTTTCACACAGAGAAACTTCCTTCAGGCAGTAAATACAGAGAGATTCAGAGGAACTCAAAGTAGACTCCTGTAACTAAAGTGTGGTAAGCAAGGTGGAGAATGGAAGGTAAGGCCAGAGGGCCATGGTAAGGGTTTGACTTTTATCTTAAGTGCAACAGGAAACCATCTACTCAAGGGTCCTAGGAATTCAAAGGGAGGAATGACCACCTTGGAGGCTAGAAAATATGTTCCTTAGATGAAGGGGGAAAGCACTGTAGGAGGAGGATCAGCATAAACAAAGACACAATGACATAGAAGTTCATGGCTTGTTCAATGTTTCCATAGTGAAGAAATGTGGAAGCGGATTGGCAAGACAAAGTACTAGAAAGGTAGGTTTTGGGTCAGGTATTGCAGAACTCCACGTGCCTACAAAGGTTAAAACATACCCTCTGGAGTGCAAGAGAACCACTAAAGATTTTTTAAGTAGAGGTATGGCATAATTCTGTTTAATTTCTAAATAATGTATTTATCAGTCATTAAGGATATAAACAAGTACTTAAATAGGCTGTGTAAACATAATAACTTTTACTGAATTATCTCTGCATATTAAAATTTGATCATGAATAAAATTCATTAGTGTATTATTTATTCAACCTTCCCCATCAGTGATTAAATTCATTAAATATTGTGTATAGGGCACAGAGAAACTTAGCAAGTCTACATAATAGATAATTTAAGATTAGCTTTGACCCATAAAGTAGGCCATTTAATTTAGCTAAGCACACCTTAAAATTAAAAAAAAAATAGTAGAATCCAAATGATAATGCCAAGGATTTTTTTTTTCAAACAGACTTAGTCACATATGGCAGAGTCAAGAGACTGTGAACTAAAATATATATTTCCTGGTTCTTAGATCAAGAGGACAGACAGCAGACTGACATAGCCCTGAAAAAAATTTGTCTATAGGTTCATGAAGACTGAAGGTAGTTTCCCTCTTCACTGGGAGCTGACCAGCATTACTTTCCTGCTGAATATAGGAGCATTATGTTTCTATTCTCTAGAGTTGATGGTTTCTAAGCAACTGCCACATCATTTTGTCACTATATGACTCAAAAAGCAAAGTATAATGCAAAAGTGAGCAGCAATAAAAGGCCATCAGGTAGTAAATACTGCATATATAATACTTATGTTATATACTTATTAGGGGAAAATTAGGTTACCCTCTTAAAAGAGAAGCAAAAACAGCCATGTCTAAATTATACTAGGTAACAAGGGATATACAGATAGAAATTTTTAAAAAACATTTTGAGAAAATATAAACATACACAAAAGTGTAATAGTATGATGAGCTTCTATTACCTGTAATCCAGTTTCAACAATTACCAGTATATTGCCAAACTTGTTATTTCTGTATTTTCTCATTCCCAACTATTTCTCTTTTCAGGTTTATTGAAGCATAATTCATATAACGTAAAACTCACCTATGGTAGCTATATACTTTAATGGCTTTTAGTAAATGCATAGAGTTCTGTGTACCATCACTACACCTTCCTCCCTTTCTCCTTTCATTGGTTTCAACTCCAGTACGATGTTGAATGTTGAAGTACTAAAAGTAAATATCCTTGTCTTATTCTTGGTCTTAGGGTGAAAACATTCAGCCTTTCACCATTATGAATGATGTTAGCCATAGGTTTTTCATAGATGACCTGCACCATGTTAAGAAAGCTCTCTTATTTGGTGAAAATTTGTATCATAACTAGGTGTTAGATCTTACCAAATGCTTTTTTCTGTATCTCTCGACAAAACTATTAATATGGTATGTTACAATAATCACTTTTGGATGTTAAACCAACTCTGCATTCCTGGAATAAATCTCACACGGTCATGGTATGTAATCTTTTTTACATGGTCTGGATTCACTTTGCTAAACTTTTGTTAAGGAATTTTGTGTTTATGTTTATGAGGGATATTTTTCTATTAATTTGTTTTATTGCAATATATTGGATAGTTTAGATCAGAGTAATGCTGGTGTTAAAGAATGAGTTGGAAGTTTCCTCCTCTGCTTTTTTTCTGAAAGGATTTGGGAAGGATTGGTATATAAAAGAATTTTTTATAAAAAGTTCATGAGTAAATCATCTGTACTGGGGCTTCTTTTGTCAGAAGATTTACAATTACTAATTTAGTTTCTCTACTTATATTAGGTCATTTCAGATGTTCTACCTTTTTTGAACCTATTCTGGTAATTTATATCTTTCTAGGAATTTGACCATTTTATGTAGTTTGGAGAAACTGTGGCATATAGTTTTTTATAGGATTACTGTCTAATCCTAATTTCTGTAGAGTCGGTA
This sequence comes from Callorhinus ursinus, assembly GCF_003265705.2. Taxonomy (NCBI): domain Eukaryota; kingdom Metazoa; phylum Chordata; class Mammalia; order Carnivora; family Otariidae; genus Callorhinus; species Callorhinus ursinus. The sequence continues at coordinate 16,678,758 of NW_027397078.1, read as the reverse complement.
GTGATGTCCTCTCTGCTCTCTTTCCTTTATGATTTTGGTAACTTTGGTTTTTTTTTTTTTTTTCTTGGTCAGTCTAGGTAAAGTTTTGCCATTTTCAAAATCTTTTTCAAACATTAATATTTGGTTTCATTGACATTCTCTATTCTGCTTTTTATTTTATTGATTTCTGCTCCAGTCTTTATTTCCTTTGAGTTTAGAGTGCTATTCTTTTTCTAGTTTCTTAAGGTGAAAGCTTGAGTTACTGATTTGAGAATTTTAACCTTTTCTAACATAAGTGTTTGAAGTTTTAAATTTCCCTGTGAACACTGCTTTAACTGCATCCCATAAATGTTGACATGTGTTTTTATTTTCACTCAGTTCAAAATATTTTCTAATTCCCCCTGTTATGTCTCTTTTAACACCTGGATTATTTAGGTGTTGTTTAATTTCCAAATATTTTGATATCTCCCAGATTTCCTTCTGTTGTTACATTTTAACATAATTCTGATATATTAAGAGAACATGATTTTTATGAATTCAATCCTTCTAAATTAATTGAGATTTGTTTTATGACCTAGCATATGATCTATCCTTGAGAATATGCCATGGGCACATTAAAAGAATATGTATTCTAAAACAACTAGACTCCTAAATATAAGAAACTGGTGGTTGCCAGAGGAGAGGTGGGTAGGGTGGATGACTGAAATACATGATGGGGACTAAGAGTACACTTATTGTGATGGGCACTGGGTAATATATAGAATTGTTGAATCATTATATTGTACACCTGAAACTAATATACCACTGTAGGTTAATCATACCTCAATTAAAAAATGCCAAAACAGAAAATGTAGTCTGTTATTTGGTGGAGTATTCTATAAATGTCAGATCAAGTTAGTTGATAGTGTTGGTCTTCTATATCATTGCTGATTTTCTGTCCAACTGGTTGACCAAATACTGAGAGTGGGGTATTAAATCTCTAATAATTATTGAATTATGTTTATTATTCCCATTTGAACTCTGTTAATTTCTGCATCATAAAATGTGGGGTTTATTGTTAATTATGTCTTCTAATGAAATGACCCTTTTATAATCATAAATGTCCTTTTTTTGTCACTAGTAACATGTTTTACCGTAAAGTCTATTTCATCAGGCATTAGTATCACCATTTTATTTTTCTTATGGATGCTATATGTATGGTATATCTTTCTCCACTTTTTTTTTTTTTTTACTTTCAAAGTATATGTGTCTTTGGCTCTGAGGCATTTTTTTAGACAGAATATAGTTGGGTCTTTTTAAAAAATCCAGCCTGAAATATCGTAATTGGAATTCTTAATACATTCACACTTAATGTGACTATTGATGTAGTTCTATTCAAATCTGCCATTTTGCTCTTTTTTTATGTCTCATGTCTTTTTTTTAATATGTCTCATAGTGTGAACCACATTCTTTTGTTAGTTATTTTTGGTATACAAATTTAATTCCTCTGTTTTCCTTTTAAACTATAACGTTATTTTCTTAGGGGTTGTTCTAAAGTTTACATATGCAACTTTATCATAGTATACCTTAGATCAACTAATTTAACTCACTCCCATTAGGTTGGCTATCATAAAAAAAAAAGATGACAAATATTGGCAGGCATATGAAGAAAAGGGAACTCTTGTATGCTCTTGGTGGGAAAGTAAATTGGTACCTCTACTATAGAAAACACTATGGAGGTTCCTCAAAAGGTTAAAAATCAACTACCATATTATTCAGTGATCACACTTCTGGGTATATATCCAAAGGAAATGAAATCACTGTATCAAAGAAATATCTGCACTCTCACGTTCGTTGCAGCATTATTCACAGTAACTAAAGTACAGAAGCAACTTAAGTGTCCATCAACGGATGAAAGGACAAAGACAGTATGGTATACGTACATACACAATGGAGTATTATTCAGCCTTAGAGACATCCTGCCATTTGTGATCATGTGAATGTACTCAGAGGACATTGTAGTAAGGTAAATAAGCCAGACACAGAAAGACAAATATTTACGGTCTCACTTATATGAGGAATCTAAAAAAAACGTCAAACTCAGAGAAACAGAGTAGAATAATGGTTGCCAAGGGCTGGGGGTGAGGGAAGTGGGGGAGATGTTGGTAATTGGGTATAAACTTTCATTTATGATGAATACGTTTGGGGGATCTAATGTACAGCATGGTAACCACAGTTAATAATAATGTATTGCATACTTGAAATTTGTTAAGAGAGTAGATCTTCAATGTTTTCAACACATGTACACAAATGGTACCTATGGGAGGTGACAGATATGTTAATTAGCTTGATTTCAAGGTATACTTATAACAAAATATCACATTGTACATCTTAAATATGTACAATTTGTCAAGCATACCTTAATAAAGCTAGGAAAAAAACTAATTCTAGTAAAATATAGAGACTTTACTCTGATAAGCTCCATTTTCCCTCCTCCTTTGTGCTATTTATCATATTCATTGCACCTATGTGTAATAACACAAAAATACAGTGATATAATTGTTTTATGCAAAAATATGCCTTAAAGACCATACATCTATATTTGTACAGTCTTTTATATTTATGTGCATATTTACTGATTCTGTTGCTTTTCATTTGTTCATGTACATTTGAGTTAGTGAATAATATCATTGCTTTCAGCCTGAAGGAGTTCTTTAATTTTTTTTCCTTGTAAATCAGGCCAGCTAGAAAGAAATATTCTGATTTTTTGAGAACATCTTTATGCACTTTCTAAAGAACAGCTTTCCTTTATCTGAAATTCCCGGTTGACAGTTTTTTTTTTTCTTTCAGTACTTTGAATACATCATTCTACTGCCTCTGGCCTTCACTGTTTATAAGAAGTAGTCTGCTAATATTATATTTCCTTGTATAAAATGAGTCATTTTTCTTTGACTGTTTTTAAGATTTCTACATTTGTGGTTGTATTTTAGTAGTTTGATGTTTTTGAGCATTGATCCCTTTGAGTTTATTTTGTTTGGGGTTTGTTCAGCTTCACTGTTTTTCTCAAGAGTATGACCGTTATTTCTTCAAATAATTTTTCTGCTTCTACATCTTTCTTTTCTTTCTGGAACCTACATTGATAGACTCAATGTTTTCCTATAGTTCTGAGTTTCTGGTAATTTTTTCACTCTTTTTTCTTTTTGTTTGGAAGATTGGACAATTTCTATTTATCTTCAAGTTTATAGATTTTTTTATTCTCCCATCCTGAATTTGCTTGAGCCATTTTTAGTAATTTTTAAAATTTCAGTTATGATACTTTCCAGTTCCAGAATTTTCACTTGTTCTTTTTTATAATGTGGAACTTTTTTGATATTCTCTATTTATGTCCTTGTCATCATACTTTAATTATTTAAACATGGTTTTCTTTAAGTTCCTAAAAGTATTTATCATAGGAGTTTTGAAGTCTCTATCTGCTCAGTCTAACATCTGGACCAACTCGGAGGCAATTTCTATTGCCTGCTTTTTCCCTCTTGAGTATGGTTTATAATTCCCTGTTTCTTTGGATGTGTCATTATTTTTCTAGAAAAGGCAACATTTTAATACATTGAAGGAGCTCCAGATTCTGATCCCCCCCCACACCATCAGTGTTGTTATTGAAGTTTTAATAACTTACCTGGACAATATCTGTGGAATGTTTCCCCATAGTGTGTGACTGCTAATATCCTTTCTCTGTTTTAGAAAAAAAGAATATGCTTTGTTTCCTAGAGATCAGTAGAGCTTAGTTGTCTTTAGGCAATGAGGCCAGAAGTTGAGCTCAAACAACTGCAGTCAGTAAAATTTCCAATTTTTGTCAATGAGTCTATATGTGTGTTAGGCAATGTATTCAAAGTTCAGTTTTTAAGTCTTCCTACAGCATTATATGGAGATGGTCCAGCCCTGTATGACAGTCTCATTTTTCATCTATCCCTGAAGAATCAAATGTTTGGCTAGCTGTCCAGTCAACTGTTTGCCCTAATCAAGACAGCAACGTTGGGACTGCAGAGTTGCTAGTTGGCCCAACCATTTGTTACCTAAGTCTCTACTGTTACTGTGCTTCTGGGCATGGAGCTTTAGATCTTTGGCCCCACATAAAATCAGCCCCTCTGGAACTGAAGCTGCTGGTTTTCATATGTTATACTATCTCGATTTAACCACTATGCTGACCAAGCTGGGAATGGGCAGGGGGAACAGTCCCAGACAGAAACACCATAGATTTCTACTGTTCTTATTCAAAGTTCAATTGTTTTCCATAAATGATCACTTTCCAGTATGTGTAAGCCTTTGATTTCCAGAGTCATGAAATACTTTGTCCAGTTTTATTGTTGTTTTGGGGGAAGTAGGTATGTTAAGCTACACACTTCACTATCCCAGAAGTCCTATTCCCAGAGACTAAGTTCTAGGCCCTACTCAGGTGCCAGGCACAGGAATACCCAATTTATTTACATGATTGCTAACCATTACAGCTACCCTACAAGATATGCACTATTTTCCTTATTTCTCTAATGAGTAAAATGAGGCTCACATAGTTTAAGTATCTTGCCAAACAAAAAAGCAAAGTAAAAATAGAAACACAAAAGTACCATGCTATTTACTTCCAAAGGAAATAAACACAAGTAGGAGCATAAGGGATTATTGCCCAGCACTTAGTTAACAGGTTTATGTAATTGACCAACCTCAACTCCAATTATTTAGTTTCCACTGTACAGTGGAAAGGTTAATTGGCAAGAAAATAAGCTATTTTGTCATGGGTAGACTCTGATCATTTCAAAAATCATCTGTTGATTCATAAAGGTAGAATTTGTGCTCACATGAAATCCTGATAAAAATATGGCTGATATTCTTCACTGAGTTATATCCACAAAAACCATCTCTAGCAACAAAAGATCACTGAACAGTAATTTTAATCTTAATTCACATTTTTTTTAAAGATTTTATTTATTTATTTGACAGAGAGACAGCGAGAGAGGGAACACATGCAGGGGGAGCGGGAGAGGGAGAAGCAGGCTTCCCATGGAGCAGGGAGCCCGACGCGGGGCTTGACATGCCCTGAGCCGAAGGCAGATGCTTAACGACTGAGCCACCCAGGCGCCCCTTAATTCACATTTCTTGATCCCTAATGGGCACCAACATATTCACAGTTAAAGAACATTCCAGAATTTCCATTTCTTTTATATCTATCAACTGCTTCAGAATCTTTCAAGTTCTGCAACTCCACAAACAAAACACACATTCAAGGATTCTCTTGTCCCCTTTATTTTGTAAACCAACTTTGCCTCTTTATCTACTTCCCCTTTACTCAGGCTTCTCTAGCTTTCTTTCTTTACTAATTATCAAATTCTACATCATTAAAAATTCATGAATACATCAAAGATAGTATTATCCCTAGATACTGGAGGAAGCACAAATCTGAGAAATTACAGGCTTCAGTCTTACTAATTGGCTGAGGGAGAGGTAATAAAGGTAGTAGGGAACACTCACCTGTTAATTTTTCTTGTGCCTGCTGTTCTTGTCAGCTATTTTGTTCACTTAGGTAAAAATGATCATAATGGAAAAGGCATGGGCTTGGGGTCAGAATCACTGATATTTTTTAGTTCTTAATCTTTCTGTAACTTTGATCAGCCTTGGTAAATAAAATCTTAATCTTTCTGAGCTGCAATGTGATAACTTGTACAATGGACATAAGAACACTGCTATCTATCCATTGACTACCATGTCACAGTCAGGTGAGAGGATGCACACACCTAAAACTGAACTGTTGTGAAGATTGAGGGAATATTTGTAAAACTCTTAAAGACTATTTTGTAGTGTAAGCACACAAAACTTAGCATTATTAATATTTTTTTACAGATTTTATTTGAGTGAGAGCAAGAGAGAGAGAGAGCGGGAGCTCACAAGCAGGGGGGAGGAGCAGAGGGAGAGGGACAAGTAGACTCCATGCTGAGCACTCAGCCTGACACGGGGCTCGATCCCATGACCCCGAGATCATGACCTGACCTGAAATCAAGAGTTGGACGCCTAACCGACCGAGCCACCCAGACGCCCCTCAGTGTCATTAATAGTAACTCCTGTGACTTCCAAGTTTCTAGCTTGGGCAAACACATAGTGATACCACTCACAGATTTTGTGAAAGAACAGAATATATTCAGTGTTGGATAGAATGATTTTTGAGGTGGCTTCCAGACATGGAAGAGAAAATGCCCCATTAGAGGCTAGATATGTTTGCCTAACCTGGAGCCATACTCTGGGCTGAATATTAAATTTAGGATCCAAAATAAAATAAGTGATTGTGGCACAGACTACTTATCTGCATACTCTATGATTCATTATCCCCTTCTTCTCTGTAAGAGGAGTCCAATGTTTAGCTGCCTAGCTCAGAGACTATGGTCATGAGAATCAGTTCCGACCAACAAGATGTAAGGAAGGCGTTGTGTGGACCTTCTGTGCAGTCCCCTAAAAGGGTAAAGGCATTCCCATTCTCTCTGCTTCCCAATACTGCAGCCTGAAAAGCATATGTGATAGCTGGAGAGCTAAAAGTTATCTTGGATCATGATGATAAAGGCCTCATCAAGGGATGGCAGATTTTGAGATAGAAGGAGCTTTGGTGTTTGACATCAGAGAGTAATGATGCCAGCCTACCTCATTGCAGATTACTTTTATACATGATAGATACATTTCTATCTTATTTCGAGCAGTATATTTTTGTGTACCTCCGGATTTGATTTCTGATAGGGAGAGATAACATCTGTGGCTATGGATAGCAACCAGGGAAAGTATATAGATTAAGCGGATATGTCTTAATAGGGTTGAGGAAATGTCACTTAGAAACATCAGGATTTAAGGGGCAGATGAAAGGAGGAGTGCAATTAAAAAAGGAATTCTGTAGAAAAGTGGGAATAAAATCAGATGAAATTAATGACATGGTAGGCAAGGTAGCACAAAGTGCTAATTTGGAAAGTGGTCAGTTAATGCCAACTGGCCTACAGTAGGACTGAGATATGTCCAGTGGATTTAACTATAGGAGATCACTGATGGCCTTGGCAAAGATATTATCAGAGCAGTGGTAGGGACCAAGAGCAAAAAACAAAACAAAACAGATACAAGAGAATATATGGATTTAAGTATTAGTAACTATAAAGAGAAGAATTTAAATGGGAATAAAAACTAGGAAAGGGAAGTAAGAGACCTTTCTCATCTTGGGCTGCCCAGAATCTGAACACCCTGTATATGTGGGGGGAATTCCAAGGTCTTTATGGAATAAAATGGAGGAAGTTCAGTTTTCAAATCTGGAATGAGTGACAAAGAACTTCAAGGTACCATTTCCAATTCTTTCCAATAGCAATGACATTCTTCACCCCCTGTCTGCAGGGGTGGGGTGGTCTCTGAGAGCATGCAGACCCAGGGTGTGATTTGGACTATATAGTTCCTGAGACTGAGCCTCTCCTTTGCTCTCTGTCTATTTTGGAGTTGGTGCTCTAGCCTTCTCTATGGCAATGGTAGCAGGTCTTTATCCTTCTCATAAAGTTTATTTTTGCTTATATTAAACAGAACTGGATTCTGTTATTCACAGCTAAGAACTCTGGCAAGTACAGTGGAAAACATTATGAGAAGAGTATTTATAATTTACTTTTTAATCTAGGAGCTACAAATGTTTACTTGGTCAGGGTTAGGAAGCCAGTAGAATAGGGTGAGGATATGCTTGTGTGCATTCGGGGGAGAGAGAATAATTAATGGGGGCCAGGTTCCTGTGAAATAAGAGATAAGGCCTTCTTCAAAAAATAAGGAGATAGTTATACATTCACCATTATAACAGTAAGTGAAAAATTCTTGGATTCGCAGTTCACACATGTATGGTGTTTTCCATTTTAGAAAGGGCTTTTTAAAAACATATTTATCATAGTAGAGAAAAGAATTTTAACTTATATTAGTCAATGTGAGGAAAAGCTTATTGCGATCATTTTCGGTTTCTATTAATGATTAACTGTGATAATTGAGAATTAGTAAAATACAAGAGCCTTGTTCAAGAAAACACGAGGATAGAGTCACACACATATCAAAGGTACGCTTTAATTATATTAAATCCAGGGAAGGAATCAAAGTGATCAACACATTTTTATCTCAGGACTTGGGGTTTTCCCTTGTGCAGAAAGGTAATCCACTGACTCGTGGATACTGTGTTCATTTTTAGCAGTATGAAGGTTTGCAATTCTAACAAAAAGTACTTTGGAACTGATTGCTTGTTGTAAGACCTATGTCTCACAGGATAGGCTCTGACGGTAGACAATGTAAGTTTCCTCAGCAACAAGGAAAATGAAAAGCATGTAAAATGCCCTTTGGCCTGTTTTAAGCCACTGGTGGCTTCCAGGTGTATCTGCTGTACAGATGGACAACAGACAAATTTCAGACTTCAATAACCTTAGAGGGAGAGGGAATTTACAGGATCTCAAGCAAGGAGTCTTCCGGGGGCAGGCTTCAGTTTGTGCTTATTTCTCATATTCCAGTCTCTCCACCTACAGTGTCTCTAGCTATTGAACACTTGTATTTCACTGAACACTGTATCCATGCTTTAAATATGCTTGTAGACATCCTTTCTTTCACCAGGGTCCTATATATATGTAGGGACATGGGGACATTTCTGATCTGTCATCAATAGGACGGGAAATTTGAACTTAGTTTCCTATGTGTTGTAATCAATTTAGTCTCCTGATATATCCCCAGTATTTTGCTTACCAACCCTTCTGACTTAGGATAGTTAAGGGGGGGTAGTCTGTGCCCAGTGGAGATCACATGTATTAACTCAGTTCGTTAGTTACCACTAGTACTCATCTGCCACAGTGGCTTCCTGACACCTGAACTCCTTCTCCACAGTATCACTTATTAATACATACCCTGGGAACTCTGTTTCGATTACCAGCTAGTAAGTCAGTGAAGTAAGAAAGGGATCTCACTGAGTTAGGTGACTGGGAATTGCTACCATCTCTCCATTGAGGACAAAAAAAAAAAGGCTCAGTGTCTTCAGCAGCTTTGTCTTCCTCCCAATGTTCAGACTTACACATCCAAACACACGTTCTCTGAACACCTTGTTTTAGATGTTCCACAGGCTCCTGAAACCTGTCATATCCCAAGGTCAAGTCTGTATGTCTGATGTGTGTCCTTCTTTCCATCTGGGTTCTCCCCCTTGTATTTCCTATTCGAGTTAATGCATTCAATTCAGAAACGTGGATAAGGGGTCATCCTAGAGCCCTCCCTTCATCACCCTCATCTCATCTAATCAGTTACTAAGTCCTTTTATTTTCATCTGCTGAGTGTCTTAAATCTGTCATGTCTTCATGAATTTTATTCAGCTCAGACATTTCTCATCCTTAATCTGAAAAACTACAGAACTACTTGAGACACCCTACTGTTAGCCTCAACCTCTTCATTTCACCCTGAGCTCAACTATCAAAGGGGCCCATGTGCTTCCAAATCTGAACTATTTGAAACCTTCCAAGGCTCCTCTATTCCACCCCAGGAAAAGGTTTGAGATACAAAATCTTCCCTGACCTGCTCCATCTTGACTGCTCGTATCACACCATACTTCATCCTCAGACATACAAGAGAAATCCTCTTATTAAACTTGACTAGGATGAGTGGATAGGTAGTCCTTGAGATAAAAATGTTAAATCAGAGGGATTACATAGAGTTGTTTAAACATATTTAAACATTTTATTTTCTTTTAGAACATATTTGCCTCTAATTCACCACTCATTTGTTATGGGGTCCAAGACCTTTCCTGAAGTAAGGATCCACTGACTGAAGTGCTGCATACTCTTTCTTACATAAACCACTCCCATATTTCATCATCTCGGACTTTCAGTTTTGGTTTCTTCAAAGTAGAGTAAGTCTTAGAGAGATTAGAAAGAATCTAAATGTAAAAGTCTTCCTGACTTTTGTGATTTCTACCCTCTACCCCCAATCTTAAATAGTTTCCTCATCTATATCTACTTGAACAGTTTTTCCCTGATCATCGTTATCAAGTCTTTCCAAGCATTCAACTTAGTTTTCATAGAAACCATAATTCTTTCTCTTTGCATTCCCATTCTAATTACATAAGAATATAAAAAAGAATATCTTGTATTAAATAGGTTGGGAACAACACATCGGTGGCTCTTGGAAATGCTACTCTCAAGTGGTGGGAGGCAAGGTACGTGGTTCCAATAAGGTTACTCGAAAAACTTTCAAAAACATAGAGGTTATTAATATCCAGCATTCAGTTTGGAATAAAAATTGGGCAGTTGGTTTTACATACAGAATGATGAACTCATTTAAATGAAGATTTTTTTTTTTTTTAGTGTTCCGTGATTCATTGTTTGTGCATAACACCCAGTGTTCCATGCAGAACGTGCCCTCTTTTCTAAACTGCATGTAGTTCTTCAACATAGCCCACTTTTTCTTGTTGCACTGATTTTACTCATGTCACTTTTTTCCCTCTGGCATGTCCATCCATTCATTCTTCATTTGACTCCTGACATCCTTCAAAGCCCATCCCAGAGATCATCCTCCATTACCAATTCTAACTCCTACCTCCCCAGACCCCTAAGAGTTCACAGAAGGCCATGAATAAAGTGCACCCACATGTGTATCTAGAGAGTGATATTGTCCGTACCAGCCAATGCAGCAGCATGTTTGGCTCCAGCTAGCCAGTTTCACTAGAATTTGCCAAGTTGCAAAGAATAAAATATGACATAAAAAGTTTAACTATGAGACTAATTTTTCATAGTCTTTTGAAGAATTATGAATGTCCTTGAAAGCTTTTCAAGAGTCATCAGATAACAGATGGGAAGAGACCAGATTTTCCATAGACACCTGTGGATAATATCTGTATGATCCTCTTTGATCAATCTAAAAATAGCTCTTTGATGATATGGATTGCAAAGTAAAACATTTTGTGCTTATAGATTAGATGAAAATAAAATACCCAGGCTCGAGGTTAATTTCTTCTTATTTCACCTAGAATTTATTAGTTGTGATACAGTAAAACTGAGGTAAACAAATGTACAACGTATTTGAATCAAAGAGCTTTTTTTTTATATAAAAAGCTATGGAAGTTAAAGTCATTTGTCTCTCAAGAGTATTAAATTCAGGAGGATACCTAAAACATGAATTATTAACCCAACTTCTTTAAGGTTAGAATTGATCTAGTCCAATTTCCAGAGCAAAAGATGATACATGAAAATGTGTTAATATTATTAAAAAACATTGAAAAAATGGCTCTGGCTCTGTACCTCTATTTTTAACCTATGTAGCAATGTCAAGTGTAGAGATTTATAATCCTACTTTAATTTGAATGTGAATAAAAATCTTAGAATTTAAACTGAAAAAAATGGTTTTTTGGTTATCAACAATGTACTAGATTTTCTGCTAAGTACTGTGGGCTCTAGAGATGAGAATAAGCTATTGCCTGGCCCTCATGAAGCTTTCGATCTTGCCAAGGAAGATAAAACACATGTGGGTAGGCTACATGATAGATACATAAAGTGTAATGTGTTATAAGAAGGAGCAAAAAGAACTTAAGAGAACAAAGTGCTTCTGCTCGAGAACAGGAAGTAGTACTCGCTGAGGAAAGAATGCTTATGTTGGGTAGGATTTTCAGAGAAAATTATGAGAAAGGCAATTCAATCTCAAAAAGCTAATCAGGTCATTTTATGCTTGGGACGCAAGCTGAACTAATGAGTATGATAGATAACATGTTTGGAAAGCTAGGTCAGAACAGATTCTATGTCCCATCCCCTTGCTGAAAAGCATGACCAGCTAAGGGAATGGGCTTGCTAAGTGAGCGGTTGATGGGCAGAAACTGGAAGTACATCCTAGAGAATACTAAAGGTCAAAGCTAAGATAAGTAATGCAAAATTGGATCTAGAGGAGGGAGGCCAGACTGTCAGCATTTACATCCTAGTTCAAATACTTGCTAGTTATGTGGTCTTGGGCAAAGAACTTAAGCAGTCTGTGCCCCAACTGCCCTTCTGTGAAGATGAATATAAGAAAAGAGTTGTTAATGAAGATTCCATGAGCTGTGTAAAGCACTGGGAACCGCACCTGGCAATATTAAGTGCTGTCACCACCAAGACCACCACCATTATACGAGCATCTATATGAAGTATTATAAAACAAATGTCTATGGGAAAGCAGTTAATATAAATGACTGAAGTGGGACAGGTGTGGCAAACTGAAAAGTAAGCTTGCTTGCCCAAACCAGTGCTTCGCAAACTTTCCTGTGCATATCAATCACCTGGGAGTCTTGTTAAAATGCTATGATTAGACCCTGCATTTCTCAGCAACTCCCACGTGATGTCCGTGCTCTAGTCCAGAGACCACACTTTGAGTAGCAAGTCTGAAACAGCTCTTATTCAGATGCAGCTGACTTGTGCCTTGAGAGAATGTGGGGGTGAGGGCCCAGTAGCCAGATCTGAGTTTTCTTTTTTTTTTTTTTAACTTTTTTTTTAAGATTTTATTTGAGAAAGAGAGAAATAGAGAGTTCATGTACAAGCAGGGGGAGCAGCAGGCAGAGGGAGAGGGAGAAGCAGGCTCCTGCTGAGCGGAGCGCCCGACGTGGGGCTCCATCCCAGGACCCTGGAATCATGACCTGAGCCTAAGGCAGATGCTTAACCGACTGAGACGCCCAGGCGCCCCCCCCCCCCCCCGCCCAGATATGAGTTTTCAAAAGGAGACAGGAGCCCTTGTTGGTTTGTTTTAGAAAATATGAAGCCCCTCGATGTTTAAATGTTGGCAATTATTTCAAAAACAGTGCCTCTGTAAAAACACTACACACTTTTCAAGCTGGATTCCACCTGTGGGCACTCAGTCTGCAAACTCGGGGCTGGCTGAAGAAACCAGGGAAGTTCAAGTACAGAGCAAGTAGACTGGAGTTAGGGCTGACGAGATCCTGGGGGCAGAGTAGGAATGTGTGAGGAGGCTTTCAGCACTGGTTTAACATGGGTATGCCGGGTCCATTGGAAAGATTACAAGCACTATAAAGAGATTTCTAACATATTAAAATTTTTGGTTTTCGTTTTGTAGGAAATAGGGTGCTATACAGAAGGCTATTTTGGTTAGGGGAGCCTAAATTTGTCAGGAGACAAAATTAAAGAAGACTTAAGAGAGAACAGTTGTCTCACAAAGAGTGCACAGAGTATATGAATTGCTAATGGAGATTTTCAAGAAGAGGTCCTACTAGGCCTACTTTAATGAATTAGATAAGGCTCATTTCTAATTAACAACATCTATTTGCATGCAAACAATGAACTAAGGTCTTTAAAAAACAATTTCTTCCCTTAAGTACATTTAGGGATGCTTCCCATTAGCTTATTTACACCATTAATTTGCTTGGCAAACTAGCATAGATTATATACAGGTAAACTTTGGTTCGCAACATCAGAAGTAGAACATATAAATGAATAAGAAGTTACAGATTTTACATGAGTCTTGCACAATAAGGGCTTTTTAAAAGACCTAGCCTTACTTTGAACTTTGATGTATAACTGAAAGATTTTTGTGTCCTTATGAAAGGAATGTAAAAACATTTTCCCCTAGGACTGCTTGCCAGAAAGATGCCAGTCTTCGTTTCAGAAAGGGTTACTGCCCACATTTTGGTTTCCACACACTGTTCCCCACTAAAAGATTTAAATCAGAGGCCCTTGGAGAAACGGTTGATTTCAAACCTGGGGCAGGGAAAGTACACGGTGAGCATGGGGTGTTGAAGCCAGAAGCTCGAACAAGTTCCCACTGGTCAAATTTAATAAAGGTGGGAATATCAACAAGAAGAATAACTATAACTTATTGTAACATATTGAATAAGTAAGAATCCATAAATCCATACTGATATCAAGGAGAAAAGTGAAAGCTTTTGTTTTTAAATAGAGGAAATCAGCTTGTACGTTCATGTCAGAATTCAGAAAAAAATCACCATCTTGTAACCCTAATGTAGTGAGTTTGGGAAGGATCATCAAAGGATACTATAGCCATTAGGGACTTATTAATTTCAAAAAAAAATGACACTTTACAACTCAATATCTGATGGCCACCACCTAAACCAAGTGACCAAACTTAGCAACATTTACAGTGGGACCACCTCATTTTATGACCTCTGATGTGATCCGAAGTACACACCGTCTTTTATGAAGTATTCTTGCCAAAAACATTTAACTTGCATCTTTGCAAGTCTCAACATCCAGTTTACAAAAAATACAGCGAAAAGAGAACAAGCTAAATGACATAATGAAGGGGAAAATATTACATAAATCCAGAAAGGTGAGTTTTTTTTTTTTTTTTTGAGGCTATTGTACCAGACTCTTCCAAATGTCAGTATTGGTAAAAAGAGAAAGAAAGTGAGAGAGCTATTTTCCACTAAAGGAGACTGAAGAGGGGCTCCTGGGTGGCTCAGTTGGTTAAGCGACTGACTCTTGGTTTTGGCTCAGGTCGTGAGCTCAGGGTCATGAGACTGAGCCTCAAGTGGGTCTCCGCACTCAGCATGGAGTCTGCTTGAGATTCTCCCTCTGCCCCTCTCACAGCTCCTGTTCTATCTTTCTCTAAAATAAATAAAATCTTTATAAATAAGTAAATAAGACTGAAGAAACCTAATAACTGAAGGGGATCATAATATGCCACTTGGGCGTAAGAATTATTTTGAGCGGAAGGCAACTGAGCTAGAGCAGACACAGACAAAGCTCTCTACCCAGTGTATTTCTGCCTTAAGGCAGGGCATACACCTGCCCTTGTGAAGGTATTCCGCTGTCCCTTTTCTGGACCAGGAAGAGCAGATGACTTTTTATCACTAGAGATAGCAGTACGGACTTGAATCTACTTATTACTGACATAGCCTTATCTTCCATTAGTTTCCCCATATATTTGCCTTCCTGCAATTTATCACCCCTAGAAGCCCAAACCCCTTTCTTTTGTCTTGTCACCTCCCTACAATTTAATTCTCTTTGTTAAAATGGTATTTAAGCTCTTAGGTCTACCGCTTCTTTGGCTTTTCACTTTCCTATGAAGCCCCCTGTGCCACATTAAAAAATTAACATCAAATAAAATCTGTATGCCCTTTCTCCTATTAATGTGTCTTTTTGTCACTTTAACTTGCCGTCTCCAGATATTAAAGCTAAGAGGGTAGAGGAGAAAGGTTTTTTTTTTTCCTCTCCTACAAAACCAAATGCAATACATAAAACATGATGGGACATTGGTATGAAAAACTCAAAGAATGATATGAAAGACATTTTTGAGTCATTCGGTCTATTTGGATATGGGTGGGATATTAAATAATAATATGGTATTATGTTTAATTTTCTTGAGCATGGTAAACAAACATGGCCATATATGGCATGTCCCTATTCTAAGGAAATGCATGGTGAAGTATTTAGAGGTGCAGCATAAGGGTGTTTATAACTTACTTGCAAATTTTAAAACAACAAAAAATGTGTGTGTGTATGTGTTATTGCCTATATTAAATAAATAAAGGCACATATGGGGGAGGTAGGGAGAGGGAGAAAAAAACAAAAATGGCAAAACGTTAGCTATTGAATCTAGGGATTTAGGAGAAGGAGAAGAGGGTATATGGGTATTCCTTATGCTACTTTTTTCAACTTTTCTATATGCTTGTAATTTTTTATTTAAAATGTTGGCAAAAGACAAATTTCGAGCAGTGTATTCGATCAGGTGGCATTTAAATTAAAACTCTTATTCCTCTCTCTATAAGTACAATAATTGCTTTATCTCTACAATGGTGGGAACAATACCATATTTGCCTAAAGGGAAAAGGAGAGATAAATTCTTGAGATCACTTTTCATTGCTACGGATTATGATTCAAAGATTCCTCAATTTAGGGATTCTACTTCCCATTACCTTGCTGCCCTCTTCCATTCAATCTTTTATCAACTGATATTATTCTAAGTAAAATGGCCTCCCTTATGTTGTCAGCTATCCATTGCTCAAAGGCCTGCCTACCCACATTCCCTTGACTGGTACATCTCCTGGGATATCCAGAAAAAAGGGAGTGTATGAAGATAGTGACATCATTAAAAGGACTGAGACCATAGTGTCTGGGCAGAAAAACAGCTAGCCAGAAATCGTTAAGATCCTTTTTTCCCTATGCCATGGAGCCCTCTGGCAATCTGGCGAAGCCTGGGACTCTTCTCAGAATCATGTTTTTAAGTCCAGAATATAAAAAGCCAAGAACTCCGAAGAACGTCAATTGTATTGAAATACGGTTATAAAACTACTAGAAAATATTTTTTGTGATATAGCAATACATGTGCTTGTTTATTATTAACACATTGATAAGATCTTATGGAAAATCTGATAACTGGTACAATTTTGACAAGTGATAACCGTGAACAATACTTTGAGGTATGTGTAGCTACTCTACTGAAATATAAAAATATTTGTGATTTCACAGGTACTCCTAGTATTACTCTGGTTTGTTGCCTTTATTCAAAATGGAAGAGAATGCTCAATTTCCATTAGAGGTTAGCAAAAACAGAGAGGTAGTCTTTTACAATTCAAGCTCATGGCGCCCCTTGAATCCTACCAATGGACCTGGGCTTAAGAATCCTCATTACATAGGCTTGCTTTGTTTTAGCCTATGATTTCCTTTATGGCTGATAAAATTTTCATTTGCATCTTCTTCATTTACAAAGACCATATTGGTGGCTAAGCCATCATTAAACTCATTATACTGTCATGCTTAAACCTATAGATGCTATCCAGTTCCTCTGCTACATAATTGAGGCAACAGTGAATTTTGTCTTCAATTGTGTACCTAATTGACTGCATTTTATACTTCATTTACTCCCAACATAAACTAACCTTAATGGATGTCCACTGCTATTTGAATTTGTTCTGGGATTTTTCTGCTCATATTTCTGATATCTTGCATTTTCAAAAAGAAGGGTTTAAAATTATGTAGCTGTAAGGCTCCAAACAGTTTTGCAGATTTTTTTTTTTTTGCTCAAATTGTGTACTTTCTTTTGTATGTGTACATGGACCAGGAAACATGAAATATTTCCAACAGCTGCATTTAAAGCCCACTGCAAACTGAGAATACTGATGTCAACTTGAATAGTCATTTTATTTTTCACCTGTGCAATAAATAACTTCTGTTTCCTGCTGACTTCTCCTTGGGTTGCAGTAAAAGCATGGCATTGATTAATAATGGTTTCATGATTACAGCTCCTCTGCTATTGTTAGGTTAACATATTCTTTATGTTTTTTACTTCTATTCTATTTGCTACTGGATGCTTGGAAATAGCTGTTAGTGTATTGGTAGAAAAGGCACTTCTATTTTATTACTCTTTTACATTTCATAAAATTTAAATGATACAAAAATTCTGAGGAAGTATGCCATGAAACTGATCTCAGTGGAAATTTAAATATGCTAACATTTATTTTTAAAATGTAGCGTGAAGTAGACAACTTTAAAAGCTGAGTTAAAAAAAAAAAACCCTCAAGGAAGCTGATCTTGACTTTTTAAAGCACGGAAGTGCAATATTTAATGTAGGTCAAAATGTTTAAATGGGAGAGATATTTCTAACCAATTACAGCCAAATCCCTAGCTGTAATTAACCTACAATTTGTGTAATATTTCATCACAGCATCAGCATACACTACTTTCTTGTAAACCTAGAAGGATCTAAAATTTTGGAGCTTATTTGGTGGAACAGTCATAATGCCCTATGTTTCTAAGTTCTGATTTTCATTTAGAAGTAACATCACTTTTTCACCTGAATTTTCAAAAACTTGTTATCAGAGTAAATATTGACATGTGTTTAAACATAATATGAGCAGGATATTTAAAGATGAGAAACAATGCTTTATATATAATAAAGAAAAAATAATCTTCCAACCCATTTAATCTACTTTATGAATTCAAGTTATTAATTTTTAGAGCAGGCTATGCAATTTTCCTTAATCTGCCCATTTGTTAACATCTTAGTTTAGACTGGATTGACTTCAGTTCAGAAATGATATTATACAGGTTTAAACCTGCTCATAGTCTAAACATCAGTTATTTAAGTAATGATATAGTTGTGTGTTTAATAGAGAGATTTCAATGTGGGGGGAAAAAAGTATATGATTTTCCCAAGGAAGCAGTTTCACCACCAAGTTTAGATTTTATTTTCCATTATCTCTATAAAAATTATAATTATTTTCTAGGCACCTGGGTGGCTCAGTCAGTTAAGTGTCTGCCTTCAGCTCGGGTGTGAACTCAGGGTCCTGGGATCGAGTCCCGCATGGGGCTCCCTGCTTGGCAGGGGTCTGCTTCTCCCTCTGCCCCTCCCCCCTCTCATGCTCTCTCGCGCTCTCTCTCTCTCTCTCTAATAGATAAATAAAAATCTTTAAGAAAAAATTATAATTATTTTCTAAGTCAAGATTCAAACTAAAAATGTTTTTAGATGATGCTATAAAAATTTTACACTTTTATCAAGAGGTGTGTGTATGTGTGTGTGTAGGTTAAGTAAAGCATCCCTTTTGTAGAGGAATATGAATTTTATCTACTTTTTGAATAATGCAACAGGAGCAAAGGCGCCAAGAGGAGGTGGGCAAAGACAATGGACCTAATTCTGAAACCTTTCTAATATATCCTCACCAAAGACGTTCATCAATGAGTTGTCCTAGCTTTCTGAATATTAAAAACCACCTATTATGTAGATGATAGGTAGGAAGCAAGAGCTTGGCAATAGAAGGGAGTTTTCATTGTTCAAAACAATAGTCTCATTTGGTAAATAAAGGCCAAATCCTCCCTTATGAAACAGGCAACATTAGCATCAACAACTGGAAGCATGATACAAAATCCCATTTATAAAAATATCTATGCCTTCCAAGTGCAGCAGTATACATTTGGCATTCTGGGCTTTCAGGACCTTCCAAGGGAAAGTTAAAAGATGACTGAATTCAGCAATAACTTTTCTGAGGTTTTGTTTGCCCCTTTATTTTTTCCCCCTTTAGATTTGACCATTGTCGGCCCAAGTCCCTCTTCAAGCATGTACTGACAAATGTAGTGGAACTAAAAACTAAATACGACCATCTTGGTTTTGAATATCAGAGTCACATTCATAGCTGTTCAAAAATCTAGCCAAATCGCAGTCTTTCTTACAAAATCGTCATTTGTTATTTCCTTTTGTCATCTTCTTTCAAATAAATGAGCCTCAGCTTGTTAAAACCAGAATATACTGAAGATGTTCGTATTTGAACAATCGCTTGTTTAAAACAAACTTCAAAGTTTAAAATAGCAAAGTGCTGTCTATTTCCCTAGCAGCAGCTACATGTTTCAGGACATGAGACTCAGAAAACAAATTCATTATTGCTACTGATTAACAGTTGAGGGGCTCCTTCCCCTTACTGCCTTTCACCCTGGTTCCAATCTTTCACAGAGTCTTTTTTTTAGAGGACAGCTTAAATAGCTCTGCTAAAATTTTAGGATTCCTATTTTTATCTGTTATCCTACCTCTTTTTTCTTTCTACCAGCTGTTTGCAGACCTCCTGCCACCGCAGATTCAGGCTTCCCAGTTTTTCTTGCAGAATGTTGGCATCTGTCTTGGAGGACAGTTGAATTACTTCTTCCCCAGTCGCATTCAATACCCTGACAACAGTTTGCCGCTGTTCGATGCCATCCTGGAGTTCCTGTAAGATACCAAAAAGGCAAAACAAAAATGAAGCCCTACGTCTTTTTATTTGAGAAAAGATTTAACAATGTGCTACCACATGTGGTTCTATGGGGAGAGAAAGAAATAAAAAAGTGCCCTGTGAAAGTTTCTCTATGAAACTGACATGCCTATATCCAAAGGCTACAAGACAGAAAGACACCTTTTATGTGTCAATAAAAAAGCACCCTCTCAGTTCAGCTCCGGTCTTTATATTTGTAAAGCTTGTCAGCTAGACGATGGTATAATGTCCTACAAATCAATTAGTTGGAAACCTCAAGAGCAAATTTGATTTCTTGTCCCCACAAGGATGTTCCATGTTTAATAGTCTATGAAGTGTTGTAAAATTTCAACATGAAAAAAGTATTTTGATTTCTTAATGACTGTCGATAGGAGAGGTGAAAAAGAACAAACATACTTTAGTCATAGTATTTTAAAAAAAACAACCTCTAGAGATACTTAAGCAAAAATTCATTGCTTATATTAGAAGGAAATTTATTTCAAATTCTGTTTCCATCAAGGTATTTTGCATTATAAAACCACATAAAACAGAATTAATTGCTTTCAGGGGCAGCCTATCAAAAAATCCCTAAGGTACAGTGATAAATTTAAAAATAATCTATAGCCACCAGAACATTTTTATGAGTCATTGATGACGTCAAGATGAAATACTTTCCACTTTTTATCCTGAATGAAAATTTAAGAGTAACAGAAAAGGAGTGTCATTAAAAAAAAGACTACTACAACCAAACATACATAAAAACAAAAATGCTCTTTACCATTACATAAAAATGGCCCTCTACTTTTTTTTTTTTTTAAAGATCATCTAGAATGTTTTAGGCAATGAAAATAATCCAGTACTAAATCTGCAGGTTAGAAAATGAAATAATCTGAGAACTTGAGATCCCTACCATGTTTAAATCAAAAGGGCTTACAAATTCCCATGTACTAATTGCATAAAGTTAGTATGCAGAACACTTTCCTGATAGATGTGATTCTCATGATCTTGTATTCTTATATTTCCCTGTCTTTTGAGCCAGTACCAAGGACATAGTAAATGCCAGGCCATGCTTGCCAAATAAATGAATGGATGCATGTCTTCTGAGACTGGGTCAAATCTCTCTAAGATCCTTATTCCACCTAAAGAATTATTTTTTTTTTTACTACTTTTGTGTAATATTATTTTGAATACTAGAATTTCTGGTAGTATAACTTTAACAGTTAAAAGACTCAATCAATCGGCAAAAATGATAACAAGGCCATTATTCCAGGGACCACCGTGCCTCAAATGAACATAAAACTATGCAGTTATCGAACTGTTCATAAGGCTTCCTCACTATATACTCTCTTACATGTACATGAGATATGCTCTCGTGAACATGTGGTATTTCCTTGCAACTAGTTGATTTTCACCATTACTTGAATCTCACTCTTTACCATC
Source organism: Callorhinus ursinus (assembly GCF_003265705.2). NCBI lineage: Eukaryota > Metazoa > Chordata > Mammalia > Carnivora > Otariidae > Callorhinus > Callorhinus ursinus. The sequence goes on along the minus strand of NW_027397078.1, from coordinate 16,657,652 downwards.
CATTCACACCAGGGTGGTGTGTGACACTCACTGTTACTTGCTCAGTAACGGGTACACTCATTCATAACAAACTGTGTCTATGTTCCTATCATACCAGACATTCACTGAGGTCAGAGACTGTGTCCTATTCATGACTGTGTCCTTAATGCTTAGTCCTGTATCTGGCGCCTGGGAGGTTTCGGGAACTATCTGTTGAGAGAACGCATGCGTGTCTAAATAAAGGAAGTGGGGGAGGAAGGGAGACATTCAGTTTCATCATTGCCATGCTATCATTAGTATTAATACTTATCATTGGGCCTCCTAGAGATTCAAAGAAATAAGTTCCATTTTCTAGGTTTCAGGCAGTATATAATCTAGCTGAAGAGGTGAGACACAGTTGTGAAGGATAATTTGTTGTACTCCATACAAGAGAGAAAGCAAGATGCTCATAAATGATGCACCAGAAGAGGGATGATTTCAGTGGAAGGATGAACAGGAGATGCCTCTGGGGGGATGTGAAATATGAAGAATGGGTAGACCTGAGAAACGTGGAGGATCAGGGGGCGTGAGCGGATTGGCAGGAGGCAAGGCCTATGGTGTGCCATTTCCATGATGTGATCAGGAATATGTACCTGGGCTCCATGTCACAGTATGGGAGGGGGAGTGCAGGGAGAGGGGCAGCCCTGGGTGGATCTTGGGCCTCGGCAGAGAGGACTTGGCTTTTCATTATGGAGTATGCAATGCTTCGGGTGGCAAAAGAAAATAACTTCTGTTGTAAGTACAGGAGTATTGGAGATAGAGCTGTGTTTCTGGTTAATTCTGAGGCAGAGTTCCAGGCTAAGGTTAAGACAGGGACACAGGGAAAACACCAGGACAGCATTCTGGGAGACTGGTATTGGGGTAAGACTAGACTTTTGATAATGCACCAGAAAGGAAAAGATAAACCCAATACACTGTTAGGGCAGAATCTATAGGGTTTGTGAACTAGCTGGATCACGCAATCATGCATAACTACTGGAATGGGAAAATCTTTGCCTAAAAGACAGAAAACAGGAAAGTAGAGAAGAAAGATTAAGACTCTGATTTGTACCTTCAGTGGTGTCCAATATCCACAGCTATTTGTAATATTTTGAAAAAAATGCCTGGAGTATGTATTAGATGTGTGCTATAGCATTGCATCTCAAACTTTAAAGTGCACAAGAATCTCCTAGAGAACTTGCCAAACTGCTGATTCTGGTTCAGTGGGTCTGTGGAGGGCCCCAAATTCTCTACTTCAAACAAGCTTGATGCGGACGCCGATCCTGCTGGTCTAGGAACACCACACTGAGTAGCCCGATGACAGAATCTTTGTTAAGTAATCAAAGAATTCTTGGTGGTGGTTTATAATGCTATAAGCTAGAGCCGCTTCAGAATTTTTATATCAGCTCCTCTGCTTTGTATTTTTGATCTTGGCCCTTCTACTTCATGGCTGGTGGCTGCAGCGACTTTTACAACCCAATTGTAGAATCAACAAGGGTTTTATTCTTTCTATTTCCCAGATAAGAGAGAGAATTGAATAGCTAAGAATAAAGCAATAATTTAAAATTGTTAGATCTAAATCTCATTTATAGAGAGTCCCAAACCAGGGCCTTCAGGTTTTTTAATTTTGTGAAAGGAGAGCTCATTAAATAGTCTATTGCATTTGTGTGAGAAGATTTTTGTAATCAGGAGAGGTATTTACAGTGTATGATCCACTTGAGGAGAGCTTTCCGTAATAAAGCATAAGACAATGGCATAATGGATCGAAACAGGAACTAAAAAACGTGTACCTGGTGTTTTACAAGTTAGCCTCTGAGCCCGAAGATAAAATTTGATGTAACAAATTAAATGTAAAACCTCAATCAACTTTATTCACTTAGGGAAAAACAAATTAATTTTAATTCTATAGCTTCTAAATATTTTAAGCACTAAATTATTCACTACCAGCAAAATGTCCAAGCTTTGATATCATACTAATGTTCTGTTGTCATAGACATCCTTATCCATTTCTCTGGCAATTAACATCTAGTCTTAGTTTGGGACAGAAAGAGAATCATAATTAAATCTATTGGATTATTCATCACAGTTAGAAAGCTTATTGTGTTTTGATTCTGCTATGAAAGCATCATTCTTAATAAGGATTCCATATCAGACTTCCCTAGGGAACTTTTTCAAAATATAAAACCCCAGAATTCCACCATTGGCTGACTGCATCAGAATCTCTGGAGGTAAGGGAACAAAGGAGTACAAAATAGACTCACCACTGAAGAAAGAGTAGGCAAGAGACACGTGGAAGGGGCGAGTGAACAGGAGAGACATGTTTCATAGTTACTGCATTATCTCAACTTCTTGTATGCTTTTTAAATGGAGAAATGTTCCTAAATTACAGAAAATGACACATTTAAGTCCCTCGAGTCTGGTTAAATTGAGGGAAAGTAAGAGAAATTATGGGCCAGGAAGGAACGGCTACATTTTTACAGAGGAGAGAATATGAGGCAAAAGCAGTCAGTACGTTTTATATGAAAACATTACATACATTTAAAAAAAGTCTATTTGCCAAACTTTTCAAAACTGTATGAAAGCACAATAAATGGAACATAAAATGTGACCAGTAAAGAAAAATAAGCTAAGAAGCAGTTATGGGAAACTGTACAATGACAAAACTGGATAAGCTGGGTAGGAGTTAAAGAACTGGCCAAATACCACAAACTAGGCGGAAGAGGAAAACAGAGGGATAAGAGATTGGGAGAAAAGATCAAGAATGAGGGAAACCTAAGAGGAAAGAAACTAACCTTCATTGACCAAGTAGATGTGTCAAGAATGCAATCCTCTGATTTAATTGTAATTTCGTTAAAGATTTCCTTGGAGGCAGATTAATCACTGACTCCGTTCACTCACTGGTCAAGTGAAAACATGTAAGAATAGGAACATTATGGACACTGGTGAAACCGCCAGAGAAAATTCTACTGTGTGATTTCATAAAAATATGATGTGTTATCATCTACTGCTTTACCCTTTCTGTCCTGCTTAAGATCATTCCCACTGTTTTCTCTTTGTCAGTCCCTAGAATTCAAGTAAGTCTGAGAAATAGTTTCTGGTCCTTTTCTCAAAGATAAATTAAACGAGTCTGTTTCTCACGTTGATTCCTAACAGTACATAGTCACCACTGTCTTTAGAGGTTTTGATATGCCTCAGAAAGTATTCAAATTTTATCAGATGATGAATTTTTGTAAGGAAGCAACATAAATGGACAAATACCCAAAGCATACAGCAGGCTCAGTGACAAGACACATTCAACTTAGCCCGTTCGTCGACTGGCTGACTCCATCCTGGCGGAAGACCGGATGAGCCTGGGAGAGGAGCTCATGAGGACAATGACAAGGACTGAAAGATGGCTGGAATTTGGGAAATGCAGGATTTAAAAGAGAGAGAGGGAGGCAAGAGTAGAAAAATGGTGTATCTAAAAAAGGAGTGAAGGGCGCCTGGGTGGTTCAGTCGGTAAAGTGTCTGCCTTCAGCTCAGGTCATGATCCCAGGGTCCTGGGATAGAGGCCTGCATTGGCCTCCTTGCTTGGCGGGGAGCCTGCTTCTCCCTCTGCCACTGCCCCATGCCCCAGCTTGTGCTCACTCACTCTCTCTCTCTCTCCCCCCCCCAAATAAATAAAATCTAAAAAAAAAAAAAAAGTGGAAAAAAAAGGAAACATGGCCTAGAGAAATGACAAATTTGAGTAAAGAATGAAAGTGGTAGGAGGCAAGAAGCAAGGCCAAGTTTGGGCACCTAGAATGAGGACATGGAGAATAATGCCTACTTATTAACCACAAGCTAAAGTCCAAACACTAGCCGACCGAGGAAGGCCTAAAGGGCCTCTGCAGCCTCTTTACCCCTCTGCTTTTGCAGCCTGCTGGCCTGCTGCTCCCCACTTCCACCCTTAGCTCCAACTTCCCATAAAACTAAATGGCCTTCCACTTACTTGATGGTCCCGCTAAGTTTTGCAGGTCAAAGTCATAACCCACCTGCCATGCTCAGATTAAATGTTCCCTCTTCTGCTGGACCCTTTAAGAGCCCAGGGAGAGCTAAGTGCCTCTCCACTGTGTAGGTATTTATAAAATATTTCTATTTAGTATCATTTGTTGGTAGCATTCATGTCTACATTAGACTTTATGGCTGAGGATTCAGTAAAATAGTTTTTTCTTCTTTTGATCATAAAATATGAATTCAAATTTAAACTGTATCTCAGGTTCAACTTTCATCTGAGGACCTACAGGTCTTTTATTAGTAATTTGCAAAATAAGTCAAATCAAAGAGGAACAGTCTTTAACAAACGATCGACCCAAAATAAAATGCACCGTTTTCTTCCTATTCTTTCTCCTGGTCTAATTTTATTTGCATTTCAGTAAACATTCATTGTGCTTGACGAATAATAATGCCCAAACCATAAGTATGTTGTTGTTAGTTTGTTGCAGGACTCGGAGGCAGGAGTGGGGGGGGGGGGGTCTTGTTAGATTTTATCTAATACCCTCTTTTTCCCGGGTGGTATGATAGCAGATTTGCTGGTTGGTACACATGCCCTTCCCTAACTGCTCCTCATAATGGTTGCTATAAAAGAATAATGAGAATTCCTTTTAACACTAGAATTAGACTGCTCCTTTTTCCAAGCAAACATCCTGCCAATGAACTAAAGGAAAATTATGTACAGTAGCGATTTATTTTAATGGGACATTTACCTAATATCAAATTACAATGAAATTTCCTTTGGATGTGTTTATCTCATCCACATCAGTGATATATACAGTCATTATTATCACTGCTATTAATGTGAATACCAAATGGTATTTGGTACTTTAAGTACTAAATGCTTTGAAAGGTTATCTCAGGCTTTTTTTTTTTTTTCCTTTCCCACGAAATAATGCCCTGGGCAGAAAATCCCCAAAATATACATTCTTCAGTTCCCAGCAGACATTCCAAAAGAAGAAAAAAGCATATATGTTAAATCTCTGCCTTTGGGGCTCTGATACTAGAGACTGTAAGTTAAATCTGTCCTCAGACATGATTTGGCATTAGAACTTTAGTAAGTGTGGGTGGGGCAGGCATGCATTCTACTCCAAAGGAATCGGAATTAACAGTCTTTGCTTTAAAGAAAACTGTTGTTATAAAGTACACAACTTTGCAAAGTTAATAGGTTTTAGTGAGTAAAAAAATCAATGATAGGCCTCTCTAGGTTCACAGATTTGTTCAACCTCTCTTGGCTTCTAAATCGTTCATTAGAACTTCAGGAGAACTAACTGGGAACGTTTAAGAGTTGTTTTTCCTCTCTATTTACATAGATTTGTTATGAAACAAATTGACTTTTCTCTGATCAAAAGGAGGTTCTTCTCTATGACCATGCTTGTTCTTTTTTAACTGAAGTGAAATTAACATAGTGTTATATTAAGTTCAGTTGTATAATACGATTCAATAATTGTATACATTACTCAATGCTCATCATGATTAAGTGTACTATTGATCCCCATTATCTATTGCACCCATTCCTCCCCCACTCACCTCCCTTCCAAGTATCTATCCACAGATAAATGGATATAAATGTAGTACATACATATAAAGGAATGTTACTCAGCCACAAAAAAAAAAAAAAAGAGAGAATGAGATCTTGCCATTTGCAACAACACAGGTAGATCTATTGGGTACTATGCTAAGTTAAATAAGTCAGAGAGAGAAAGACAAATGCTGTATGATTTCACTCATATGTGAGATTTAAGGAAAGAACCAACAAAGAAAAAAGACAAAACCACCAGACTCTTTAATACAGAGAACATGCTTCCTCTCTTAATAAGAGATCCTGGTAATAGAACATACGACTTCAGCCATAAATTTCTTTTAAAAATTATTAGGGTGGTTGTAAAAAGATGTGAGATATTTCATCATGGAACATATCGCATGCAACCAAAAAATGCTCACTCTAAGACAGAATACTTGAAAGGAGACATGGATCATTTTAAAATTCCTCCTTCTTTCTAGAGGTTTTACCAATTTGGAGCCACACAAATATTTATTCGAAAGCCATTTGGTGGGTACAAAAAGCATAGTGAGTGTATGAAAAAAAGCAATATAACATTTTTTTTTAAAAGATGATCTCTAAATGGAATTAAGGACTGGAAATATCTGATTAAAAGTCAAATCTCATTGGCTTTGAAAAGCTGGAGTTTCCTATTGGTACTTTCCACGCTTACGAAGTATTTTCACTAAGCGGGACATTCACTGACTAAACAACTATTTACTGAGTGCCTCCTATGGGCCAGGCACTCTGCCAGGTGCCGGTTATTGCTGCCTGCAGTAGAAAGAATGGATTGGAGAAGCTCTGGAGTAAAAGGAGGAAGACCAAGTAGGAGATATCACGGTAGTGAAGGGAAGGGAAATGGTAGTGTGGATGGGGAAGTAGTGGGAGAGATAGAAGTGGTTGGAAACAGTTGATATTTGGGAGGTAAATAGGATTTAGCCCTTCACTGGAGATGTGAGGGAAGGGAAGGATGTCGACTAGGCAGAAAGGGGGATACTGGACTGAACTGCAGAGGAAAAATTAGGTTTGAAGATATAACTGAGATCATTATTGGCCGAGCTAAGTCTAAGATTCGTCATGTGGGTTTGGCTCTGAAGGTGGTTGGATTCCCCATTTTCATTGAAAACAGTAAGGTTAATTTCAAAGGAAGATTTTGTAATTCAAACATATTTTGCGACTTCCTGAATATTTGCCTGACAACTGCTACATAGGAAAGCAAGAGGAGTAACACTGTCATTACTGACCCTTGCTATGTCTGTAGATTGCTACATTTTATTTTCATTTGCTGGCAAAGAGATCCATGGGTCTATCTCATGACTCACCTAATGTAGAAAGTTCAGAGGCAGTATGATTGCCTAGAACATTTGGAAAAATTAAGAGCATTGCTCTCATGAAATTGCTTTTATCTACCCATCCTAATTTCTACCCATCCACTGCTAAATATCAATGGGCAATGAGGGTTTAAAAATATATTCATGCTGCTATGTAAGAAATCAGGAATTTAACTTTTCCCTTTAGAGACTCCCTCTTTTTTGTCTTCAGAGGAATTTTATGTGCCTTAGCTTTGGCATAATCTCTAAATGATTGTTTAATGTAGGTAAAATGTTCAACGTGAGTAAGTATTATCTTCAATGTGATTCACTCCAACAAATACTTAGGTAACTACTCTGTATCTGATGCCTTTACAGTGATAAATAATCTTGTCTTTTCCTGTCATTACTCAACCTAACATAGCTATGGAGATGCTATGTGAACAAGACAGATCAGTTGTGTGATTAGGAGTATGATGATATGTGTACACGTGTCTATATCCGTATTTGGGAGATGGGAAAAGAAACATAAACATCATGGTAATTAAGATTATACATGACTGAGGACAGTCTTCTTCATTCTTTATATTGCCAGGCACAGTGCTGGGCGTTGCTTACCTTAATAATTGCTCAAGAACTATTTGTTGATAAATTGAGTGCAAGACTAGACAAGATATTATAGTACCCTTGAATGGCTTCCCACTTGAGAAAGTTCTTAAGTAAAATTCTGAAATATGTATAACACCCTGGTATGGAAAAGAGACATTAAAAATAATTGTGTTTTACCAAAGTCTTGTCTCTTATCACAAATAACAAGTTACCAAGGTAAGGTTTTGTTTTCCATGCTCTTGAGAATGGAAAGGTCCAGAAATAAAATAAAGAGGGATAAAAACAGATCTCTGTGTCTAACATCAATTAATTGATTTTAAGCATTTAGCTCAGATTACAAAACCCCCAAGACATCAACTAACAATCCACCTCTAAGCACATGTTGGGTATCACTAAGCCTTCTATGTTCCTCTCATCAAGTTACACAGGCATTAAAAACAAGCTGTTTTTTTTCAAAGCCTTACTTTCTGAGGTTGGCTTTCTTATTTTCCAACTCATTATCTGTTATAGGGTAATGCTCTTCTTCTTCATGGAATTAGGCTAGAAAGTGAGATAGTAAAACACATCTGTGTATCTATTACTGACTGAGACTATCCTCTGGAAATCAAACAGGCAAAAGAATGGGTTCTATTATTAACATATTTGTACAATGTCAACAATCTGTACCTTATTGAACTATACACAAACCAGAGCAACCTAAGAATAAAAGAGCCAGAGGACTTAAGGATGTCTCTTGTTAAAAATTCCAGAATTACCCATGTGATTCCCTAAAAGATCAGGGATAGTTGTAAAAAGAGGTGAAAACCAACTCCAGTGGTTCCTTACAAAATATAGTTTCTGTAAAGATTCAGTTATCAAATGCTAATGTTTTCTAATTTTTTTTTATCTCTAGTGAAGCTTCCTTCTTAACTACTGCCTAGCATTTCTGCACAATTGCAGTTGATTTGAACCTCAAAGGAAACGTTTTCAAGACAACATTAACATAATTCTGAAATGGGTTTTTCTTGTTGACTTATTGTTTGAATGACATCTATATTCTCCCAGTGACCCACCCACATTCCTACCACCAGTTCATCTGGGTTTTATCCCTTTCTTTTCCCCAGTACAAGTTCTACTGATCCTGTTGTACCTATTGATCAGTTAATTCCACCATGTTTTCTCCCCAGTCATAAACGTATTTTCATATTTCACCTATGTTTCACCTATGTCAGTAACACCTCCTCTGAACTGATTTCCCTTAACCCTTCACACTCCCAAACATCTTACATAGTCTTTGCACATCAGTTCTCCCGATGGACAGCTCTGGGAGTTCGTTATTTCCTGCTGAAATATTCATACTGAATCCTCAGTACCCGCCTGATGAAGCCCAAAACAGCTCAGATAGCATTCGGAACCTCATAGCATTCCTGGAAGAAACATTCCTAGGCTGCCCAAAGTGACTTGCCAATTCCTATCCATGACTTCAGCACAAGTGGACAACTCACAGTCATACCATGGCTTTTCTGGAGACCTCTCTCCATTTGAATGCCCTCACTTTTTTTTTTTTTTCTCACTCTAGTACTTAGCAAAGAACGTGCTGCATGGTAGTGCCTTAAACATGTTTGTTAAATGGATAAATGAAGACAAACTCCAAATACCATGTCTCTTACAAATAAATTTTCAACTAGAAATTGTCCTGTCAAATCCTACTGCATATCCATTATGTCTACTTTAGGATGTTTTTCACAGTCTCTATAAAATTAAAGGTCTTTATTTTGATTGAAAGTTTTTGAATTTCTTCAGTGCAGGGACACTATTTTCTTCATCTTTTGAGCTTCCCACCAGGTGAATCAGTAAAAGTCTGGTGACCAAATGAATGAGCATAATACATACAGTAAAAAGAATGATTAAGTCATTTCTCTGTATTTTTAAAGACCTAGTAGGCTTTAACCAACAAATTAGTGCTGATGGCTCTGAAGAGGCTCTATGCAGCAGCTGGTCAAAGAAAATTAAAATATTCAGCACTCCATATTCATGGCCATGGAGCAGTGTTTTTGCAAAGCCAAGGCACTGCTACCCAAGCAGCAATGATGCTTTGCACTAGAGTCTTCAGAGAAAAAAAGAAAAGAAACCAAGTAGGACAGTGTCTCTATCCCTCCCAATTTCCAAGTTATACCAGTAACCTCAAAATAATATTACTTTCACCCAATAGGAAGGGCACTGTCTTCAACAGATATGATCTCTGCTCATGAATGACAAATACATGAAAAGAAGTTCACTTCTGTTAGTCATCAGAGTGACACAAATGAAGACCGTGACAAGATATCACTTTATATCCCATAAAATGGCACAGTTGAAAAGAACTGTTAAAATCAAATATTGGTGAGAATGGAGAGCAAATGGAGCTCTCCACCATGACTGGTTCAGGTATATAATGATACAACCACTTTAGAAAACTGTTTTTGCAGTATTGTACAAAGTTAAATACTTGACCTAGCCATTCCACTCCCAAAGGAAATGAAAACACTCACAAAAAGACTTCTCCCCAAACATTCATAGCAGCTTTATTCCTACTATCTCCAAACTGAGAGAAGCTTGACTGTCCACCAACAGAACAGACAAATCATGGTGTGTGTGTGTGTGCGCGCGCGCATATTTTAGGAGGGTAGAGAAGGGGGAGGGGCAGAGGGAGAAGGAGAGAAAGCTTCTTAAGCAGGCTCCACACCCAGCACAGAGCCGGATGCTCGATCTCACAACCCCGAGATCATGACCTGAGCTGAAATCGAGAATCAGACACTTAACCAAGTGAGCCACCCAGGGACCTCAAATCGTGGTATATTTTTACAAGGAAATATTAACCAGCAATAAGAAGGAATGAACTACTGATATATTGACAACATGGATGAACCTCAAAAATATTTTGTTGATCAAAATACTACATACTGCATGATTCCATTTATATGAAATCAATAATAGACAAAAGTAAAGTATGGTGATAGAAATAAAAATAATAGGTGCCTAAGGGGGTAGGAATTGACCAGAAGATGGCATGAAGTGATGGGAATGTTTTTACTGAAGTACTGGTTTTATGAGTAGAAGAAATGGAAGTTAAACTGAACACATTATCTATTTGTTTCCCAGTTCCAGGGGGCACTCTTCTGTATTTCCTTACATACTTGCTACAGTCATACAGAGCAAGAAAGCATGGAAAATAAATTACAGAGCAAAATCTGAATACTACTCAGAATATCCTGACAGATTGAAATCAACTAAATTCAACAGGTTCAGATTTTTTGTAGGAATCAACTCTTCCTCCCCTCCCAAATAAATCTGTTTCATCGTATATAAATTTTACTTCTATTAAGAAATAAGAACATGTCACTTTCAAGTACTTTTCTCTGATCAAACACTGTTTTAGCCATGTTAACAATGAAAATGTACAAGTTTAAATTCTTTCTCTCCCACCTCACACAGTACCAGTAGATACTTCTTATAAAGAGAAGAACTAAGACTGTCTCCTTGGCAAAGCTCAGTCATATGCAGACAGAATTTAAAAAGGTTCAGAAGACTAATCAGGTTATACAGGTTCAATTTGGACAATCTAGAAGATAAATAAAGTGGCATGTGTATTTTAGCAAAGTGTGTATGTGTGGTGTGGTGTTTATTAGAGTAAGAAGGGGAAAATAACATTGTGATCCCATGATCCTAAATTTTAAAAGATAAAATGACTCGAGACCTTTGAGACTTTCAAGAATATAATTTTGACAACATAATAGCAAATGATCCCAATGAGTATTTTTTTTTAAAAGGGGTGGGGGTTGTTGAACAAGACGCATGCCACGACACAGGGGATCCTCAAAGGAGCTCAGATTCTACAAATGTATAAACATGGGATAAAATAAGGGACATATAACTGAGGACAAATCTTTAATGTTTTATTTATTTATTCATGAGAGTGAGAGGGAGAGTGAGAGAGTGAGAGAGTGGGAGAGAGAGAGAGAGAGAGAGAGTGGGAGAGAGAGAGAGAGAGAGAGAGAGAGAGAGAGGCAGAGGGAGAAGCAGGCTCCCCGCCGAGCAGGGAGCCCAATGTGGGACTCGATCCCAGGACCCTGGGATCATGACCTGAGCCGAAGGCAGACGCTTAAACATCTGAGCCACCCAGGTGCCCCTGAGGGCAAATCTTAAAAACAATATAGAACTGCATAAACAGTGAGGAAAAGCCAAGCCTAGAATTGAGACTTGGGATAATGTTCAAACAAACAAACAAACAAACAAACAAACAACATCCAGGGCCTTTTCACTTCTACTTGGAGAAAGAAGAACCAGAGAGACACAGGTTCAGTGACTGGGGCAGAAAGGGGAAGATTAGGAATAAAGATGACACAGAGAGCAAAACCGCTCAGCTCCTCTGCTTGTCTGTTCTGTCAAGGAGAATGTTCATCAGACTGGAAAAGGCATAACCGTATGAAGGAAATGAAGCCCAAAATAGGTGAGGGAATTTTAAAAGAGCACCTTGCTGCTCTAAATGAGTGAAAATCTCTGGCTCCAGACCAATTATGTCCCAGGGAAATGAGAGAACCTGCACAATATAGTCCTACCCTGCTGTCAGTGGTCGTTGATGAACTGTGTTAACACTGGAGATGGGCAAACGTCATCCCAATTTTCACAAATGGGAAGAAGTCACCGTACTGGTTTCCATCTCTTCCTGCTAAAGAGCATTTCTGGATGAGGAGCAAAAGAATGCCCGTTAACAAAGACAACTGAGCCAGAACTTATTCTTAGGGTGGACACAAGGGCCTGGCTGTTAATCTCTTTTGCAGCTGGAAAACTGCATCTCACATTTCTATGCAACTTAAAATAACTTTTCAGTTAATAAAATTGTCCCCAGTTCCTAAAATGAAGTAACTATGCGAGGACTTCATTGTATTCTACAAGGAACAGCATAATGTCAAATTGCCTACCACCTGAACAAGTAGAGGGCCTCTGGCTAATGATGAACGAAGAAGATGGTCTGATGCATGAACCACTTTGTGTATTTGACACGGCAAAAAACAAAACAAACAAACAAACCCAAAATAAACAAACTCAAAAAACCCATTTTCTTTGCACAAGAAGGGAACAAGAGGAAATAAGATGCAGAGGCACTGAAGAATCTACGTAAGAGGGAGATTTCTAAAAAAAGAGGCATGTGAGAATTAGACTAGATGAATATACAGAAAAATGTTAAGTGCGATCGCTGGGAAATGAGATTATTAGTCATTTGTATGTTTTTTTTATCATTTGAAATGTATTTTTCCAATGAAAAGGTATACTTTTAATCAGGAAAAAAAATGCTATTTTCATTTGGAATATAAATTGATATAATCTTAGCCCCCCAAAATATTTTATCTAGATTTATGACTTAAGAATAAGAAAACAGACAATGTAAACTTTCCTGGTGCTGTATCTGAATTATCCAAATGTAGTATTTTTAAGTAAGGTTATCTTGTTTTCTCTACTAAGATAGCAGCACCTGTAAAATATAATTCACCACATTATTTGCTCAAGTAGATACTATTAAACTTACCCAACATCAGAAATAATAATTCATCACTTCTCAAGTAATATTAAGCTCTTCTAATATCATCATTTAATAGCTTTCTTTAATGGTATTTTTCTACGTATTAGTTTTGAATACATCAATGTGGACCATGAAAATGTCAGGTAAGAAAGGTTGTTAAAAATTCCATAGGTCCTCCACATTCTGCATGGAGCACTGGGTGTTATGAACAAACAATGAATCATGGAACACTACACCAAAACAAATGATGTAATATATGGTGATTAACAATAAAAAATTCAAAAAAAAGAAAAAAGAAACAAGGAGAAAATATTAAAAAAAAAATTCCATAGGTCCAGTTTACTTGATGCCCTCTGAACATGCTGCCTTTTAGGAAGAAAACTTAGAATTACTATAGCAAATGTACTTTAGGGAAATAGCTGGAAACAGCTCTAATTTTGTTTTGCCATCTCCCCAAAGAAGGCTAATAAAGACCATTTTCTCAAAACTCCCACTCTATACTATCCTTTTCCCCTATTTATGCTTTTTTCTTTTCCTTAGCCTTAATTCTCAAACTTTAGTCTGTGTCTCCCCTGGTTCCATTTTTTTTCTATTATTTCATTTCCTAGTTTGAAATTTTGTTATACGCTGTCTCAAATCCTTTGTGAATTAAAGTGTATAAATCAAGAAAACCTAAAACTCAATTTGCACCTTTACATAAGCACTTGAGATGTTTTAATCAGTAGAAATGAACAAATAAGGTAGGTTCTGTATCCTACATTTGAAGCAAATACCACATTGTCAATGTGAAAAGTTATTTTTTAAAAGAGGAAAAGGGTCAATCTGTGACATTTGCAATACATTCTAGATTCAGCAACAACTTAAGTATCTACCTCCTCATCTCTCCTGGTGTGCTCCTTTGCCCAAACCAGAGAAAATGTGGTTGTGCTAAACAGGCCATTTGTCACAGAGAAAATGTGGTTGTGCTAAACAGGCCAAGATATTAATACTACGCTAAGAGAATTATTACAATGATCTTACTGTGATAATTTTACTCTTACATACTTTATAAAGTGCCGTCAGATGATTATTTCATTTGAGACCCACACACATGCATGAGATAAGCAAAAAATATGCTAAGATCCCCACATTAAATATGAAGAGCTGGAGGTGATGGGTATGTTTATGGCATAGATTGTGGTGATGGTTTCACGGATGCATACTTATCTCCAATATCATCAAGTGTATATAAATACGTTTAACTTTATGTTTGTCAGTCAGACCTCAATCAACTGGTAAAAAAAAAAAATAATAATGAGTAATTGGGAGCCTAAATGACTTGTCCAAGTCATCCAACAGATATCAAGATCGGCTCCACATAATCATCACACAGCAGACAGGTTCCCACTACACAGGACCACTGTTTTCTGACTCATGTACTTCGTTATTACAGAGATATGCAGAGACAGGCAAAGTAGAAAAGACATAAAGTTAGGCAAATTGCATACATGCTGAAATTATTGTGGCAATAAAAACCCAAGTGTTTCATTATTAGAGCTCCTTTTCTTGGGAAAAAAAAAAACTTATACCGGTTTTCCTATTAAACAACGATTTTGTCTACTTTAATAGTGTTTGTATATTCAATTAAATGCAATCATTCTTACAAAAAACAAATTCTCATCCCAAAATAATGAGAAATTTCAACGCTGATTATGTCTGAAGCTGATGTAGGGAGGACTAGAGCATTCCTAGATTAGATTACATGTATTTGTAAAGTCACTATATTATAATGTCATGCTGACATGATTCTTGATAATGTATTTAATGGCTAAAATATGCATAGCAAACATTTGTGTAGAGTTTATTGGATCTAATTTTCTGTTTTCCTTTGAAACAGGAAGGTGAGTGATGCAACTGTGGTACTTTTGCTGTTCAACTTAATGAAAATTCTGTCCACTATCAATCAAGTGGATGTTCTCTTTTTGTTGTCCAAACAAACATGCTCAAAACTAATTTATTTTTATGGAAAAGTCCTGTATTAACATGATGAAAAAACACAAACAGGCTCTAATTTCCTTCAGTTGCACTTGCTGGCAAGATACACACCAGAGGGAAACTTCATTTTTACCTTTGTATTTCTGAGGTTATATGGACAGACCAGGTGTCCAGATGGATAAATTAGCACCTTTCAATAAATAACACCGGCCAAATTTCAGAAATGAAAATATGTCCATTCCCCCTTTTGTCTATAAAAATAGAAGACTGAATGAGGCTCACCTGAGATGTTGCTTCAACAGAGCAGCATCTACTGGGCCAACAGTAATGTGGGATGATTTGTGTTCTTGTAGAAGTCGGTCATAGTGTGGATTGGTACCGGTCAACAAACCACATGGCATGCCATAAACACCAACGACATATGAATAATTTCCTTTTCTAAGTCTTCAGGATTTTTTTTTTTTTTTTAATTTTGAAGATCACCGTAAGAGGTAGAAACGATGTGAGAGAAGAGACCCGGTAACAAGTTACTACTGTTTCAAAAACAGAAGAGTTTACCAAAGTGGGATTTTTATAGAGTACCACACACAGGTACCATATGGTCTGTCTGTGAATATTAAAAATCAGCTTAAATATATGCAGAACTAAAGCTGTGGTATTCTTATGTGTAGGTTCGAGTGGAGAAAAATACTCAGTGAGACAAAATGTTTGAATCCTGTTAACTGTGACAGAATTGGAGTGTCTACAGGTATGTATATAAAGGGGAAGAACATGCACCTATATGAGTATCTGTCCATGTATCATGAGAAGTCATTTAAAATATTTGTTATTAAATCATTACCAAAAATCACTATTTAATCACTTGTAAGGTTCATCATGATTTGCCAAACAGTTAAGACCCTTATTTGTAGTCTTGAGTATTGGAGGAAAAATGCTCAAATCCCTAGTTGGTGATCAGATTTAACTGACCACGGCTCTTCAATCCATCTGCTTATCTTCTCTTGTCATTGGGAAGAGGGACAAGATCGTAACCACACTAAAATCACAGTCTTTATATTCAAAAATATATTTTGCCTTATGTACTTGCCTAAGAGGTAATGATAGCACTAAAAAAGGTAAGTAACTTGAAAAAAATGTTTTAGAAGTAACTCTATTTCCTAGCATGCATCAAAATAATTAACTTCTAAAAATCAGATATTTACTGCCTTGAGAAAACAGTCCATTATATAGGAAAGTCAGACCAAAGGATTTCTTAGTTATCTCAATTGAAGAGAAATTTGTGCTTTATCACAGAATGGTAGGTGGTTGATTTGATACAAAGTCCAGAGGAGTAAGATTTAGAAGACAAAACAATTTGTCCATTTATCAGTTATAGCACTTTGAGCAAGTCACTTGACCTTCAACTGATTCATTTGTAAAATTTCAAAAATAATAACACTAGCACCAGCCACATAGTATTGTTGTGAGGACAAAAAGGAGTCCTAAGGGGTGAGCACCTGGTTCTTACCTTTTCATTTCTTTTTTTCCCAGCTCCAATATGCATTGCTGATAAAAATTATCTTCTAAAAATTGATTAATACACGTTCTCAGGAGTTTTTATTTTGTAATATGAGATAGTGGCAGAATTTGCTGGGAGTAGTAAATCGGTCTCAAATGACAAGTGATGATGACCTGTTGTCCTTATTAACTACGGATGTGACCCAAAAGCACTGCAGTATGGCATCATACCCATTACCTTATAATCAATTTTTAAGGATTTTGGTTCCAACAAGGAGAATGACAAATGTTGATGCAGCCAGATTTTCTGAGCCTCCCTTTTTTTTTTTTTTTTTAAGGTTTTATTTATTTGACAGAGAGAGCAAGAGCAGGAACACAAGCAGGGGGAATGGGAGAGGGAGAAGCAGGCTTCCCGCCGAGCAGGGAGCCCGATGTGGGGCTCGATCCCAGGACCCTGGGATCATGCCCTGAGCCGAAGGCCGACGCTTAACGACTGAGCCACCCAGGCGCCCCAGGAGCCTCCTTTCCAAATAACACTTGGTTTTGATTTTTCCAAGTAACACTTCAGACTAAGTTGTCCCCCACCCATACATGTTCACACTGGACCAGAAATGTTTGTCCACGCCTCTAACACCAGTGAATGGGTTTCTGACAAGCATAAGGAATTTTTCTGAATCTCTTCTCTCTTCCTGTGTAGTGGCAAAATATTTGCTCTATTATATTAAAAAGGGAAACTCAGCCCTGCACCAAGGCAATTGCTTTGTGTCCTTAATAAAGAAAAATAATGGTAACAAGAACTAGGCCAAATGCCAGAGCTTGCTTGTATTGACCCAGCTTCTGCTGTAGCAGATTATATACATTTTTATCTTGGGTATCATTCAACCCATTGAAAGTGGCTTCCTTGTTACAGCGAATTACTGTTATCGTCAGAGTAAGTTTCTCATCACAGGCTTTTGACTATGGAGATTCAAATATCAATCAATCAACCCAACAAACAACAGCTGCCAAAGGAATATTTGGAGTTTATTTAATCATGTATAGCTTTGAAAGAACTCTATTGTGACAGAATAGCACTGGGCCACTCAATTGATCTCTAATGCACCAAGCAAATGCTTTGGGGACAACTTAGTGACTTTCATGTATAAAGGGCTCTAATGTCCTGCTCATGCTTTTTTCCTTTCTGTATTCATATAAGATTTCCATATTCAATATGACCAGGTGCTCTGAGGTATTTTTCCAGTACAGGAATGGATAACTATGGGGAGGTCTATATGTGCATTTTGGCCTGTAACTTCAGTTGAAACTATAGGATGTCAACAGGGTCCCTATATTGAAGGTGGAAGAGAAAAATGAGTGTTTGTTCAGATGGCCAGTAGGCACGGAAAGCAGAGCTTCATGTTAATTTTCCTTTGTCGCTGATTTTAGGGCACCTGCTGTTGCCAGGATGTCTGAAGTTTTGGCTCCCAGAACGTTACACTCTCTGTGGCTCAGGACATTAGGGAGAGTAAAATGGCAACAAGGTTGGCATAAGTATAAAAAAAAAAATGACTTGCCAGGAAAAAATGCTATTTAAAAAGAATAAGAACACTAAGCACAATAATATCTGAAATTTCTATAGTATTTTACAGCTTAGAAAGCATATTGATTAGTTTGAAAAACTTCCACACATTAACCCCATGAAATAGCAGACACACCTTTTCTATTTTGTGACTCTAAAGAGTGACCAGTCATGTTCAGAGAAATCGTTATAGGGTTCCCCCAAATAAAGAGAATCAACAGAAGGTATATGTATATATACACACACGTGTATATCTGTGTGTACATATGTTTGTGCAGGTACGTGTGCATATGTGTGTATATGTGCGCGCGCACACACACACACACAGATCCACTAACACCCTCACAGGCATACCCAGAATAACATTGGACCAAATGTCTGGCACCCTATAGCCCAATCAGATTGACACACAAAAGTATCCATCACAGAAGTTAAGTGATGTGCTTAAAGTAATAAAGTTGAGATTTTTATTATCTAGGTATTTCAACCTCTAGCCCAATGTGGTTTTTCTTCATACTCCATTAAATTTCTTACACAAGTGGTCTTAAAGCAAATTGACAAGACTCTAAGTTTCTTTTGGGCCTACATCCCAGCCTTATTCAGTTTATGAAGAAAGTTCAAATGCATTGATCTGACGGGCCTGCAGCAGGTAGGACCTCCACTAAGGTATCCGCTACAGATACAAGTAAAAGTGATCTCATGGTTTCTATCTGATTGTGGCAGTGACCATTGAATGAACAAAACCATGGTCACACAGGGGAAAAACACAGAGGAAATATTTGCAACTCAGAAATAATCTTATAAACAATGAATAAGCTAATATACTCCAAAAATAATCTAAAATTTGAGTTCAAAAAAGGAAACTGAAGAGGTATTTGTTACATTGCATGTTCACGTCCTCTTGAGCATCTGCTTTAATTTTAGGGATCTATTTATAGGAAAAACTGTACCAAGAGGTTCTGTACAAGTTCTCAGGGATGAATATTATTTTGACATCATGCTTTCGTTAAGACATGGACAAAAATGGTTTTTGAAGAAACTTTTTGGTGTTGAATGGCTTCATAATGTAAGTGAAAGATATGAAAATATACCGCAAAAAACCACTCGTATAAAAATCTTTGCCTTTTTTACTTTTTTGAGCAAAACCCTTCACAGTCCTTTGAGGTGAGAATTTGACATTATTTAAAAATGTTCTTTTATTAGATAGTTCATTCAAATAGTTCCTCCTGTAGTCAACCTTAAGGCATCACTTTGAAATAATGCATTTTTCTCCTAAAGTGTGTCTGCTATTATCCACACATTATCCTAGAGCAGGGGGAAAGTGTGTGCTAAAAAAGTACATTTTTCTGCTTGTCACTGCACATTATCATAGTCCCCATGCTTACTGAGGGACTACTCTAGTGTTAAGGTCTCATTTTATATGCGATGATAGGTGTTATTTTCCTTCCTTGAAGCTTTTTGGCATGTCATAAGAAATAATACATGACAAACACGAAATTAAGTTGTGATTATGGGGAAAGCATGCAGAAAGTTAAGCAGCATATTTTTTTTAAAAAATGAATGGCTCAATTGCTCCAATCTTTGTAGTACAGTTTTAATAGCCCCAATATTTCCTTGGATTAAATAGACAAAGACATTAATATCTCAGGTCAGGAAAGTATTTACTGAATTCCCACCACGTACAAGGCTATCTACTAAATCTGAAGTAAAATAAACTTAAGGCTAGTTTATTACCCTCTAGAAACTTAACACTATGGTAGGAAACAAGATATACTCACGTAAAAAGTTAAAGTTTTAAATAAAGGTTCAAGGCAATAGAAGAAGTCACTTGGCAGTACCTGATTAATTTCTAAGTGGATTGTACAGACAACAGTGACTATAGTTCAGAGGAGAGAGTGAGATCTTTTCAAGGATGGATGGCAAACAAAAGGTCTACAAGGAGTAATTTGTGAGTTTTCTTGAAAACCAAATATATATTGAGAGCTGATGGGACACGGTTGGCAGCACGTACAAGAATCAGGAAGGGGGAAAACCCAGGTGGATTTATGAGAGCATAGTTTTGAGAGCATATTCAAATGAGCCTTGAATACCAGGAACAGGGATTTTTATACCAGATTCTGCAAATAAAGGGGAACTACTGAGGATGTGAGCAGACAAATGACATGATAAAAGTGATTTTGATGGCCTATCACAGCATTACCAATGGACTGGAAAGGAGAATGCAAAGGCCAAGGGACCAGGTTAGAGGCAGTTATAATGTAAGATACGATGAATTTTATCTAAGATCATCTTAGGAAAAAAAAAAAAAGTGGTATTGCAAAGTATAAGTTCAGCCTATGGAGAGCAGCGAGAAAGAGTGGTTTGAACCGAGAGAGACAGGAAGAAACACGAAAGTCAACTGAGGGGTAGCTTCCGAGGGGAGAGTAGAGATGATTTTGTTGAAGGTATATGGAAATTACAGCACTGTCAGGATACCCAAATGTGAGGCGCTTCAGGAGTTTATAGATGCAGAAAGATGGTAGAAATGGAGAGAAAGTTTGGAATAGGGATAAACTGATGGGATAGCTAAAACCAAGAGAATGAAATGAAACCAAAATCAAGGCTAAGGAGAGAAAGTGAAAACACCTTCCTAAACCCAGTGAGGGCACATATTTAAGATGAGGGGGAAGAGAGTTGCTAGGAAAGGACTTAGGGATATGGTAGGAAGAATTTATGTTGGAATAAACTAGAGTTTTGAGTATCAACTTTAAAAAAAATAAACTGGTATACCCTCTTAATAAAGAACCAGCATTAAATAAATACATACATACATAAATAAATAATAAAGAAAGAACCAGGAGTGAAAGAAGTTTAAGACGTTTAACAGGAACCAAAAAATCCAAGTCCTAAAGAGACGTACTAAAACGAGGGCAACTCCTCCATGGCCCGGTCATTAAAACTGTGTAAATGTCAAAAAGCCGACGAAAATTCTTAGACAGTGGTGCTACCTTTCTGAGTTTATCCTTCATCACTGCCTCCAAATATGTGTTTTGTGTTAAATTTTATTTTACAAGATTCTTAAACATATAGAACAGATATAACGAAGCTGCAAAAACATGATCATATGCACTATATCTTTGGTCTTACCCTTCTCCTATTCCAACCACAAACTTGACCCATTCAAATAACCTAACTATAGGGGTGCCTGGGTGGCTCAGTCGGTTGAGTGTCCAATTCCTGATTGCAGCTCAGGTCATGCATGATCTCAGGATCATGGGGATCTAGCCCCGCATTGGCTCCATGCTCAGCAGAGTCAGCTTGACTCTCTCCCTCTGCTTCTCCCCCACCTCCCGCTCCTGCTCACTCTCTCTCTCTCTCTCTCACACACACACACACACACACACACACACACACACACACACACACATAAATAAATCTTTTAAAAACCCCAAATAATCTCCTTATACATTTCTGTATTTTACACTGAATATTTTCCTCCAATTGATAAAATCATATAAAACATGCACACAGGAAGGCACATATCTCTACAGGATTGTGTTTTTTTTTTAATTTTTTATTGTTATGTTAATCACCATATATTACATCATTTGTTTTGGTGTACTGTTCCATGATTCATTGTTTGTGCATAGCACCCAGTGCTCCATGCAGAACGTGCCCTCCTCAATACCCATCACCAGGCTAACCCATCCCCCCACCCTCCTCCCCTCCAGAAACCTGTTTGTTTTTCAGAGTCCATCATCTCTCCTGGTTCGTCTCCCCCTCTGACATACTCCCCTTCATTCTTCCTCTCCTGCTATCTTCTTCTTTTTCTTTTTTCTTAAAATATGTTGCGTTATTTGTTTCAGAAGTACAGATCTGTGATTCAACAGTCTTGCACAATTCACAGCGCTCACCGTAGCACATATCTTCCCCAATGTCCAGGATTGTGTTTTAAAGAATTGGTAATTAATGGTATTTACTTTCGTTCATGTGATTTTCATAATCCATGTTATGCTGTGTTAATGCTACCTAGTCAATAAGCATATCTCAAACTCACATGTAGTTGCTTAAGAGTCTATGCTGAAATTTTCTAAAATTATTCAAGGATTCTCCTATTGCAAGTTATCCTTTGTTTCCCTTTTAATGTTTTCTTATTTTCCACTATGAACAATGCTGCAACATATATCCTTACTCATATATCCCTTATGTACTGGTAATTTAATTTTATAGGTAGGGTCATAGGAAGTAGGTTGTACAGTGTACTTTTCCATCTCTATGCTGATTTTCACTCTTATCCTGTATGAAGGCCATTGTTTCATATTCCTAAACCCCAAGGTCGACTTAAATCTCACTGTGTTTAGTAATAATAAATCTTCCTAGCATCAGAATTGCCAAAGTACTTTATAATGTACACTGTACTCCATATCACTTTTTTAGACAGCATTTTCTGGAGAGCAGGAAACATGTCTAATAATTTTTTTTTCTTCATATAAGCTTAGGGAGCTTTTTTCATTTAAGACAAAAACACAAAAATTGACTTCTTGATGCCTATAATAAACTACTACTTTAGATCAATTTTTAAGAAACAACCACAAGAAATATACTTCTACCTTTAGAAAATATTTGTTACATGCATCACAGGTTTCTTGGCAATTCCTTTCATATTTAAGATTCCGGTAGCTTTTCATCAGATATTGGTGATTAACAAAAGTATTCCAATAAGAGAACTAGAAAAAGATTCATACTCGAGTACCTAGCCTTCAATGTGTAGCCATAAAAAAATTTATAACATTAACATATAACATATTAGAATGGTTATAGGCTATCATTTTGCCTTCCCCCCGTCCTTTTCTTAGATCTTCTACTTTAGTCAGGCAGAGAAGATGAGTATGAATGCAAATGATACCAGAAATAAATTAAAATTCTTCACTGACATAAAGAGAAATCTTACTGGGCACTGTCCTTCATGTTCACCAGAAGTCTACAATATAAAACCAGCCAATCTCTTGGGAGAATGTAGAAAGTTTGGGGGAATCTAATTATATTTTATTTGCAGAAGGAATCAATATGGCAATACTTCTCAAGTTCAATTCAATCACAAATGTGGAGAACAGATTTGCATTTACATCTAAGCAGAAGCACAGTGGATTAAAAAGATTTCAATATAATTTAGCAATCCCTTTGTCAAAATAGGGCATTCATTGAACATAATGGCACTCAAGGCCATCCTTCCAATAAATTACTCCATAAAAGTTCCATAAAAAATTTAATATGGCACAGGTTGGGGAATACAGGTAATTAAATGTGTTGCAAAGGTAGAAAGAAGACCCTGGGAAAAGTAAAAGATTGTAATTAAGAGTTGAAAGAATAATTCTGAAATAATTACATTATTTTAGAAAAATCTTATCAGTATGTTAATCACTTTAGTTCCCTTATCACTGGGGAGAATCTTAAATAGGTGTTTGGGTCACTGGTAGCCAAACCCCTGGCGTTTTCAGATGCTCGCGTTTCATAACACACAGGCTCTAAACCTTGATTACTTTTCTAATAAGAACACTGTTGCTTGTCAATCTCCCATCTCTTTAAGACGCTAATGTCAGGTGGAAACAAAATCGACTCCTGGATGCCAAGCACACTGCACTGGGATTGGCTAAGACTAGGCACCATCATCTGCAACAGAGAGATAAGCGAGGCTAAATTCTCTGTGGTCTTTTGAGACTTTATCATGTGAAATGAAGAATTTACAAGCAGAAACAGTAGCTAAAAATCTCATTATTAATGACTTCTGAGTAGCCATGGTTTCTGGTTTTTCATTTGAGTCTATAAGAGGCTTCACAAAGACAGGCATGTGGGCACAAAAAAATTAAAGCAAGTAAACAGAATCCGGGACCAAAATAGGAAAATGTAACTGTGTCTCGCAAGTGTTTGTGGTATTGGCTGAAGAGTGAAGTGTACAGGGTTTGTTTAAACAAAAGCTATGTAAATCTTTGCTCAGCTGGTTGTTCGGGAGACTAAATGGAAGCAAACAGAGGAAAACAGACCACAGGCGAGAAGTTTGTCATAAATGTTAACAGGCATTGAAGCAACAGGATTTAAAATGATAGCCCGGCCTCCGTAAATAATGCAGAATCTTCAGGATGCACTAGAGACCCAACTTGACAGCATAATAATTTTGGCTAAAACCCTATTCCCACCATGAGACTCCATAAACTACAGAAGAGAGCTGGGGAATTTTATACACCCAAAGCGACAACCGTTAGATGCATGGGAAACCGGGCCCCTTTAAATCTCAGATTTTATCCCTCACTTGCCCATGACGTCGCCTGGGAGATGTTGTGGCACTTAAACTAGATAAGGAAGACAATTAAAGCGCCTCCGTTTTTGTCTCACCATGCTAAAAATAGGAGTGACAGGTTTGAAGCAAAAATGTTGTGCTTTTGTATGCAAACAAATTCAGTTGACAACACAGGAAGTAAAAGGACTCCCAGGTGAGCTAAAGATACCAAAGTAAGGTACATAAAATTCCCATGAATGCTGTTCCTTTTCCCCGAAGTATTTTACTTCCCCATTAAAACCTCCTGACATCGATAAAACACACTTAAGTTGGTAGGACAGTTGAGAAAAATCTTCCTAAGGAGCCAAAACTAATAATAGCATGTATCATCTGGAGAATAGTCTGGCAAGAGGCCTTTTCTCATTAACCTTCTGTGGGCTGGGCACCTGATAAGGCATGGCACTGCTCCCCCAGGGACTGGGACTCCTACCGACACAGACTAACTCGAGAAAAATGGGCCAGAAGTTGTTCATAAGTCATTTGCACAACGACGCTGAAGCATCATTAGCACTGAGAAAACTGTTGTATTTCGAGATACACAGAAGCAGGCTCTTGTTTTATACCTGACCCCACCGCTGCAGATTAACGACACCCATACAGGGACGTGAATTTCACTCTGTTGATCTCTTTGCTGTCTTCTTGTGCCCACAAAACCGCAACGGTACTGCTCTGTCAGGGTCAAAAGCCCAAATCAGGAAATTTACATGTACCTGGCTCTCAAAGGGAACTCAGGAGGAGGTAAGGAATTCAAAGGGGTTATGGATATTTCCTCCCAACTCCAAAGAGTTCTTTGATGAGGTGAGAAATTGTGAGCAGTGTAGGCAATACTGTTGTAATCTTTCCTTAAAGCACTTCTCAACTCATTTGTGACGCTGGGAAGAGGGTGGCATTCTTGAAGCTCCAAGGT
Source organism: Callorhinus ursinus (assembly GCF_003265705.2). Lineage (NCBI taxonomy): Eukaryota > Metazoa > Chordata > Mammalia > Carnivora > Otariidae > Callorhinus > Callorhinus ursinus. The sequence continues at coordinate 16,632,394 of NW_027397078.1, read as the reverse complement.
GCACATGAAAGTTTTTAAATGTGTTTTTATTAATTGAAATATTTGTTTATTCACTTGTAGCAGAGTAAAGTAAGTCCACAGGGTGAAAAATGAGTAGGAACATTTGAAAATTGCCTGTGAATACTCCAATAGCTGGAGAGATTCCTTAGCATAACAAATACATTAGAAACAAGAAAGAATTGCACAAGAATGTCAGTAACTTTGTAGGATGATGGCTCTTTACCCCCCCTCCTTTGGTATGCTTTCCCATTTTTTCCAAATTCTCTGGTCACAACAACAACAACAAAATCTAGTTTTCTAATAAAAAAACATAAAATGCAAACAAATTGAAAAGCTATGCACTCTGTCGATAATTTCTAGCACATCTTTGGAGATTTTTACATTAAAGCCCACCACTGGCTAACCCAAAATTGCTGTATATATTTTTCCATGTTGAATGGAAGGCAGGGAAAGAGGCAGAGAAAGAGGAGCAAAGGAGGAATAATAATGCATAAAACCAGCTCTATTCAAGAGCAAAGTAAGTTTCTCTCATGGGTCGTCACTCAGGAAATGTTAATTGATGATAATTAGAAAAATGAGTTTTCCTTTTTGTGCATCTCACAACACAGTTCACATCAGCTAAATGTTACAGCCAAACTGATACAGTATGACTTGGCACTTACGTGTTAACTGCCTTTCATAGAAAAAGCAGCATCCACAGTGAATCTAAAGTCCTCATTTACTTTTTAAGTGCACCTATGCAATTCCTTTCTATTTCTCCCCATACCACTAATGGCACCCACAGTTGTACACATAGTATTTGATTACTGTTTCTTCTTTGGTCTACATTTTCCCTGCTGAGGAACTGAAAAACAGGCAGTACAAAAAAAGAACTTCAAATCACATTAAAATATTTACAAATTTTACAAATTTACTGCTGAACTCCTTAACAAAACTGAATTGACCACGGTTTTATGACTGCCAAAGAACACAGCGATGGTATAAAAAGAATTGGAAAAAGGAAAATAATGTGAAATAGAATCTTGTCAAGAGTGCTCATGCTAATGTAATCAACATGGAGTGAGTGTGAATGTTGGAAACACCAGCACTTCTACAGGTAGGCAGGCTCCTGGACATATTTCTACTCAAATAATTAAAATCACTATCAGAACAGGGTGCCTGGCTGGCTCAGTCAGTAGAGCATGCGACTCTTGATGGCGGGATCGTGAGTTGCAGCCCCACATTGGGTGTGAAGCCTACTTAAAATAAAATAAAGAAATCACTATCAGGAAACACCCAGAGGGAAAACAACGATAGAGAATGTGGGAGACTCTTCTAGAAACAATGTAGTTCTCAAACATTCCTTATTTAGCAGTCATCACTCCAAACTTTAAGGGAGATTAATGAACTCCAAACACCATTCGAAAGGCAAAATACAGAGACCATCACATCTTTCCTAAGCTCCAAGTTGTACAGATTTGTATATTGAGAATTAGGAACAAAACCAGCAAGGTCAATGGAAACAGAGTTGCAGAAATTTCTCTAGTTGAATCAAAATTCCTTATTTTCAGCACTTAATTTTAAGCAATTGCTAACAAAGAAAATAGGTGGGCCTTCAATTTTATATCAGCTGCAATAAAAAAGACAGTAACCAGAAGGCTTGCTTTCTTAAACTTTAGGGCTTGTTCACTGAAGTATCCTTAGCACCAAATACAGTTCTACCATGTAGCAGACCTGAAACCATAAAAATGTGTTGAAATAGTGAGGCAGTGTATAAATGAATGGAGATAATGAGCCAGGATAATAAACGAACTGTCTCCAAACCAGCATCAACACCAAGAAACAATGGACCCTAAATACGTCAATAAAATTATATCATCTGGGGGGTGGGGGGATGGGTTAGCCCCGTGATGGGTATAAAGGAGGGCAAATACTGCATGGAGCACTGGGTGTTACACGAAAACAATGAATCATGGATCACTACATCAAAAACTAATGATGTAATGTAAGGTGACTAACACAACACAATAAAATAAAATTTTAAAAAATGATGTTATCTATACCAAGGGAAAAGGGAAGGGTAGTCCATGTCCATGGATATTCATCATTTGTAACTTGTAAACTGTTCATCTTCCATTCCAAAGTGTGGATTCAGTTCTTTTCAATTAATCCTTTTCTGCTCTCATGATGACCCAATTATAAGCATCTCAGTCAAGTACTGCTGAGAAGAGGTGCCTGCATTCAGTGAACCCTGAAGATCCCTCTGATTCCTGCAGCGGCTGTAATCAACAAGCCACCCTTTATACTGGATCTTGCATCATTTCTGTCTTCATTCTTGGACTGGTCAGTTTGCCTTCCTGGGTCTTAGAGTTCTCATCTCTAAAATCCAGGTATTGGATCAGGTGATTGTTAGTTCCTTTGTGTTCTTGGGTTTAACTTAGGTCAACCTAGGCTGCACACTAGACTCACTATAGGAAAACTACAAAAACTTCTCATTCCCAGGCCTCATACCAACAAGTTAAATCAGAATCTCTCCAAGTGGGTTCTAGGTGTACTTTTTTTTTTTTTTTTTTTTTATGCTTCTTAGGTGATTTCCAACGGGTAGCTTAGATTGAGAACTACTTGCTGTCCATGGAGTGAATTAAGTATATTTTGAGAGCCATAAAATCGTTCTCTTTGTACGTTCATAAGCCTAAAGTATGGAATAAAGATATGTGCATCTATTTTTAAAGGGCACATGGCTTTTTTTTTTAATCACAACCTAATGCAATGATTAATATTCCAAATTTGCCACTAATTTTCAGTATTGCTTCATATTTTGGGGTATGGATGGCTCCACAGTTCAAGATTTCTGCCTGTTTAAAAGCAGTTGCCTAAAGCATATTTTAGTCTGTCAGTGGATATATATTCTTCCTGCTTTTAATAATGAAAATTTCATTTTCAGCGATAATCCCTAAAAAGGATTTCTTGGCAGAATAGTTTATATCATAAGAGCATATGGGAATTACGAATAATTATTCAGAGACTATCTTTCTCCAAAGAGCTTAAAGCACTTTATGGAATTCATCTAATTAATGTTCACACTGTATCCATGAGAAGGCAGTGGACAGTGAGAGGATGAGAGTAAGCCCAGCACCGCAATGCAAAAGTGCAGGGTTTATGTAGTCTACCACTACTCAGTCTGTGCCAAAAATTACATTTTAACACATCAAAGAGGCAGACATGTAAATGTGCTACATTAGCCATTATTCCCCACCCCCCACAGATTTCAAGTACCCCAGCACTTCAAAACACAGTATCTGTTTCTTGAAAAATTCCAGATGCTCTAGCATTATACAAACACACATTTTAATTAAAACGTGGGACCTCCTTAGTAGAACAAATGATATTTACATTGCTTTTCATTCACAATAAATGCTAAGCATTATCAATATGTGTGGGCATATTTACATAGGCTTAACTGTTACCAAAACAGGACTCTGTACTTTTATCCCTGACAGATGAAGTTAATTTTAATATCATCACAAGGAAATTAACGAGTACCTGTAAACACATTTTGATGGAATGGAAAAGATACAAAGACAGTATTGCATGGTAGTTAAAAAGAAAAAGGCTGATTAAAAAAAAAAAAAAGCAACTCAGTATCTTTTTCCTCTTTTAAATCACACTCTGTACTTGAGCTTTCCTGCTGGGATGGCGTCTTAACCTGACCTGATTTCCTTAACCTGGTCAGATTTCCTCCAGAATAAAATTAATAAAAGAATTCACAGAAGGCTTACAATTTCATTCAAATAGATAAAAAGTTCTGCCTTCACAAAACTTTCATTGGCGAATTCAAAGGCACAAAAGAGCACTTCTAAATTCTACAATGCATGAACTATAAAATCTTTTATTTTAAAAACCCAAGTATTTAGTAAACAGAACTGTTTGTCTTTCCACATAGTCATACCTCACTGACAGAAGAGGAGTATAAGGGCAATGGTTCTCCCTCAAAGACATTTTTTTGTACATTTTGACATGTGTATATTTGAGACATGCTCAATTTATCTCCTTGCTTTGCTCACGGAGGAATTACTGGTAAATATTTCCTGTCTTAAAGTAGAGAGTTGACTCTGAGGATTATCAATATAAATTAAAAAAAATCAAGTCTGTTCCGTGAAGTACAAGCAAAGACATCAACAGACCAATGGTAAGAAGCGTTAATGTTTATCTTTCTAGGCAAACTCTAATACTAATTGCTGACTCCACACTTGCTCCTTTAAAATAGTTATTCTCAGTTTCAGCATTGAATCTCTTGGAATTTACAATGTCATTAAACAAATGGACAATCTCTTAAATGTATTTGTTTACCTGTATCCAACAAACTGATGAAAAGGGATTTTTCCCTGAGAAATTTATCCTAAAATTAATAGCAATACCATCTAATGTTTTCTTTTTTGAAAGATTTTATTTATTTATTTGAGAGAGAGAGAGAGCACGTGCATGCATGAGTGGGGGGGCAGAAGGGGGAGGAGGAGGGGCAGCGGGAGAGAGAGAAGCAGACTCCCTGCTGAGCAGGGAGCCCCAGGTGGGGCTCAATCCCGGGACCCTGAGATCAGGACCTGAGCTGAAGGTAGAGGCTTAACTGACTGAACCAACTCAGGCGCCCCAATACCACCTAATGTACCACCTAATGTTTTCATGTAATATAAGTATAAAATATTGCAAAGAGATAAAATAATACCATTTGAATGTGGATTTACCCTTTTGAGTATGGCCATTCATACTCACTGAATGGCCATTAGCTTCAAAATAGAAATGTAAAAGGAAAAGTGTCCAAATTATTGCTGTAAATGGCCATTTGTAAAAAGTAAGAACACACAAGAACAATGACCTTACTGTTATCTACTTTTCTAGAGTAAGTCTAGGGACTAACTAGACAATTTTAACACAATCCTTTTTGCTATGTCCAGGAAAAGAAGGAATTTGCAAAGGCAACTCTCTATCGCCAATCAGTTACTTCTTGAGCTCCGATAGTGTTCCATATTATACTGTGAGAGTAAACGGGCCAGTAAGTGGGAATGAGTTTCTAATGGATAAAAAGTGGCTCTGAAGTACCTTAGGGATCACATGGGACAAATTACAATGATGGTTTCAATCGCAACACTGCCTAAAGTGGAATTTTACTCAGAACCAAGTTCCTTTTCAATTGGTTCCTCCCTAGAACGTTTTCCTGTTCGTTGCAAATTCTCACTCACCATAATTATATGGATAATGGGTATTCAAAATTTGGAACTGTAAATTTTTCCCCTCAGAAAAAAACTTACAATTTTAAGAGAAATACTTGATGGGTTAAAGGTATCTTCATATTATGGGATCTCATAGTGACCAGATGATTAAAACCTCTTCGAACAGATAACCAGAACACAATTTCCAATTGTGTATCTTGAAAAATCCAGGCACAATTAGAAACAGACTTAAGAATAGCTTTTGTATACATGATTGGTAGACGCTGAGAGCCAGAGTTACACCATACTTCAGACCTGTTATAAGAGTGAACATTTATAAACTGTAAATGCCTTCTATACCATGAAGGCAAAAATTATTCTTAGAGGAATTCTACTTATTCTAGGTCAGAATAGGTTGAACTACATGAAATGCTAAATCACATAAAACAGCAATCTATAAGTTTCCATCTAAAATTAGACATTTATGTACAAAGCATGAGAAACCCAAAGGAAATTCTCAGGGATTACCCGTAAAGGCCATTTTTTACATATTTTGAACTTAAGAGTCAATGGGCATTCCCTTAAGAATGCTTTCTCAGGTCTTTGACTATGTAAAGAAATTTTTTTTTCCTATTATAAGGTTATTCTATATAAGGTAACACCAATAAACCTGATGAGGTTCAAAATTTAGCCCTTGGCTGAATTTCTGCTTTATAACATATCAAATTATCCCATTGGATAGAAACTGTACTTTCCAAGAGATCAGCCACTAGCCACATGTGGCTATATAAATTTAAATTAAAATTAAAGAAAATTAAACATTCAGTTCTTCATTCCCACTAGGCACATTTGGAGTGCTCAATAGCCGCATTAAAGAGCATTTCTAACTTTGCAGAATGTTCTATCAGATAGAGCTGGTGTGCAGAATGTTCTATCAGATAGAGCTGGTGTGACACTGCCCATTTATCTGTGTCACCCACTAGTTTACCTCTTGAGGGCAGGGGCTATAGCGGCTGCATTACATCCAGACTGGGACATGTACATACTTATAAATAGGGAGCCAATCAATAGATCTTGTTATTATTTTCACTGATAACCATCATACACACACAAGTACACTATGCTTTTCAGATTAAAAGTGCTTTTACATGTTTTTAGCCGGGGGCTGGGTGGGGAAGGGACTGATGGTAATGGCGGTAGGGGGAAACTTTTTGAGATGATAAAAAAAAATATTGTTTTGATTGTGATGGTGGTTACATAAGAACATGTTTGTTGGGGCATCTGGGTGGCTCAGTTGTTTAAGCATCTGCCTTCTGCTCAGGTCATGATCTCAGGGTCCTGGGATTGAACCCTGCCTCGAGCCCCACCTCTGCTTCTCCTTCTCCCTTTGCCCCTCCCTCCAGCTCCTTTGTTTTCTCTGTGTCTCAAATATTAAAAAAAAAAGTGTTCATTAAAACTCGGAGTGTACACTTAAAAAACGTCAGTTTTAATGCATATAAGTCATACTTCAATAAAACAAAACAAAAAGGGGGAAAAAGGTGATTTTATTTGCATTTTCAAATTTGATCTTTGAGTTTGGAGTGAGCAGGCCAGAGAATACTGCTGAAAAAACAACAGTCAGATACATCGGAAAATCACAGTACAAAGCATCAGGTGTGCCTCGGGATGTCAAGCCACTTAGGGGTCCAGAATTCTAAAATTGTCATGGGTTATGATACTGCTCACGAAAGACACCAGTGGGTCTCACTGGACAGGCCCCATTCTCACTCCCACCCCACTGATTCTCTAAATCATTTTTCCTTTTGCCATCTGTTCTTCCTGGCACAACAAAGGTTCAGAAAGAACACTGTTAACTTTAATAAGCTTGTCTGGGATGTTATTTTTGAAATCATCAGAGGGGAAAAAAAAAATCAATTCTGTTGATTTAATCCACTATTTATTAAGTACTTATTTGGGATGCATAAACACACAGCTATACTAGTCTGACATGGTTTCACTGATACTATATGAATCTAAAACACTGGCTTGAGAAATATGTGCTTAGTTCCCATTCCCACAGTGCACAAAAGAGTGTCATGTACCTACTATTCTGAGAAATTTTGAGGGTCAATTAGGAATTGAGATGATTTCTCAATCTCATTCCCTGGAAACTAAACCCTGTGATAGAATATGACAAGCAGTTTGACATGTACAAGGAAAGAGATTTCTGCAAGCTGTTCTTTTTTGGTGCCCCAACAACTTGACTGGGGATTTCCACTTGAAGAACCTCCTGCCCAGCATGATGGTCAAAGCCTGACCCTGCCTGTTAATCTTGAGAGCAGAATGCAAAGCACATCTATTTACATTGTCTATTCGCTTTAATAAATGCGGATCACTGTTGTCTCTCTGGTGTCTTTAATTCAATGTCATTACTTCGTGTTTGTTCTCTACAGTGATGTTTATCACAAAGGGCGCAAAGGGAACAATTTATTCACTAAAAGGTATGTCTCTGCTCAGCAGAATAAATTATCCTTAGAAGGGTCTGCAAAAACAACGCCATCTATGTTTCTTGGTGAATACTGAGTAAACTATTAAAAGTGCAATGAGGGATTTGAATCCCCTCCCAAAAGAATGGAGCTCTTCATGATCACCCACAGATTTTCCCTCATCAAGGTTATAGCAGGTAACAACATATCATCTTTCTAAGTAGTAAAAAACACTCTCAAGATAGTTAAACTTCCCGGTCTCAAAATTAAAAAAAAAAAAAAAAAGGTTTCAGTTTGTTAAATCCAGAATGAAAGCTTGCATCCTTTTTTCCCCCACATTCTAGTCTATAAGCAGCACAGGTATGTCTGGGGCCTTAGTGCTTTTGTTTGTTTGTTTGTTTGTTTTTAGAATGGGGATGATAGTTCTGTCTTCCATGACGGACTGAGCCCTAGTCCTGTAGACACCAACAGTCCACCTGGTGGATAGAATACATCTACATTTAGTTTGCCCATGCATTTGCCTTCCATTCATTGACGAGGTGATCTGTCCTATAGGTGATTTAAAGTTAGGATGGAAAGAGAAAGCAGATATAAAGCACCTAGTCACTATGCCCATAATGAGCAATTAATAAGTGAGAGCTTTACTATCAGTATTATTCTTACTATTAAGGTTTGCTCTCTTGAAATTGGTTTATTCAGTCAGCCTTCCCCATATGTACAATAAGCCCCTAAGGCAATTTTCATCTTCCTCTGCATCCAACTTTTCTGGCTCTATACAATGTGTTAGACTGTTTTTACAGAAATTATTTATTTAGCTTGTTGTGACCCATAGTTTGGAAGTTAAGTCTATTTTTGTAGTTGTTTATTTTTTGTCCCCCCAGGGAAAACAAATTTTCAATTTAACTTAGCAAACAGGCACTGTTTTTTTAATTTAAATTCAATTAGCCAACATATAGTACATCATCAGTTTTTGATGTAGTGTTCAATGATTCACCAGTTGTGTACAACACTGTATTTAATCCAGAACAAAGTCATGCATAAACAAAAACTCTAATCCCAAGAGGTACTTGATTTAGCTCTGCTATTATGTATCTTCAACCAGATAATGGAAGACATGGAGCTCACTGTCTTTGTCTCTTAGGTGAAGTGGTTGAACTACAGGACACCTAATGTCTCTGCCATCTCTCAAGCTACTGTTTGTCATATGACTAAGTAAAATTGCTGAATCAAAGTTTTTCAACCATTTCAGCACTCCAGGCAGATACACCCACAGAATCAGGATTTTGGCCAAGTACTCTAATATTATAACGGACAGTGCTGGAAAATAGGGGCTCTTCAAAGCAAAACATTACCTTTACTATTCTAGACATGGCTTCTGAAGGATCTTCCTAGTTTCTAATCAAGATTTACCCTAGTGCTTTTCTTTTAATAAGTTGGTGACTAACATAATAATTAAAAAAATAAATTGGTAAGTAATTGCTGAATGAATAATGTAGAATCTTCGACTGGAAGAAACAGAATGAGATTATCTTGTTTACCTCAACAATTTTTAATTGATCTAAACCCTTTTGTGAGGATAAAAAAGTGAAATCAGTTGACCTCATATTTGCTTACATCTTACATGTTTATATTCCTGTGTTAAGGTCAATTCAGTTCTTTCCCAGCACCTTCATTTTCTCAGGTGTATTTTTTTTCTCTTTAATATAGTGAATAAAATTCTGATACCCACACTAAATCTTTCAAAATAGAGTATCAAAGTCCTTTGCGCTTTACCACAGTTACCCCTCCTTTACATCCAGAAATACTACGAAGAAATATCTATGCTTAAAGTGCTTTTGTTTTTATTCCTGAAGTATATTAACCATACATATCAGGGATATTCCACGTTCAGGATTAGTGGCATGAAACTGTGACGAAAACAAGATGCAAACTATAATCATTTTACAATATCTGTATATCTCTCAGTATATTTAATGACGACGAGTTTACCAGATGCTGGGTGAAAATGAACTTTCAGCCTGAAGAAGGACTCTACTGTTTGATCCATGGATATGGGATTCTCAATTGATCGCATTCATGCATTTTTTTTTTCATAAAAAGAGGTACGTTACAATACCGGGATCAAACTAACTTTAAAGAACAGAACCTTAGGAAAAGAAACCCCTCTGTCAGCTTAAGGATGAATGTGTGTCCATCAGAATTTTTTTTTTCTTTTCATTTTAAACCTGTGTTGGACAGTTGACAAACCATATTTCTGTTTTCTGATCCCAGGTTTATTCCTTGTCACATTCCTTTTCTGCGAAATACAGTAGGGTTCAACAGAAAGAGTGTTCCAAATCTTTCATCATTATGAAAAATACCGTACCTTGACCTTGTATTTTAAAGTTAAATGAAAAAAAAGTTAAATGGAGTGGCATTATAAAAATTAAATTGGTTCTTGCTCATTTCCATAATATCCTCTAAAAAGCCTTGCCTAGCCTAGAGTGGATGTCCTATTTCTTTATCTTTCTTGATGACCTCTCATGCCTGCAAGTCAGCTCGTTTTTCTTTGCTGAAGACTGCACCCCACTGCTGCATGCACTCGAAAAGTTCCATTAAAATCTAGGGCATCATCACTCATTCTTATCTGCAGCAGGCTGCTGAACAGTGCCATACCAGCAACTGCATGCAAACTAGTCTCAAAGGACAATATTAGTTATATACATTGTCATCCCATAAGGAGAAGAATTCCTCCTGGATCCTACCTTATCTCACAAAGCACATCTAGCCTTTCAAACATGGCTCCCAGAGTCGGTGCTATCAAAGGGTCTCTTGCAGCAGCAAGCATTACTTAAAAAGCAATTTAGCAGCAAGAAATTAGCTTTTTATAGGACACCCTTTATTAAACTCGGTGTGAGATGAGCTAGCATCCTCAATTTTGCCTTACACCCACTGAGACCATACAGGCCAAAAGCAGTTTCATTTTAAATACTGTACTATACAAAAAATTTTATGTATTCCCCCTCTGGTCTTGATGAATTCTTTCTTGGGATGGATGTGTTATTAGGATAATGAGGATTGAGAATTAAACAGGCTAGGATTTAGCACTGCTCTTTTTGTCCGGAAATGTGGAGAAACATCGATACTACTTATTCAAGGAGACATTCTCTAACTATTGGGGACTGTACACTGGTTGGTCATGGAGATGAGTAGGATTGATGAAAGAACTGGATAAAGTTTAGAAATTAGGAACATTTTGCCCCTTTATTTTTTACAGTATCAAACATCACTGTTCTGAAGCAAAAATGACATTTTTGTAGAATATTTGATGTCACAAATCACTGTCGTATTTTGTGACTCATTTCTCCATTTTACTTGGTAACATGGAGTATCATCATTAAATGGTCTTAAATACTCATATACATGGTGCTCCAGATAATTTTCTAACAAGTGTGGTATTCTCTATTTTAATGAAGTGGGGGATGGGCCACACTCACAAACATTCTCAAGATTTTGATTACTTAAATCTTCTAATAAACCTTGGCTTTGGGGGAGGAGGCAGAGGTGGTTCAATTTTAACATAAATATATGAGTCCTGGATAAGTTTTCCAGAGATAATAAGGCAAGTTCTGAAAGACTATACTTGAAAGTCAGCTTGATACCACTCTACCATATCTGTATAATAGCATCTCTTCCTCTCTGTCATCTCCTAACAAATATATCTATCTGGAACCCATTCCACAATATTTTGTGTGGGGGGTACTTTTTCTAAGAGGATTTTGTTCCTATGGTTATTTCCTGAAGCCATTGGGATGCTACTACCAAGATGAATTTTAGTGTAAAGGATTTCCCCGCAAATATGTATTAAGTAGCACGGAGATAAAAAAAAATAATAAAATAAATACTTGGGAAATGAAAAGATATGTAGCTTCAGTCTTGCAATCTATTTTACATAAAATAGTCCTTCTAAGTCTAAAAATAATAATCAACACAAAAACAATTGTCAGATTTGTAGTTTTAACCACACAGATATTTGTCTTATAAGTAGCCTTCTGTTTAAGAGCATGTAAAATTTTTTAGTAATGTATAAATGGGAATTCTCCCTACATTAATTTATCAGATATCTTTATTACTACATTCTTCAGGATTGTCAAGGCGAGGGTAGGGGGTTGAAGAATTTTTTTCCAGAGTTCATATCTACCTAGAACCTCAGAATATTACCTTATTTGGAAAAAGGGTCTTCACAGATGTAATTGGTTAAGGTTTTAGAGGTGAAATCCTCCTTTGTTTAGGGTGACCTCTACATGCATTGACTGGTGTCCTTATAAGACACAGGGAGACATACAAGGAAGATGCCTACATGAAAGAGGAAGGCAGATATTGGAGTTATGCGGCCACAAGCCAAGGAATGTGAGGGGCCACTAAGAATATGGAGGAGGCAAGGGAAGATTCTTTCCTAGAGAATTCAGAGGGCCTGTTGACCTTGGTCTTGGACTACTAGCCTCCAGAATTATGAGAGAATAAGTTTTTGTTAAGGGATCAAGTTTGTGGTAATTTGTTATAGCAGCCCTAGGAAACTGACACAGGGGGTACAGTTGTTATCCTAAGTTGCGAAACACTTAAAAAGGTTGTTTTCAGTATCCATTTATGACTGAGGCATATGTAAATTTTAGCCAAGGGTGCCAACAAAAGCTGGTAACCTTTAAATCCAAAGATTGACTAATGGTGAAGATTTCAGGGAGAAAACACGAGAGTACAAGAGGTGGGGAGAAATAGCTAACACAATAATCCATTTCCCAGTGACTGACTAGTCACCCAATATAAACGGCAAGAAGTTTGTTCTGGAAGTGTTAACAATGTGAACCTCACATTTTAAAAGTAACAACTAAATCCTGCAATATTTGTCTGAAAGTCTGTAATCTCCTTGAGTGATAAATATGGAGTCTCTGCTAACTAAAATATTAAGACTATTGAAGAATTTTTCTTGTACATGTTTTCTCATATAATGGTGAGATATGGACACAGAGGTAAGACAGCACTCAAGAGCAAATGCAAAATTATCACTGTATGTGATAACTGGAGCTAGGCTGTGACTACTGCTTAGGACATTTGCTCCTCCCCATTTGAGAGCATAAGGATATGGCAAACTCAGATGTAACTGTGAGCAAAGACACGCCTTGAGTAAGCAGGGCAGCTTGCACCTCTGAGAAGTGAGCATAGATATTCTCCTCAAAGGTATTCCCTTCCCACTAGGGGTGATTAGAAAGGAGAGTGGGAGGCAAGAGTTGAAACAGGAGGCATTTTTACAAAGGATAGAAAGAGTAATATGAATATGTAACTGTGGACCTTCGAAGAAAAAGAATAATTGCTAGCATTTCCTGAGTATCTACCATGTGCCAAACAATTAATCTTTCTTTCATATGCATCTTTATTGAGTTCCAACAATTCTATAAGGTAAGTAGTAGTATCCCTTTTACAGATGAGGCACTGGAGGCTCCCAGGGGTCACATAACTTGAACTTACCCATTATGAGCAGATTTAAACTCTGCTCTTCCCCTCTCTTGTCCTCTCTGACCTAAAAGACCTTACAATGTAGTTGTACAACAAGATGAATAGGCTTCCAAGTTTTGGTGTGAACAAGAAATCCGAGTGGAATTTTTTTAACCTGTAGATTTAATTAAATCCCAAAAGTGATGTGTGAGAAGTAAGGGCTACAGGAGGTCAGAGGTGGGGAGGGGGTAGGAAAAGTCACAAGATTTCGTAGAGGACTGAGGCTTTGAGCCTAACTGGGAGGATTAAAAGAAAGTCCAGGTACCATGGATTGTGTGGGGGAAGAGGCAAGGGGACTTCCGGCATGATGGAAACTGAACGGTCTCCTAAGGGACTAGAAGTGGCAAAGTTGGAAAGTTTGCTTGAACCCAGAATGTGAAAACGGGACTTTGTGTGTGAACTTGAGTCTGTGAGGATTGGAAAACCATTGATATTTTTGAGGTTGATAACTGATCTAATGAACCTAATCTATGTCTATATCTTAGGAAGTTTAATAAAATAGTGTAGTCAGACTGGAGAGGTGGAAACGGGAAGCTAACTAAGCCAATAATCAAGGGGATGAATTCCTAAATACAGATAGAAACAGTGGAAACGGACAAGAATGAGTGAAAGGAAGAGTAATCAACAAGATTGCACGTGGCTGGAAAAGCAGAAGGGGTCAAAGTTGCCTTACAGGTAAGAGGAAGAGAAAATAGCCAAAAGTTTTGGCTACTCTTGTTGGGGGTCTCCTGGCAAACAAGTAGTTTTCCAGATTTACGGCTTTTTAAGTACCTCCATTATAGTCAGTGCTTTTTTTTCTTTTCAAAGCATACTTCATTGTAATTTTCTTTTATGAGACAGAGAGCAAAAAAAAAGCAATACACATCTTTAAATAACTGGAATCTCTACATGTTTAAATGCAGAGATTATAAGTGTTTTAAAGTTATTTCATGACTGATTTTTGAATTATTTTTGTCGACTACATAGTCAGTGAAAAGGAGTTTATTATTCTCGAGAGAAAATTGCAAGGAATATTTTTCTTTGGGAGAAAGCCAGACATGAGTCTATGGGTCTCAAAGTGTTAATATAACTAATGTAATCTTAAACATCTATCTTACTCTCGGAGGATAACTAATTAGCTTGAAGAACTTAGTTTAATACATTTAGAGACTCCTAGGAGTTCTTGGAAAGAAGTTGCTACAGAGATCCAGGGTACTGTAATCATTATTAATTGCAGTAAAGTTCACACCAGATAAGCTTCCAAGAAAAAAGACCTAAATTTATTTGAAAGGTCACAGAAATTTATTTTACTTATCCAAATGCATGGAGATAAAAATACAGATGCTCTGATAAAAATACAGCTCCACTGTGTGGGTAGCATGATATAGTAAAATGACCTGCTGGATTTAGGATTGGGGGGCTGATTTCCTCTTTTGGTTCCTCCACATGCTAATAATATGATCTTAACCAAGTGATTTAATCTTCATAAACCCGCTGTCACCCGTGAAATGGGAATGTTTTCTTTAGCCCAGTGAGAAAGGGGTTTTTCTACTTCTTCCCCCACGCTGAACTCCCAACGACTAGAACCATGCTCGACAGACAACAGCGGCTCAAAATATTTTTCAATGAATGAATGGATGGAGAGACGAATGAATGGATATTTCAAGTATTTTATAAAATGAAGCACATGCATTTAAATATTTTATCCACTGTATCTACGATGGAAATAACTATTTAAAGCTATGCTACTGCCCATCTCTTGCCAACTCTACATTCAAGGTCATCACATTGGTAGCTTGAAACTGGCCATGTTGGAGTACTTGTACCACAACATTTGGCAAAACCTACAAACCAGACCCTCACACCCAGGACCCAGCTATTCTACACTGACCAGCGTACCACTGTTTCCAACCTTTGTCATTTGGCCTATGCTTACTTTGATCTCTTCTGTCTCCTCTACACCTGTAATACTTGCAATCATCCCAACAATTCAGGCTCTCTGGATCACTGCACAACCACCATCTTGGCTTGAAATACCTCCCTCCCAGAAATACACCTCGTCCCACAGCTAAATCTAACTCAGATGCTATACCTTTGAAAATGATCCCTAGTTCCTCCAAGTCAGACTCGGGTGCCTCTGCCAGGTGTTATCATTCAGTGGTTACCACCAACATATTATCCCAATGTATTATAATAATTGCTTATTTGTATATCCCCCCAAGAGCTCCCGGGAGTACAAGGACTCTCTTATTCACGGTTATAATCTCCATACCTTGCTCCTCCAGGAGGTACTCAATGAATGATAGTTCTATGAACAACTACATAAACCCAAGTTGGTTTTTCACATGCTGGCAAGACAGGAAAGTTAACTGGATCGTTAGTCCAAGAAATAGAGGAAGTAGAGCACAACTGCTCTTACTCAGGTGCTCTTTGCTTGACATAAATTTCTGAATGTTAGTGGGGGAATCTATTACCCTAATCTACACAATTAGTCCTAATGATGTTGGCAGTTTTCACAGACATTTACATGGAGGATCATCGGTTTACAACAAATAGTTGATGACTGTGACAGATCAAGTCAATATTAATTCCTGCCTGGCAAATTTATTGTGACTACATAACAGTGACATTTGAAGTCATCTGTTTCGTCTAAAACTTATTCATAGGACAGATGCCTACAGGGCCAGTCAGAATGGCTCACTGAGCACTTTTCTTTTGCATCTTTGTGCATGAAGTGTTCTAGGCAAAAACTGTATTATTCCTACTTTTCACTCTTGCTTCACACAGCTCAGATGTTGTACCAGTTATTACCTACATCCCTTAAGATCCATTTCATGTTCTCCCACAAACTACATTTCCCAGACTAATTCGCCAATTAACTTCTGGATGCATTTGGCAAATGTGAGGCACTAGTGAGGGAATTACATGGTGGGGAAAAAGGGAAGATTCAGAGTTTTTCTCCCTCTTCCCTTTTTGGGGGGTACTTTCTGGCAGTTGCTGAATCTCCTCTGGCGTTCCAGCTTCCTAGCTTCCTATAGGACACACTTTCCTCCTTTTTGTGTGGCTCCTGCCAGGCAGGGCCCAACTGATTCTAACTCCCTCTACGTGACCTCCACTTGCAAAATCTAGGAACATCCCCACCTGGTGCTTAAATCCTCAGCCACGGACGTGGGATGGGCCTCCTGCTATTGCTAATCTCTAGGTTGTTTTACCACCTTTTTGGCTTCTAAGGTCTTCCATCACCTATGTAACTCACTGCCACTATTAAACTCCCCCTCTTAGAATTATTTAGAGCAGTTTCTTTTATTATTATTGGTTCAGAGCCATTTTCTTTCTTCGTGGCATGGGTGTTTGATTAGGTGATGAAAATTTATAAATACAAATCATCTGCGGCTCCTTTCATCTTCCCCCTTAAATTTAATCAGTTGCCAAGTCTCATACATTCCACTCTTATCATCTTCTCTCCTTTCCATTCCCATTCTTCCAACTGAAATACCATTGCCTCTTCCCGGAAATACTGCAACATCCTGCCATTGGACCCTTTGCCCTCAGCCTTTTTCCCTTCGTCTTTCACCAGGAACATGGACCCCAGAGCTAAATGGTGCTAGCTGGGATGGACAGAAAGACAGAAAGGGTTACCTTAAGGTTTCATGTGAAACAGTAAGGGAAATTTAATAAGAGTAGCTTTCTAAAGGCTGGGCATCACACAGACAGGACAGGAAGGTGGTCCTGGATTTAAGGCATTGGTAGGAATCCTGCCAGTCATAGTTTCTGCCACTTTCCCTGCAGTTCCTTTCCATTATCGTGTGTCAGCTACCCTCTGGGTGTCTGCCTCATTTGGTTCCGCAACTATCTGGCTGCTCCAGCTTCTTCACTTCCCACTCCCCCATAATTGATGTATACATAACTCTCATGGCTCCAACCCTGCCATGTAATTGACGCTATGTAGCTTCTGTACCTGTTGCGAGATTCCCGGGTTTCCTATTTCTACAAAGTGTTAGAGATCTGATTAGGCAACTTATCTTGGGATGCCAAGCCCTGGGTCTCATCAGCCAAAAAGTGGGCAGAGTTATGTGGGACCTGAACTCACCCTTTCACAGGGACCAGACATAGGGCAGTTACCTTAGAAATAGAGTGATCATTAAACTTATCATCCAGCCCAGGGCACTTCTGAGAGTGAAAGTTCACAATAAACAATTACACAGGAAAAATTAGCATCAACTGATATTTTTCTGAGCAAACTGCAACTTACGGTCACCATATTTATAAAATACTACAAGCAGGCGTTGTAAGTTGGGTCTATTTCCACTGACTGGTTTGCCTACTGCTCTTCAAATTGCCCCTGAATACCTTTTTCTAATGTGGAAAGCTGTTCACTCCTCCCCAACACTGGCCGGATCCTATTGGTACTTTAGGTGTGTACTCAAATGTCTGCTTTGTCAGGACGTCTTCCTTGATTTGTCTAGCAGAAAATGAGTCTTTTTATAAACTTAAATTGCACTTAGCCTGTACATTCCAGGGCCTGTGTTTTGTTTCCTACATTCTATTTATTTATGCATGTGCCTTCTCCTAACAGGTGTAAGCTCTTCAAGACATGAGCTATATTCATACATTTTTTATATCCCACAGTGCCTTAGTAGTATTTTGCTCATAGTTGGTGGCCAATGAATATTCATTAAATGAATGTTTGCTAGGCACAGAAAACATCACTCTTGCCATTGCTGTCTCAAGTTTATCCAATTATTCTGGATCCTGATGCCTACAAAATGCAGAAAAGATCAGACACTGATCATGTCCAGATTAGCATAGCAGTGAGATAAACAGAAATAAGGGGACTGAAGTTACCATATTTACATGGTCTTAAGAAGGTTTAACGGGAAACAAATCAGACTGAGGACGTTGTTTCTCAAGAGATAAACAAGAAATCACAGATAATTGAAAGAGAAAAGAATACATTTTTCAAGAGGTATTTGTTCAGACACAATTTATTCTGACAGATCTCTAAGTTGAGTATTTCTTGGTTTCTATAATGTTTTATAAAATCATTTGCAAGTTCAATTTAATCTATGTGGAAATCATAGTGCATAACAGTCTTGCTATTTTTTAAAGTGCTTCCTAATGAAAAGTCCTGATATTTGAGAGATTTTAATTGTTACAAAAAGAGCGGTTAAAGAGTAAACTTTCATTTGTTTTTGGAAGCTTCCTAGCCCTCAACACTGGTCATTGGATATAATGTTAGATAATTTCAGCAAATATGAAGTGCCATCTTAAGTGTATTCTACACAGAATTCTTTTCCCTTTAAAAATACAGATTAAGTTACATAGTACTTTAGGTGTAGGATGTACACAACAGATTTTCATGTGGGGTAGTATTTTTAAAATAAACTATACATATCCAGGAATTCAAGCATTGAAAATTGACCCATTGGGTCTCCTCCAAATCAAGGATATAAGGCAAATATGGACCTTTCAGTACAACTATACCAGATTCATTTTAATCCCAGAACTATGCCCGTTTAGGTGCCACAAATGACCTCAGGCAAATTGCTTAAGCTCTATTCAACAAAATTTTCTCATCTGCTAATCAAGGAGGATCCTCACCTGCCTCCCAGGACCCATGTGATATTAAAAGCCCACTGGAATCTGACACGTAAGTATTCGATAAACAGTGGTTATTATGATTTTATTGTAATGCATGTAGAATCCTGGATGATCTCATCAATTTCTATGGTATTTTGGTAGCAGGCATCAATTTATATTTAATAGTCAAACCATTAGCAACCCTTAGTAGTAAACAACTGTGCTAGTCATTACCTAGGCAAAGGAATGTGACAAGGCCTCAGCTCTTAAGGAATTTAGGTTGTGATTACAAAGAAATACACTGAAACAATTAGCAAACTAAAAAAAAAAGTACACACTTGCTAAATTAGATGCTGACTATTTACTACAGAGATTCAGAGATGGGGTAATCTATAATGGCTAAAGGGAATTATCACACATCTGGAAGGAGGTATTTGTGTTTGAGCTTTCCCTCCCAGTAGTGGTTCTCATACTGACTGCCTATTAAAATCACCCTGGAGGACTCTTAAAAATTGCCTATACCTTGGCTTCGCCCCAGAACACCAGAACTTTCAGAGATGGGATTCAGGCATCAGTATTTGTCCAAGCTTCCCACAGGGATATGTTGTGTAGTCAAGGCTGAGAGCCCCAGTCTTAAGGAAGGAGGAGCCTCTCCCTAAATGAAAAGGGGGACAGGGAGATCACTTCAGGGGAAAAAAAACTATCTGAAGAAAAGGTTCATGGAGTGATAATGCCCACTTGAAGCATGTAGAAAATAAGCAACACAAGTGGGGATCAGGAGACGGGAGGGTAGGTATTAACCAATGTTTGGCAAAATTTTACTGGGGCCAGATAGTAAAGCACGGCGGAGGCCAGGATAAAAAGTTTTGATCCATTTCAGGGAAAGACCCATCTCAACGTGACAAATTAGTAATAAGACTCAATAATACTACTGTGCGTACTCAGAATAGCTCAAATAAGAAGACTGAGGTTGAAATCAATGCACAGGGGCTGGACTATCAGACTTACAGTTTCCTTTTGTGGAGGTGGCGGCACTTCGTGCTCCTGCGGCTTTTGACTAAGCTCTCTGGGTAGCTTCAACCACCTGAACGCCTGTACTTCTAGATCCGTGTTAACTTTTGAAGTGAAGTAGCTAAGGCGCGTGGGTCCCACGTCCACAGATGCTGATTTAATTGCTCTGGTGTGTGAATTGGGCCTGGGATAGTTAAACGATCCCTAAATTTGCCCTTGGAAGGAGCTTTCAGGTGATACTGCTCATGCTGGCCCGTGAGTAGTGGTGGTCTGGTTCAGCAGCTCTCAAACTTCAGCGTGCATCAGAATCCCGTGGAGGGCTGGTCAAAATGTGATGGCTGGGCCCCACCCCCAGAGGTCCCAATTCAAGTAATCTGGGAAGGGAGGGTTCCACACAGGTCTTTTAAGAACCCAGGTGATGCTAATGCGGCTGGTTCAGGGACCTTACTTTGAGAACAACTACTCTACGTATGAAGTCATCACTCTAGATTTGCTTACATTTTAAGTACTTGCCTTTAATTCACTATTGGATTTCAAGACATCTTCACCTCTACACACTTTATTATAGCAGCTTATGCTATCGCCCTGGGACTAGAGAAACGAGTACATAAGACCCAGGACATAAATATTCTGTCTACTTGGATGCACAGCTGCCCTGAACCTAGAAACCATCTGACAACACTCGCCTAATTGATGGATTGTGTGTTGTCCATTCTGCTCCTTACCTCCTGGTTCTTTTATTTAACTAATGGAGGGAGTTCTCAGTAGATGCTGGTGGAACGTTAAGATTTTGTTTGTGGAAACTGGCAAAGCCTACTTGTGGCAGGACATCAGTTGGTGAGCATCACCCAGGCAGCAACACCCAGCCCTCCAGCCAGCCGAGCAGCAGGGCCTGGTGCTGTTAGTAATGTTGGTAGGAGAAGGCAGTGGCTCTTCTGGCCATGGCAGGTACGCTGTGATTTAATTCAGGAGTGCCTTAAGTTGGAGATCCATTAAATGACCTTCTGCTAAACAGTCTGCAGCACTGAAATTTTAGACAAAGGAGAGCACATTCCTTTTAGTCTAAGGAGTAGCCGTAATTCAAGAATCTGTAGATTCTATGATGTTCTATCAAATCTAAATGTCCTTGTACTTGTTCTGAAAGAATATCCATTTCCCTGCTGCTTCTGGAGCACCCCTCCTCAACTATTTGAAGATCCAGATTAAGATGTCACCCCCGGATTAAGGTCTTCCCTAACGTCCTGCCTCCAGTCACACTGTCTGCGTCCATGCTGCCTGGTTCATGGTTTCTATTTCTATGATTGTCCTTCTTTCACTGTACAAGACCTGGATGCCATCCAGCTCTCCTCCCCAGATGTCATAAGCACTGAGGACAGAGACAGCCTCTCACTCATCTTTCTCTCTCTGGCACCTCGAGCAGAGCTTGGCAGAAAGGAGCAACTTAGTTAACATCTCTCATGAGAAGTTCTTTGAAGCCCTGATCCTGACCCTCTGCTGTCTTGGGAGTCTTCCCTGGATGCTTTGCAATCTCTCCGTACTTTACCCGAGAGAAGAGCTTATGACTCTTACTTTCAGGGATCTGTCACATGTCTGCGGGCTAGCCCTGACCATGAGCATGATGAGAATATATTCTGTTCCCAGTTCAACCACAAGCATTTTTTTAGAGTGTATGTGGTGCATACTGGTGATCGGTAAATATCTGCTAGATGAAACAAAAGAGTTTCTGTAAAACGGGCCATTAAACTGGTTTATTAATAGTATTATGCTAATTTTCTGAAGTTCTAATTCCATCTGTGTGGCTGAATAATTTTGCTTACTCTTAAATAGAAAAAAATGAACATGCCAATAGGTAACATTTAATAATATGGTCTGGATATATTTTGCACCGTTTGCCTTCTTCAAACCCCTCTTGGAGTCACTGTGTCATTTTCTTTTTTAAAAGATTTATTTATTTATTTGAGAGAATGAGAAAGAGAGAGAGAGAGAGAGAGACAGAGAGAGCACGTACCAGTGGGGGGAGGAGCAAAGGGACAGTGAGAGAAAATCCTCAGAGTGCCCGCTGAGTGCTGAGCCCGTTGCGGGTTATCGGTCCCAGGATCCTGAGAGCACTACCTGAGCTGAAATCAAGAGTCAGACGCTCAACCGACTGAGCCACCCAGGCGCCCCCACATTTTCAAGTATGCTAAAATGTACTTGGGACATAGTCATCAATGATGCAAAGATGATACAGATAGTACAGAAAGGGGCTTGGGATCATATTCAGGTGTTCTAGATTAAAATTCTC
This sequence comes from Callorhinus ursinus, assembly GCF_003265705.2. NCBI lineage: Eukaryota > Metazoa > Chordata > Mammalia > Carnivora > Otariidae > Callorhinus > Callorhinus ursinus. The sequence goes on along the minus strand of NW_027397078.1, from coordinate 16,610,360 downwards.
GATCTCACACCATCTTGCTGTGTGGCTTTAGGCTAGTAGATTTAACTCTCTGGCCCTCGGTTTCTTTTCCTTTGAAATGAGACGTTGGACTATAGATTTCACATGTTTTTCTCAAGTTACTTAAACTTACTGGTCTTCATTCTCCTTGCCTGGAGTGTAAAAATAATAATAGTAACTGTCATTTACGGCTGTTGTGAGGGTTAAATGAGAAGAAACGTGTAAAGCATTTGGACCAGTGCCTGACACACAGTAAACACTCATTAAAGCTTGTGTGTTACTACACTTATTGCTGCTCCTGTTATTGTTATTTTTTTAAGATTTATTTGAGAGAGAGCGCGTGCGCGCACTTGAGCATGCACATGAGGTGGGGGAGGGGCAGAGGGAGAGAGAAACTCAAGTGGACTCTGCCCTGAGCACAGAGCCCTCCTTGGGGCTCGATCTCAGAACCCTGAGATTACGAACTGTGGAAACCAAGAGTCCGTCGCTTAACCTATTGTGCCACCCAGGCGCCCCTGTTATTGTTGACACTGTTACTCATACGCTTATTTCCATTTCCGACTTTCTATTGTTCTAAAATAGGCAAATTGCAATTACTGCCTTATGTGGTACAACACCAAAAGAAGTAACAAATCTACAATTGCAGATGCAAAAGAACCTTTTACTTTGTATCCATTCATTCAGCAAATATTTACTGAGTTCCTAGAAATGTTGTGGGACTTGATCCCTGCTCTATTACATTCACAATAAAAAAAAAAATACATTAGAGCATCCTGACTTAGCTGGGATGAGAATAATGCAGGTTAACTGAATAAGACAGTTGAGGATGGGAGGGAGTGAAGGGGAGGAGAGAGACCGTAACCCAGAAATGACATCCAGAAACTATCCTTGGAATCCTGAGATGACGTATATTTTTGCTTTGGAACAGGACAAAGTGTAAAATCTTTCAGGAAAACCATTCCTAGGAAGTTGTACTGAAAACCTTCACAAACCAGAGTGCCCTGCTCGGTGTTGGGATACAAGATTGAAGTCAACACAGATACAGAGAGGAAGCTCATAATTTACTCGGTGATGAAAAAGGCTGCTGGTGACCAGTGACCTTTAGTATACTGCGAACTGTGAAATGGTTTTGGTCCGTTCTAGAATGAGGAGTGGGAAAAGTCAATGAGCAAGACTGAGACAAGAGGACAGTAGAATAAGCAGCTGTGAGACATCTTCTACCTTCAGATCCTCAGGGTTGATGGGGGTGGACATGCGTCCCTTCATTTTTCATTTATTCCAGGAAAGAAGGCTACTGGCAGTTGTGGTGACTGATGTACTAGCCACCATGTGAGGCACCAGAAAGTGGATGTTATTTAATTTTCACAAAAGCCTTAAGAGATGAAAGGTATCGTTTTCCTCATTTTACAGATGAGAATTTCAAAGATACAGAGAGGTTAGGAAACTTGACCTAGATTACCTAGCTGGTAAGTGGCAGAGCCAAAGTTTGGATCTAATATGGTGTGACTCTGAAACGTGTATTTACCTCAGTCAAGGAGCTCACAGACTTGTTCTAGTATAATAACACCTGTCCCAGGCTGGGGGAAACTGAGGAGGCAGATCCATTCCTTCCCGTCTGTCACATGTACCATGTAGTGACCAAGTAGCTAGAGTCCTCAGCTCTGGACTCAAAAGAAAACCAAATGCATTTCAGAGCTTTTCTTTCAGTATGGAGGCCAAAAAAAAAAAAAAAATACTCAAGTCTTCAGTAAAAGAAATAATAGGGTAATAGGTATAAATAGCTATAAATATTAACTTAGAGCCTGCCAAATATGTCAACAGAGTAAGTCATTGAAAGTATTGTTATAAATGTTGGTGAATGATGAGAATATTTTTGCATTTAGAGACTATTTAGTATTTCCTTTGGAGTCTCCTTGGTTTGAATTCCCATGCCATTCACCTGCTTTCCACAAAGAGTTTCTCCTCAGATATATCTGATTTCTTCTTCATATCTTTTGCCTGGTTATTGTTTGGGTAAACACTTACTATCAATTAGCAATGATGAGTAAAAGGGGGGATGGAATGACCCATTTTTAAGGGATGTAGAAATATAGGGGTGTCTGGCTGGCTCAGTGGGAAGAGCATGCAACTCTTGATCTCGGGGGTTGTGAGTTCAAGCCCTGCTTTGGGTACAGAGAGGACTTAAAGACAATAAAGTCTTTAAAAAAATAAAAAAAAATAGAGAATGTGGAAGCATAATAAAATGGACTAAAAATATTGCCCTGCCTTCCAAAAGGGGTCCAAGTAAAGGAGATGGAAGAGGTAAGTAAGAGTTTAAAAGCACTGCTCAAAATGGTATTGATGTTTTATGATGTATTTGGGGTCAACAAACACTGTCACTATTACTACATTTTACAAAGCAGAATGTAAACAGAGAGAGCAGTTTAGAGGCAAATTAAGATTTTAGAGACAGCTGAGGGGAGATCAGGGGAATGGGTCAAGAACACTTTGTCAAAACACCATTTACTTCCTTCTCATCCTTAAAGCCTACATTCTGCTAAAGTATGTTAACCGTAGCAAAATGATTAAGTCAACCCCTAATTCTGGGCCTTTTGCCTCTTTAATGAAGCATACCCACATGTGGTGCCAAAAAACGTAAAGGGGACATCCTCGTGAATTTAAAACACTGCAAAATTAAAAAGGAGCACACATTTTAGTATTAACTGCCTATCACAGCACAATCTTGGCCGTCTGCATCTCTCTGATACTACCGTCTTCCAGCTAGGTGAGGCCTAATGCTGAGTATGTCAACATTTTAATTTTAACTCTTTTTGTAAACATGAGAGTTCCTGATAAACACATTACGCATGGATCGAAATTCTTAGAGTATTTCAGATCAGTACTAAAATGTTCTGTCATTATTTGGATGAGCGTTAGAAAGAGGTGTCACACAATGATAAAGGGGCAAACGTGAGGAGTGACTGGGACATTGGACTCAGTAGGAACTGGCCCCGAAGTGTTGCCAGCACCGTATTTCAAGAGGACAGGCTGAAACCAGGGTAGATTAACTTCCTGGAATAGCGCCTTTCAGAAAACCTTCCTCTGTTGTGTCTCATATATCTTCTTGATCTCACTCAGCCCATTGTGTTGACAAGGTAGAACCAGGCCCCCTTCTGCATTTCTGGAAGATGGTTGAGTGTTCCTTTGGGTGGGTGGCTTTGTAAAATCGTAACAATTTTTGCAGCCTATCAAATGACAGTTTTGCTAACATCATAACATGGTCTTTTTTCCCTTTCCTAACACTATACAATACTTGATTGTATACAGAAATCCTTCCATTCAACAAATATTTATTTAGTATCTGTTCTGTGTGCTAAGTACTGAGAATACACCCATGAACATGACAGTCTATCTCCACAGAATTTATAGTCTAGAAAGAATTACAGCTTTGCTTCTTCAGATCTTGCCCCAGATAGAAATACTCTCCCCTCATTCCTCACTCTCAGGGTGCATGATGAAATACAGTTGCAATAAAGCCTACCACAGATCTAATCTTCCTAAAAGCATCACTTTTCGTCACGGTGTTTTCAAAAAGCATCCAGTGGCTCCTTTTCCCCGCTGGTTCACATCTGTTCATACCCAAACCCTTCAGACCAGCAGTGTGTCCCACTGCAAATTTGTCCTGATCCTTTCTTACCTGCCCTCCTTTTGTGTTTTGTTTTAAAATAAAACATCAGGTTGTAAATTTGCCCGTGAATTTGCCACTCTCATCACTCTTTGGCCACTAAGTATCCTACCTGTAGTCTGGGCATGGCAGCCCAAGTCATTTTGTTTCCTTTTAGCTGAAGGCACACTGGGACAGGGCCTTACAATTTGTATTTTTAAGGACCTTGAGTGATTCTGATACAACACTACTTTCGCTCTTTAAACTCTGCTCACAACCCCTGGCCAAATCAGATCCCACTCCTTCTAGAAAGCATTCCTCAGCTATTGCTTCTCATCATGAGCTCTTCATTCTTTAAACTACGACAACACGATCGCACTTTCTGGACCCTTTATTTTCACATGGATAGCCCCAGAACTTTGGAATGTTACCTATTTGGTGGATGTAAATCCTATCTCTCCAATGAGAAAACAAACTCTAAAGGAGATAAATCTATTATCCTGGACCTCTCTGAACCTCTCAATCACATCTAGCACTGTTCTGAGGATATCTTCAGCACACGCTGCATATTTATTTTATTTTAATGTCACAGTGCTTCCAGGGACTTCGCGAGTTAATATATAACTTTTTCAGTCTCCCTGGCAATAACGTCATAACAGTAGCTTTAGGTCTGAATGAACGAATGAAACCTCAGAGTAATGCTTTTTACTCAAAAGGAGGCTTGCCTGTTCCTGCAAGATCTAGTTTATAATGTACCACCTTGAAAAACATTACCTTACATGTAGGTAAGGTAATTGTGAAACTGTATTAACACTGCTTCTGAAGACATAATAAATGAAATCTTTCTGGTTTGTGGCATATCTAAAGTGAAGTGCATTTACTCTTTTATAAAGTGAAAATAAGTACAAAAATTACTATATAGGTTCTCTTCTGATGAAAAAGTATATTAATAATTTTATTTAAGCAACTCGAACAGACATTAGATCGCTCCCGTTGACAGAAAGAAACACTAACTGCTTTTTCTGGGCTCGCTAGATACCTTGCTGTATCACAATGCATGTATTTCTAAAACCAATCATCAGAAAAACTAAGTATCTTGAGCTACATGATCTACTTCCTTTAGGTTGGCTTCTTGCATAATTTTATACTTTTTCAACAGATCTACTTGATATTTGTCAGGATTTACAACCTGATGTTCTATTTTAAAACAAAATACATTATTTTGTTTTAAAAGACAGTGTTAAAATTCTAATTCCAAAATGTCAAAATGTTATCCCAAAGCATTATGGTCTAAAATATTCAAAATTATGTATTTGTAACCTAAGTGCTTTCCAATTTTTAAAGTATTTCTTTTTATTTTGATCAATTATGATTATAATCTTATTCACATTCTTCTTGCATGTTTTAAGGTTTATATGATAACTATTTTATTTATTTTAAAATTTCTTTTCATGACATGCAGCAATTTGTCTCATCTCAGCGAAATTCTATACAGCAGTTTTCCTAATGCATATTTTCAATGCCAATTCCTGAAATTGTAATTCTACTTTAAAAATACATTAATATAGAATATCTCAACTTTTTCTATTAGTCAATATTCAGATAAATTATTTTAGAATGTTCATCTGACACAGGGTGCCAATTTGACTTACATCTTAGGCTGTGAAGGTTTGGGGAAATTATAGATATGAAGTGCTTGGCACTAATTCTGAAACATACTTTTTTTTTTTTTTTTTGCAAATGTTGAGTCACCTCAAATGTGGGCAAAGAAAGGACTTGTAGTTCTAATAGATAAGCCATTGAAATTTTCCAGTAGGTCATGATAATGGTGAATTGAGTCTGCTGCCTTACTAACTATTAAAGCCAGTTATTTGTCTTGTTGGCAAGTCAACAAAGCCCAGTTTTCTTTTAATTAAGAGTTGCTGTTACAACTTGTTTTCTTTTAAACCTTCTCTCCTAGTGATCGACCTACTTGTCCCCAAAGAGCATTTGATTGAAAACCATGCTGGGCCAGACCAATTTCACACTTGAGAGAAAATCACCAGCCCCTCCTATATCATTGGTTTATTCCCCCATACAAAAGACATTCTCAGTAAATTGGAATTAATTAATTAACTAATTAAGGGCTATCTTTAGAATACAAACATTGTTATGTACTGAACTGTGCCCCTCATCCCTTGCAAATTCATATGTTGAAACTCTAACTCCCAATATGACTGTATTTGGACACAGGGCCTTTAAAGAGATAATTAAAGTTAAATGAGGTCATAAAGGTAGGGCCCTAATCCAATATGACTGTGGTCCTTCTAAGAAGAGGAAGAGATACTAAGGATGTATGTGCACAGAGGAAAGGCCATGCGAGGACACAGCAAGAACACGGTCATTTGCAAGCAAAGGGTTTTCCTTTCTCAGGAGAAACCAAACTTGCCAATACCTAGATCTTGGACTCCCAGCCCCTAGAACTGTGAGAAATAAATTTCTGTTGTTTAAGGTGCTCAGTCTGTTATTTTATATGGCAGCCTTAGAAAACTCAAATAGACACTCTTTCCTGTCCTGAGGACACTTACAATGCACCTGGAGAGGTACCCTCCAAACAAATATATAAGCAAGAGAGACAATTACCGAGGTTGAAGAAAAGAAAATTAAAACCTACATAAGGAGTGAGTTGTTAAAAGGGGAACATATCTTTGAGCAGGGAGAGCACTGATAGATTTCAACAAGTAAACAACAGCTTCCGTTATAGCAAGGCTGGAAGAGACCCAAAGCTGCATGTTTAACTCATTATCTCATGACATTTCAGAGCCTACTCCAAAGGTCACCTTCTTTTCCAAACCAGGATTTGGCACACATGGCCTGACACATGAATGAACAATAAAACCAAATATAAGGTATTAGCATTGTCCTAGAAGCCCCAAAACGTATGAGCAACTTCACTACACTATTTCTCTTCCCTTTATTTCATAGTCCCTTTATTTCATAGCAGGATACATGGTATCCTGCTTAACTACCTCTCGAGAAATAAGACTCGATGAGCAAAATTTATAATGTTACTAAGGAGCAGCCTTTACTTTATAGCAAACATCTTTTTTAATAACAACACCAAATCAATAATAATAGCAGCTAACATTTAGTAATCAACTACAGAATCAAGCACTAGATTTAGAGCTTTCAGATGAATTATCTAATCCTCACAACAACCCTATAAGGTTGGTATTATTCTCATTCCACCTTCATAAGTGAGGTGAATGAGCTTTCCTATAGTTAAAGGAACTTGCTCAAAGTGACACAGCTGGTATTTGATGTAGCTGTGATCTAAAAAACTCCAGATTAGTCTCAGAAATCAAAATCAAAATCAAACTCTTTACCACCACTTACAGAATACATGTGTAACACACATACACAAACCCATATATAATATCTATTGTGTGTGTGTGTGTGTGTGTGTACATACACAAAGATGTACTGTATGGATGAATGTACAGTAAAAATATACATGAAGCACCGGCACACAAATGGAGATCAATGGGATAGAACTGAGACTCTAGAGGGAAATGTGATAAAAGAGATGGTCAACTAATTTTTGACAAGAGCTCCGAGACAGTTCAATGGGGAAGGAATAATATTTTTACCAAATGGTGTTGGGACAACGGGATATTCACATGCAAAAAAAAAAAATGAAATTGGACCCCTTCCTCATGCCATACACAAAAATTAACTGAAAATGGATGGCAGAAATAAACTCTTAAAATAAAATATAGGAATAAATCTTTGTAATCTTGGGCCCAGTTAAGCCTTCTTAGATGTGACACCAAAAGCACAAAAGATAAAGGAACAAATAGAGAAAGTGAACTTCTTCAAAATTAAAAACTTTTGTGTTTCAAAGGACTCCAACAAGAAAGTAAAAGGACAACCCACAGAATGGGAGAAAATGTTTGCAAATCATATACTTGATAAGGGACTTGTATCTAGAAAATATAAAAAGAACTTATAACTCAATCATAAATATGCAATAATCCACTTGAAAATGGACAAAATTTCTGAATAGATATTCCTCCAAAGACAATATATAAATAAATAGCCAGGAAGAACATCAAAAGACACTCTATATCATTAATCATCAGGGAAATGAAAATTAAAACTACAATGAAGTACTGCTTTGCAGTCAGCAGAATGACTATAATAATTAAAAAAAAAATGAGTGAGAATTTGGAGAAATTAGAATTCTCATACACTATTGTTGGGAATATAAAATAGTGAACTGTTTTGGAAAACAATTTGGTAGGTAGTTCCTTAGAAAGTTAAACATAAAGTTATCATACAACCCAGTAATTTCATGCATACCAAATAAAAACATATATCCCCACAAAAGCTTATACACAAATGTTCATAGCAGTGTTATGCATAAGAGCCAAAAAGAGGTGAAACCACCCAAATATCCATCAACTGATGAATGGATAAACAGAATGTGGCATGTCCACACGATGGAATACTATTTAGCCACGAAAAGGAATTAAGTGTTGATATATGGTACAATATGGATGAACTTTAAAAACATTCTGCTGGGGCGCCTGGGTGGCTCAGTTGGTTAGGCGATTGCCTTCGGCTCAGGTCATGATCCTGGAGTCCCGGGATCGAGTCCCGCATCGGGCTTCCTGCTCAGCAGGGAGTCTGCTTCTCCCTCTGACCCTCTTCCCTCTCATGCTTTCTATCTCTCATTCTCTCTCTCTCTCAAATAAATAAATAAAATCTTTAAAAAAAAATAAAAAAATAAAAACATTCTGCTAAGTGAAAGAAGCCAATCACAAACAACAAAATATTGTATGATTCCATGTGCAAGAAATGTCCAGAATAGGCAAATCTATATTGATGGAAAGTAGATGTATGTTTGCCTAAAGACGCGGAGAGGAGAAGGGCTGGGGGTAAATGAGGAGTAACCCTTAATGGGTACAGGGTTTTTCTGGAGGGGCGGAGATGAAATATTCTAAAGTTGATTGTTAGTGATGATTGTACAGCTGTGAATATACTAAATGACACTGAGCTGTATACTTTAAATAGGTGAACTGTATGGTATATGAAGTATACCTCAATGAAGCTATTAAAATTATATAAAGTTAATTCCAAAATGTGTCAGTTGTGTTGAATCTCTTAATTCCTCTAGTCTTTATAAACTGAAAGCAATATCAGGGGAGGGGTATTGGAACAGCAAGGGGTTTGAAGACAAAATTCCTTTTCTTTTCTTTTTTACTTGGAAAATGCTCATGCCATAGTCTATCAAGTTAAAACCCATATAATTCTCCTGAGTGATTAATAACATTTCTTTCTGGTATGATTGAGTTGTGAAAGCAAAATCAATATACTGAATATTAACACTTGCTTTTCTTTACCACTGTGTTATAAATAACCAACAAATAACCCAATTACTTCTCTTCTTGCCTCTCTTGCAACGAGACATAGCCATGTTATAATGCCAATATACTCACTAATTCAACACTACGTTTCGAAAGCCTACATGATACGGTGATTAATGAGTTATAGCTGATAAGATGTAAGTAGAAGTGTTATGTAGAACATGCAGAACTACTCTTTGATTCGGCTAGTAAATGTGCCCCTTTGCCTACCCTCAATACATTTTTAGGACCACAGTGTAATGTAGCCCTGATGACTAGAGCTCTGGCAGCCATCAGACTTCAGGAGGAAAACTATAGACTAAGATGGTAGAGTAGAAGGATAAAATAATCCCATTCCCTTGACCACCCACCTCTGACCTCTTTTATCTGAGTATTACAAACTTCTATCTTGTTTAAGCCGTGGATAGTTAGACTTTTTTATATACAGACAAAACAATTCTAATTAATAACTATACATAACAACTAGCTATAGATATATTTTATATAACAGGAAAAGCTTTCTCTAAAGTTAACTAACTGAATTGGCCCGGGAAAGCATAAAGAGGCATCTTGTTTTTGCTGTATTTAAACAAATGCAAACTCAGCTCACTTTAATTGGCTCCAATAAATTATTTTTTAATTCAGTCAGTCTTAAATGTGATTTACTTAAAATAGCAGATGTGTGTGCACTACAAAGTGCAGTAAATCAATCATTTCTATTTTCTGTGTGTATACCCTGTGACCTGGCAATTCTACTAGCAAATATATGTGTATGTGTGTATATATATCTCCTTGAGAAATTCTTACAAATATATCAGAAAACATATACAAGAACACACATGTTCTGTGACTTGTGATTTTAAGAAAACAAAGCAAAAAACCCAAATGCCTATCAACGTGTGAAATACATAAATTGTGGGGTTTTTTTGGTTTTATTTATTTATTTGAGAGAGAGAGAATGAGAGAGAGAGAGAGCACATGAGAGGGGGAAGGGTCAGAGGGAGAAGCAGACTCCCTGCCGAGCAGGGAGCCCGATGCGGGACTCGATCCCGGGACTCCAGGATCATGACCTGAGCCGAAAGCAGTCGCTTAAACAACTGAGCCACCCAGGTGCCCCTTTAAATTGTGTTTTATTCATACCATGGGATACCCATTGATCAACATAAATATATAATGTTGAGAGAAAAAAATTACAGAGAAGACTACAAAGAGATTCCATTAATATAAAGTTCAAATCCTTGCAAAACAAAACAATCTACTGTTTAAAGATACAAACATAGGTAGTAAAAATATATAAACAAACAAATAGACATGAGAATAACTTAATCGAAATTCAAAATAAGTCATTACTCTTAGGTGGAGAAAAGGAGATGATTAGGGAGGGGGGAAACAGGGGCTTCCAAGATACTGACAATGTTCTATTTTTTGAACCCAGGAGGTTGGAACCCAGACATTTATGTTGTTTTTTAAATCTATGTTGTCCAACATGTAAGCCACTGGCACTTGGGGCTATTGAGTACTTGACATGTGACCACTGCAAATTGAAATGGCTTGTAGGTGTAAAATACACACTCAATTTCAGAGAGTTCATTCATAAAAATGTTAAACATATAATTAATGATTTTTATATAGAGGGGCGCCTGGGTGACTCAGTCCATTAAGCATCTGACTCTTAATTCCAGCTCAGGTCATGACCTCAGGTTTGTGAGACTGAGCCTCGTCAGACTCAGAGCTCAGTGTGGAGTCTGCTTGAGATTCTTTCTCTCCTTCCCACCTCCCCCAGCTCATGTGCACACTCACTCTCTCTCTCTAAATAAATAAAATCCTAAAAAATAATTTTTATATAGATTGCATGTTTAAATGATATTTTGAATATACTGGCTTAAATAAAATATATTAATTTCCCTGCTTCTTTTTACTTTTTCTAATGTAGCTAGGAACATACACCATTCACATTATGTGTCTACTGGACACATGCTTGAGATCTTACCTATAAATTTTATATATATATATTTTTTAATGTCAACATTTTAACTATATAAATGTTAATTATATCATAATATCCAGTTTGTCACCACTAAGGACCCAAGAACAAGTAGTTTTACTTTCCAAACACAATGTAAAGTAGTTCAAGGTAGCATATTCAATTATGGATCCTCTGTCTTTGGAGGGAGTAGCACATTACTTCAAAGTTCCAAAAATAATGGCATGTGATTAAACTGAATGCACACACACACATGATTTTTAATATACTTTAAAAACTAAAAAAGAAATTGCCTGGGTTTTCATAAGACTAAATTTTCATTAGTTGATATATTGAATTATCAAGCAGTTACTGAGAGAGGAAGTGAAATTCAATAATATCCTACATGGATCAGTATTAAAAAATTGGCTGTAGCAACTATAAAACTTACAGACTTGTTCTAAACTAATTCTATTATTTGGGAAGCTACAGAATGCCATTACTAAGCACCTCTCCTTTGTGGAGCTCAATCTGACCATACAATTAGTTAGAAATACCATCTAACTTAGTGTTTACTACAAATATGTCATCTGAGTAGATGAGGTGTGACCATCTAAGAGCTTCTCTATTTTCTAAACTCTACTAGAAGCAGAACATCATGTATAAGCCACACAGGATTTTTTTTTTATTTTTATTTTTTTTTTTTAAGATTTTTTATTTTATTTATTTGACAGAGAGATAGAGAGCACAAGTAAGCAGAGAGGCAGGCAGAGAGGGAGAAGCAGGCTCTCTGCTGAGCAGGGAGCCTGACGCGGGGCTTGATCCCAGGACCCCAGGATCATGACCTGAGCCGAAGGCAGCTGCTTAACCGACTGAGCCACCCAGGTGCCCCACACAGGATTTTTAAGAGGAAAGGAAAATGAGAAGATTTTGGTGCACCGAATTCAAAATTTACCTTAATTAGTTGACACTAGGATCTACATAAATGTATATATGAGTGTGTGTGTGTGTGTGTGTGTGTGTGTGTGTGTGTGTGTGTGTATTCTTCCTGCATTTATAGATTACATAGATTCGGTGGAAAGGAAGTTCAGAATCTGACAAGAAATTCTGACCATTCCACAGAATGGGGAATGCACAGAATGGTTGGTATGAATAATAAAACAACGTGCTATGTTGCAAAAAAAGAAGTGGGACTGGAGTCAATTAAACCTGAGTTTGCATCCCTCCATTCACTCTCTTTGCAACTTTGAGGAGATTGCGAACCTATGATCCTTACTTTTCTCAAGTACTTTATACAGCCAATCTTACTACTCTGAATGATTCCCAGGAACATCAAATGCAGGGTGCCTGGCATATTGCAAGTGCCCATGACCTGGGCAGTATAACTACCTGATACTATCACAGAGGAATGCCAGAGAGGGGAAGCAGCAGCAGTACTGCTGTCCGGTCCTCCTCGCTGATAGGGTTGGATAACCCCCATTTGAGTGAATTAATAGAAGACTTTCACCCAGTAGTAGTATCAGTACGTGCATATCCTCTCAGTTAATAAAACTGCACTGATTACAACAAAAAAACCAAAAACCATTTTATTCACAATGCTAAAGGAAGAGAAAAGTGCACCTAAAAAGAAAAGGCAGCTAAATTATGGAAAACCTGACGTGAATGTCTTCTCAAAACAGCAATGGGGAAATACTTTATCTCCTTGAATACGCCAAAAGGAATATATAGGTTTAATTTTTAGAAAGTTAAGGTTAAGCTCTCGATGGGCAGTATAGTATATGGTTAGGAGCAGGAACACTGGACGCTATGACCTAGCTGTATAACCTTGGGCAGGTACAAGTGTATGTGCTGCGGAAGTGAGCACAGCCTCGGGCAGGTAATTTAACTTAGTTACTTCATTTGCTAAATAAGTACATTAATAGAACCTACCTTGTAGAATTGTTGTGATGATTGCTTAAATTAATGTACAGAAAGTGTTTAGCCTAGGGTCTGACACAGAAGAAGTACTACTGTACCTCTGAGGCATCAATATCATCATCAGCATCCCCATCAGCGTTAGGATTCCCACAGAGCATATGAACAGAAATTCAGGCTCTAAATGCAGAAAATCCCCACTTACTTAGGGATCAGATGTCCAATGAATGTAATTGCTCTCAATCACCTTTTTGGCTGCAAAATTCTTTTTTTTTCCCCTAATAAATGTCACAGGGGACCCAAATATGGAAATGAAATCAGAATTGGTTTGGTTGAACCAGATTGAGAGCCTCGGTCTCCACCTCTGTGTAGTTCTATTTACCTTACTTAGTGGTCTCTGTAGTAAGTCAAAGCCAAGTGGAATATGGGCATTTAAAGTGGTTAAAAAATAAACTATAGTAAAGCAACAAAGAAAATGTATAAGGACATTTGAAGGCTATCTCTGGATTGAAAGTACTAATAGCAATAGAAATCTTGCATTTGACTTAAATAATATCAGATAAAAGCATTTTGGAATACATATTTTAACCAGAAAATTAACATTTATAAGATAGGTGTAACATTTAAATAAATTTCAATTTTCTATAACTACACTGTCCAATATGGTAACCACTAGTCCCGTGTGACTCTTGAAATTTAAACATTAATTAATTAATATTAACTAAAATAAAACTTGAATTCCTTAGCCTCTCTGACTATATTACCATTGTTCAACAGCCATGTATGGCTAGTGGCTATTGCATTAGCACAGAGATAGAACATTTCCATCACCATATGAACTTCTACTGCATAGCATTGATTTATAATATGTCACTATGTGGAAAAGATACTCCCAATATTAGGTGTATAGAACATCACTACCAGCAATAGTAAAATACTACACAGGTTGGGGAATACTTTTCCTTTCTTTAAATTCACTACAGTTGATGAAACAATTTAAATTTAATTCTCTGGAGGATTTTATTTTCTTAAGTCCTTCTCTTAAATTGTCCACAATATGGTTTTTATATAAGACATGCAGCAGAGTAGGAAAAAACTACTGTCTGAGTTAGCACCTGCGTGACCTTGATGAGGTCAGGCAGTCTTCTCACGCCCCTCCCAGTAACAAAGGGGTAATGACAGTTATCTACCGAACCAGTTCATGAGAATAAGTGAGAATTGTGAATATAAAAGCCCTCTGTAAACTTTGGAACCCAAAACAAATGCTAGTTATCATTATAATCATTTCTACATTTTCACTTGGCTGAATGCGAATGAAGTGTATAATTTCTGTAGAAAGAGTTGAGCTAGTCTGAAGGAAAATGTCACAGTTAAAGCATTTGAGAAAAAAAAAAAAAAAACACATTTATGGTCCAAAGACTCCAGGGCTACTGATTAGAGTATTTCTGGGTAAATATATTTATATGGGAATTATTAGATAATCTGTATTTTCTAGTCTAGAAGTATTTTGTTAAATTTGATAAAATGATGCCTCATCTCCATTTTGTCAAATGAAAGACAGTGATTTTGACTTTAGCTTTAGAGATAATAAGTTCAGAGCCGCCACTTAAAAGCATATTAAAACTTCAGGAAGTTTTACCACATGCTAACTTAATGCTTTATTAGCTTACTTCATTTAAGTTTACAAAGAACTGAAACGATCTTTGTGAAGTGTTGATTTAATCTCATTCCACAATGGGACTTAATTTCTGCCTCGAAGGCAAACGCACACATTTAAATTTGGAAATTAAAAGAAACAAATAAATTGGTATATATCAGGAATACTAAACCTTGAAGACAAAAATATATAGAATTGAAAATTAATGTAATTCAGCTGCCCAAGATTTTAACACTCTTCTAAAACATACAGTATCACTCATTACACACTGTTTTAAAATCGAACAGAGAATCCAAATATCTTCCTCTTATATGTTTTTTTCCCTCCTCTTTATACTATTAAGGAATGTATATATTCTCTTTGGAGCACAATGAAGTATGTCTGTGGCTTAGTGAGGTTAGTGCTAGTTGCTATAACAAATAGATCCCACAATTTTAATGGCCTAAGAAAAAAAAAGTGCACACGCCAATGTAGGCATTCCTGACTGTGCACAGGTCTCCTCCACGGACTGATTCAGGTCCTTCCATCTCATGCTTCTTCATCTCTCCAGGCTTTGGAATCTTTCTCAGCAGAAAGCTGGGAAAGTCAGCAGATGAAGGCAGGGAGGTGGCAAAAGCATGCCTGCAAGTAACTCCCACTCAGATTCCACTGGTAAGAACTAGTCACATGGCTCTAATTAGAAGCAAAGGACACTGGGAAATGTAGTTGTTGGCTTGGCAGCTGATCCTAGCAACCACTCTGCACCATGAAAGGTAGAGCACAAATTTTGATAGGTAGTTGGCGATGTTGTTCTTTCTCTCTACGGTTGAGAGAAAAGAGATGTGAAGAGTTGAATATTATTGGAAAAAGAGGAAACCACTTTCTATTTTTCATATCTCTGGTTCTGTTCTCTAACTTGTAAGTGAAAATAGAAATGTGGTACCTCCATTCCTTTTAACTCTTTCACCTCCCTTAAACAAGGAAAAGAAAGAATGAGTCCTAGCAGAGAAAGAAAGCTTGGTGTAAAGAAGGAAGGAAGTCCCTAAGATGGAAAAACTGAAGATCTTTACTAGTTCTTTTTTGTTTCCTTCCCTGACAATCGTGGACTCTTTCTTAACACGCTTGGCTGTAGTCCTCATTCTCAGCATGAAGTAAAGGAGGATACGACTCAGGGTGACAGGCCCACTACAGGCACCCTGAACTATGATCTGAAAGAAAAGTATTCCAGGATGGAACCTTTTAGCCTGTTAGCCTAGGAAAAAACACTGTGGAGTCTCTTGGCCTTGGGATATCCCTTGGGTATCTGTGACAGCCCCTTATGTCACAAAAATTGAGTTACCTCAAGTAGAAGATAGAAGCATCCATGTCTTCAAGGCTATCAAATGTCTACTGAAGGACAAAAGTAGCCTTCCCTGACTGCAAAATGCCCTGCCTGAGTCAAAAAGGAGCATGGCAGATCCTCTAATATTTACACAATCCGTTCATTCATTCAACATGGATTTGCTAAGCACCTGC
Organism: Callorhinus ursinus; assembly: GCF_003265705.2. Classification (NCBI taxonomy): domain Eukaryota; kingdom Metazoa; phylum Chordata; class Mammalia; order Carnivora; family Otariidae; genus Callorhinus; species Callorhinus ursinus. The sequence continues at coordinate 16,594,305 of NW_027397078.1, read as the reverse complement.
TATATGCAAACCCTGGGTTTGAAATTAGAAGCATAAAGGCAAACATGAATGAGTCTTTAAGGAAGAAAGTTCCAAGGTCATATTTGCATTTATAAAAACCACTCTGCAGAGTGGAGAAGAAGGTGGAGGGGCAAGATTAGAGGCTGGAAGAACATATAGTGCAGAGGCTGCTGCATCCAAGCAGGTAGGAGGTACATCCTACCCAGGTGAAGGGGTGACTGCAGATGAAAGGAGTGGATGAGTTCAAGACATAGTTGATTATAGATAGAGCAGGACCTGAGAAATAAATGTGCCTGGCTGGGGGATAGTGATGCCATTGTCTGAAATAAGAAAGCAAAAGAAGAAACATACTTGATGGTAGAGGGCAAATTATGAACTCAGATTTTGAACATGTACAATTTAAAAGGTATATGAGGGGTGCCTGGGTGGCTTAGTCAGTTGGGCATCCGACTTTTGATTGTGGCTCAGGTGATGATCTCAGGGTTGAGGGATAGAGCCCCGCATCAGGCTCTGCGCTCAGTGCGGGATCTGCCTGAGATTCTCTCGCTCTCCCTCTGCCCCTCCCTCTCAAACTAACAAACAAACAAACAAATAAATCTTAAAAAAATAAAATAAAAGCTATGTGAAACATTTGAATGGGAGCAGTTGGATACACACACAAGTCTAGAAGGAAGAAGATTCAGGCTGGAATGAAAAATGGTGGTTGACACCATGGAATGGATAAGAATGACCAAAACAGAGTCTATGGTATAACGAGTCTAAAACAAACCCGGAGGAACACCAGCATAGGAAGAATATTTACAGGGAGAGATTCCAGCAAATGGGATCAAGAAGTAGAGATTTCTAAGGCCAAAGTAGTACAAGGACAACAAGGAAAATGTGTTTTCACCTAAGCTAAATTCTCTAAAGGAGGGTGTTTTTATCCACAGAATCTGCTACAGAATGCTCAAGTATAATGAAGACTTAAAAAAAAAAAAAAAAGTGTTTTCCAGGTTTGGCAATGAAGCTGCTCCCTGACCTCCTTGAACTGAACTGAAGGAAAGAAAGGAACTAAAATTTACTGAACACGAAGAAAGTGTCTAAAGAAGTATCTTATTAATGAGATCCCACGGTTGCATTATAAGCAATGGATGGTAGTTACAACGCATACCAATGACGTGTGCAGTGCTGTGATTCTATATTATCAGACAAAACACGATTTGTTTTCTTTTTCCCATACTCGTGTAGACGTTTTCCTTTCAGAAAGTCAACATGGTTTTTATTTTATTTTTTTTATTATTATGTTATGTTAATCACCATACATTACATCATTAGTTTTTGATGTAGTGTTCCATGATTCATTGTTTGCGTATAACACTCAGTGCTCCATGCAAAACATGCCCTCTTTAATACCCATCACCAGGCTAACCCATCTCCCCCTGCCTCCCCTCTAAAACCCTCAGTTTGTTTTTCAGAGTCCATAGTCTCTCATGGTTCATCAACATGGTTTTTAGTTAGTACTCCTCAATATGTCTTGCCAAAAGGCAAGGAGGTACACTTAATCTAAAGAATACAATGATGTTAACACTTAATTCTCTTTATTGAACACATTAAAGTCCAGGAATTGCCTTATTTCTCCCCACAGCCCTGCAGTTTTCTCAGAAGAGAAAGCGGAAGTTCAAGGATTATAAGTCATATGCCAGAGATCAAACAGGTGGGAAACTGACCGGGGGAGCTTCTATCCAGCTCTGCTGGCTTGTTCTCCTCATTTAACATCCCATTTAACATTCCTGTTTTCCTTTCAGCTCAAAAAGTACCAGTCTACAGATTTGTATTATTTCCTAACATCTGATTAAATCTGACTTGTCTCAGACAAAGTTCTCAGAGAAAATTGAATAAATCAATTCAAGAAACAGTTTAAAATGTAATTTACTTAGGTAAAGGTCAAACTTAAAAAAAAAAAAAAAACTAAGGCAAAAAATAAACACCCTAGGGGCGCCTGGGTGGTTCAGATGGTTAAGCGTCTGCCTTCGGCTCAGGCCATGATCCCGGGGTCCTGGGATCGAGCCCCACACTGGGCTCCTGGCTCGGCGGGGAGTCTGCTTCTCCCTCTCCCCCTGTCTCTCCCCCTGCTCATGCTCTCTTTCTCTCTCTGTATCTCTGTGTCTCAAATGAATACATAAAATCTTTAAAAAAAATAAATAAATAAACACCCTAGACATTAACGTAGATGTCTTCTTGCCTCCATTTCTGCTGGGGCAGGGGGAACTAGGAAATACGGAAGACATTCGAATCAGAAATGAGGTGGAGAGACAGAAATTAAAAAAAAAATAATCTAGAAGATCGCAGTCAGTTCCCAGAAGGAAGCTCTAATAGGACCCAACTCAACTACAGTAACCATGTAAAAAATGGTTTGAATTGAACTCAGGGTAGCATAACAAGAGCTTGGATAGTGCTGACACCCCCAAAAACGAATTCTCTTATTCTAGACAATTCTTACAGTGAATGAATTTAAGTTCTTTTCATTCTGGAATAGCTTGGATAAATGTTCCTTATAACCATCTGCTTGCCTTCCTCCAATTCTATGCTGCCAAACAAACTTCTGTTCTTTAATTTGTTTCACTAAGTGAACTTAGTCATGGGGAAAAGGTTAGTCCTTGTGGATGACAGCATACTATTTTTAGGTCTCCTTTGTCCCATGATAAATAACTACAGTGACATATCATCATTGTCCACCAGTTTGGTGGTTGTGGATTAGGTTCAGTTGATGAAATTCATTTCTGTGTCTACAGGGTGAGCAGCCAAATCCTGGTCCCAGAGATATAAATGCCACGAGGAAACTACTTGACTATAAATACAAGTCTCAGAATTGTTTCTAATGCCTAAGAGAAGATGGTAGATGCCAAAATGCTAGGGGCTGAAATACATGGTTACAGACTTCACAATACTGGCAGTTAAAATGCAGAAATACAGAGAAAATAACAGCCAAAGACCTAGGATACTGGGAAGCCAAACACCTGCTATTGGACTTTGAGAAACATTTATGGCAAACACCCACCTTCACCTTTTCCCAACAGGCTCTGAGGCGGACTTATCCATCCCTCCCCCACCACCTACACATGACTTTATTACAACATAATCTGCAGGATTTTAAAATAATTTTCTTATGTGTCTGTCTCCTTTACCAGATACAGAGTCTGTGAGGGAAATTATTAACTCGAAAAATATTTATTCAACACATACTATGGACCAGAGACTGTTCTATGCGACAGGGAGGGAGATAGCAGTGTTCAGTGAAATACTCCTGCTCATGTGAATCTCACATTTCAAGGGAGGGGAGATGAAGGAAATAGGAAATTGAAGAGGTCTGGCTTGAAACTGGGCACCATTATTTCCTAGCTCTAGGACCTTGGGAAAGCCACTCAGCCAAAACTTTGGCTGTGTCATCATCCATCGATCGAGGATGACACTACTTTACAACACGGTTATAAGATTTGAATGAAATGACACAGTGCAATCTAATAAAAACAGTAGCTAGACTTTCCTGTATGCTTGTTTTATGGCAGCCACTCTTGTACTTTCATCATCACAACAAATCTGCAAGGTGGGTAACATTACAGAGAGGGCGAATGACTTAAATAGTCACGAAGTTCATAAGCGGAAGAGCCAGAATTCAAACCCAGGTAGTCTAATGGCAGAGCCCGCACTCTGCGCTCTGCTCTCCTACATGTGTGTGCTACTTTATTCTGCATCACACAGCACCTGCCACAGAGAGGGTGGTTGTGATAATGAGCATGCTAGTGGTTTCCCAGTACAGAAAACTGAACTCAAATTAACAGAAAACAAAGGGCATGTACTGGTTCACTTCACTGCAAAGTGCAGAGGTGGGCTGCAAGTGAAGCTCAATCAAGAATTCTGCTCCGTGTCTCTCAGTTCTCTTAGACTCCCTCTTGTGTGTCAACGTTATTTCGCATTACCTTCTCCCAGGGTTTTAGAATGGCTGCAGAAGCTCCAACTAACACATCTATATATAACATAGTTCAAAGCAAGAGAGAAAGAATTTCTCAGAAGCCTTCACAGTATGTTTCCTTGAGCCTCACTCACTCTTGATAGGTCATGTGGTCATCCTTGAGCCTATTACTTTGGATTATATTGACCTGTCCAACCTGGGCTATATGTTTACTGCTAGAGCAATCAGAGCTGGTCTCCTTAGGAGAATTCTCACTAGAACAATGATCAAAATATTCACCAGAGTAATGTCTGCCGCACAATCAATATATTTTTGTTAAATTAGTTAATTAATGTCTCTGAAGCACATTAAGCTGTTCTCACATATTTGTCCATAATATTTTCTGACTGAAGTGAAATTACAAAAGAACAAACACATGGTAAAAGAAGAAACACTTTTTAAACAATTCCAAGTAGTAACACTCCCATAATTGTTCCTGGCATATTTCTCTTTGAAATTCAGTCATCTACATGGAAACAGCAGAAGGGGAGCTCAGGACAACATGCCATTAATATTTCATACACAATCTGTTTAACACTATACAATTCATTTTTATAGGAGTCTTATTCATCTCCCCCAAATCAAATATTGTTTCTGACTTTCTCATTTTTTTTGCCCTTTAAAATTTATTTTTCAGCCACCATCCATTCGCCAAAAATCTTTATACATCTAATACTTCAGGCATAAGTTAATACAGAATTATTTTATTACTTGTTAGTAGAAAGAACTGATATATTTGAACATTCTGTCATCAGTTTGGCAGAGTTCTATTTTTAACCTCAGTATTATCTGTGTTCAACACATAACCTCTTATAAGCCAAATCCCCTTTGGGGGAATATACATATGTATATATGTATAGACACATGCATACATATATTTAATATTTCTATCTAGTGTTGCAGTAGGTTAAGGTAGACTGAGAGATTTTATACAAGTGAAATGAAAATAAATTGATGTAGGATGCATTTTATTCTTATTTCAAATAATAAGTGCTATGCTTTCTGACCTACACTGCCTCCATTTCACACATATTGGCTTGGAATAGACACTCCCATTTTAAGAGTATTTTATTGTTATTTGGTCACCAAATATTTTCAATGTCCTTCATACATTCAATCTGGAATGTACATGCTAACTATTTATTAAACATGTAAAATTAAAGTAGATTTAAAAAAATTAGTAACAGAAATAGGGAATGAGGTATGCATATGATACTTAAATATAAGCTACTTTAATGTTATTGCCTCTGGGTTAGCCCAGTTTAGGCCGTTAGCATACAAAAGCTCAATGTGGTTATTTTGGGAAAAGTTTAGACCCTGAGAAGAGGGTCCCCTGCCCTTTGGCCCCATGCTTTAAAGGGACCAGTTCTGACCACTCTCTAGACATGAGGAGTTTGCAAGGCACAGCCAACATGCCCATCAAGAGCTTACATTTCCATGTTCTGGGCACTCAGGATCTCCGAATTCCCCAGCCAACTGGCTCCAGGTCAGCTTCTAGCTATGGCCAAGGGGCAAGTCTCTGCCTGGAGTTAGTGGGCAGAGCTTGAACATTTGGGCGTGGATTGGGGTGGCCACATCTGTGTGCACAAAGTTCCTCACAGTGCAGGATGGAGTGCAGGAGGTGGGTAAGAAAAGGCAGTGGGTCCCTGGCAAAATGCCTGGAGTCAGCCCTTCCCAAGATGCCTCATTCCAGCAGAGAACTTCAACGATTCTCAAGAGTTCTAAATTGAATCTAGACTTCTAGGTCATCATGACGGTACGTTTTTCAAGGAAGAGAGATATAATGCACTGTACTTAACAGTGTGTTGACTTGACTTAGACCTTATAAATATTCAACAGCTGGTATGCAGGTTACCAGTTGTACTCTTACCCCAGGTCCCACAGAAGTTATAGGGCAGTTCTGATCTCATGTGATTAGATTACTTAGAAGACTCAGTAATAGAGAAAGAATATCAAAAGACATGAGTTCTTTCACTTTCTGGACTAAGTTTGTGTGGGAGGTCCTTTACACAATAAGCCATAGCTTTTACAGTTGGGAGACTCTCAGAGGCACTAAAATTTTCTTGGGGGAGGGAAACTAGACAAACATGAGCCATAAGCAAAGCCATGAACACATTCAAAAGCCTTTCCCTGGTATACATTCCTATTATGTGAATCTTTTGGGATCCATTTTCTTCTTTATCTGTGGCTCTATAATTAAGATTCTCTGAGCTCAATAATTAAATCGATAGTTCATTAGCATTTTAGAAAGAAAAAAGCTCTAAACAACAAATATAGCTCTTTAAAAGGAGAGGTAGGATTTGTTAATTTGGTCACATTTTCTAAATGAATTATTTTAAATGCAATTGAATAGCTTTAGGTCCTATAAATATAAATTTGACTGTAGGATCATAAGTCTTTAAACATGGAGTCAGTCTCATCATAAATTATCTACTAGTTTATGTTTTCTGACAAATTAAAAATATGTTATTTTATTTAAAATTTATAATTTTGAGACTAAAAATATGGACTATATTTTTTGTGTTCCTGAGATTGTTTGTCCTATGGAAAATGTATATGCTGAAAGTAGCCATTAAAATAATTATGACTCTAAATCTGCTAACTATCTTTAACATGCTAAGATCTAATACAGTTTCATGGTGTCAAAAATAACATATTTCAAAGAAGATTTAAAATGGAAATTTAATACATGGAAATAAACACTGAAATAAACTCAACCATGAAATTCACACTTATTTTTGCTTTTTAAACACAAATCCAGAGTCAGTTCTCAAAATATGAATGTTCTGGTAAGGAAAGATATGTATGCTATTTTTCACAAATTGATTTTCATGGAAAAAAGCCATGTAAATAGGACAGAAAATAAACACTTAACATTTTAAAGACTAAAAATTAATTCTCTTCTTAAGGAATTATAACAGAGAAAAATGGGATTTCTTGCTTTATAGGTAGAAATAATTTATTTTCTACCTATTTTTCGATGTTGTTCAACAAATATTTACTGATGTGTGCCTATATGCCAGACACTGTGTTAGAACTCAGTACACAAATGAACAATATATTATTGCTACCCATACGCCACTTAGTCTTAGAAAAGTTAGGAGGTACTTCATCTGAAGACTTAAGCTACCATTTTAAGATTGTTTATAATATCTTAATCAAGAATCCAAGATACAGTTGGTTTTCCAAAAGACAAAAAAAAGTATCTTTCTACTCAACTGATTCTGAGTTCTAAGGAACATTTGATTTACAAATTAAAAAAAATGATTGGAATAGGGAAAAGGGAAATATAAAGTGGTGTGAACATTACTCAATTCAGACACTATTAAGGAAACATGAACACAGTTACTTCTTATTTAATCTTTCGAAAGTTTGTTAAAACTCTTTGAAAAAAAAATCAAAAACTTGCTATGTGTCAGATACAGTGCTGGGTCCTGGACATTAATGTGTGATGTGACTGACATAGTTCTCACTCTCTCATGATTTACATTCTAGTAGGCTACTGTATGACACTGAGGTAAGATCTGTGATGGTGGAAGTAGAGGCTTCCAAAGAATACAAAGAAATACACTGAATCAGAGATGGGGGTCGGGTAGTGGGACGGTAAGGCCAGTAAAGATTTCTTGTCAGAAAGAATATTTAACTAAGCCTTGAAGAATATGTACAACCTAAGGAGGGAAAGCAGATATGGGCGAGGTGGGCAGCAGTAATGGTTAGGGCCACTGTGAATGAGTTCCGGCCCCCATGAAAAAAATGTGAAATGTTAGGATCACTGGCCCTGGGAATTTGTGCAAAATATTCTTCCTTTGGTAAACCTCACTAGTTTTTAGGGCCACCAGGAAAAGTGACAAAAGAGACTGGAGAAGGAATCATTTCAGAGGCTAAAAGGACTTGAGTCTATCTGGGAGGGCATGGGTAAGGGGGTGGAATGGTGGAGGTTTTGGCGAAGTGTGATGGGGGAGAAGACAACTGAGGAAGTAAGCTGTGGTTACATAAAGAAAGGGCTAACAAACCACATCTCAAGGTTGTTACTTTGCCCATGGAACAACAAAGAAGGATTACTAAAGGCTTTTAGGCAGAAAATGGGCATATTCAGATCTTTGTTTTAGAAAAATTATTTTAGGTTTTGTGTAGAAATAGGTTGGAGAACAGCAAGGGTGGAATTCTAGAATCTAGGCAGGAAATGATATTTTAAAATCTAAGCAAGAGATCAGGGTCATCTGACTTTGGGTATTGGGTTTAGGGATGGAGAAAATAAGACAGTCTAGAGAGCATATAAAAAACCATAATCAATAAAATTGAATGGCTAATTGGATTAATAGATAGCATCCAGACTTCTGCTTTGTTCAACTAAGTAGATGGTGATCATAATCAATAAATAAATAAACCAGAGAGAAGATACAGGATTTATATGGAAAGCAATGAGCTCAGGTTTGAATATTTAAGCTTAATTATCTGTGAGGAATCCAAATAGAGAAATTCAGTAGACCTCTGTTTATTCTTATAGAGTACTCTGGAAAAGTATCTGGGCTAGAGTTAACAGCTGAAGGGTCATCAATGTAAGAATGGTAATTACATTCACAGATGAGATTACCCAGAAAAAGAATTTCAAGTAAGAGAAAAAGAGGTCCTAGAACAAAATGATGAAAAACATTACTACTTAAACAAAGGGCAGATGAGGGACTCACAAAGGAGATGAGAGCGTGAAGTCCTGTAAGTGAGGAATAAAGTGTTTTAAGGAGGATAGAGTTGAAAGTGGTCCCTAATGAGGTGACATAAGATAAAGATGGCAAAGGACCCACCAAATTTAGCAACAGAAGGCCCATCAGTATCCTTGGTGAGAGCGCCACTCGTGAAGCTTCACTGTAGAAGTCAACACGCAGTGTGTTAAAGCATGGCTAGGAGGATGCAGTGGGGACAGCAAATGTAGATACATTTTTCAAGAGGTTTATCTGTAAAGGAGAGTCAATAGCGAAATAAGTAGAGGAGGACATAGAATTGAAGGGTTGTTTAATGATGGAGAATACTAGAGAATGTGTAAATGCTCATAGAATATGTGATCTCTTTTCAAAATGCTGATGGGATGCCATTACGTAGAGGAAATGCATATATCACATGTCTTCGTGAGCCAGCAATGTGGTGACAGTATATTTCCCACAGAACATATTCACTGAAGTGTTAACATAAAATATTTTACAAATTAATTACCATCTCTAAAATTACATTTGTAAAACTGGTATGCTCTACTAAATTTCCATAGGAAAGATAGACTGAGAGAGACAGAGCATTTATTTGTATAAATGTTGAGAGTTATAAATCAAGGAATAATTATATCTAATGATAGATTCTTGAAGCTCTTATTATCAAAGATATAATGCACTAACGAAAATAATTTTCAGTTAGAGCCCCCTTCCATTGATTCTAACAAATGACACCGACAGTGTTAACTGTGCATAAATAATGCCATGCTTTGAGGAATATCAATGTCTGGCAATGCTCCATTTTATTGGTACTGTTACATTTTTCCATAGAAAATCTAATTAGACACCTCTCTTTGTAAGTATCCATAATACCCTTAATAGTGCCATACACACAGTCAGTATCTAGTAAATTAAGGAGTACCTATATTAGATCCTGTTTTTATTCATTTTGCTCCAATGATGTTATTCTTGAATCTTCAGATTTCTAGAAATCCTTTGTTTATGGCTTATGTTTATATATGGAATAAACTACTCACCATTTATTTTAAATTACTACAATTTCATAAAAATATAATCATTCCAATTTTCCTTGTTCTATAGGCACTTTCTAAATGTATTTCTTAGAATACAGCTTTAGTTTGGCAACCACATATCCAGATCAAATTAGAATTGAGAGTAATATGGTGGAGCACATGGTCATTTGTTCAATTACTTGTTCATTCAACAAACATCTCATCAGCTGGGATATGTGCCAGGGTCTACACTGGATATGAAGGATATAAAGAGGAACAAGTCATAATTAACCACTGCCCTTTAGGGATAGTCTAGGAAAGAATTCAGACAGGAATAAAACATATAGTAATGTTATAAAACTCAAAAGGGTCATGAGGGTAGATCTACTATTTGCCTGGGTTGGTTGGCACAGACTTCCTAAGGCCATGATGTTGGACTAGGGAGATCATACGTCTGGGGACAGTTCTGACTTACATGTACCTGTTGTCCCAGTATCTTTCTTATCACTCTCATTCTCCAAATAAATTACTAAAGATCCTGTAAAATGGGGTAAAAGTCTATTAGGAAAGCATAGTGATTTGGGTGTGGGAAATGGTATCTTACGCAGAGAACAAAGGAAATGCCAGTGTGGGGTATTAGAGAAACTCAGCATGGGTGGGATGAAGAGGACCTCTGAGTAGCATGGTCATCAGGGAAAAAACCAGTTAGAGGGGTGGACAGAGCTCCAAGCGTCAGGGTTCTTGTTGGTCAGGCTAAGGCATGTGAACTATTTAAAAAGCAAAGAGGTGCCCTCAGAGGATTCCTGAATTTCAATCTAGATTATACACTACACGGAACAATGCCAGTGGAAAAACCAAATTAAATCATCAAATATCTACTTTGTCCAGTATTTGGAATATTTGCTGCAAGTCAAACTCACTTGTGGCCATTGCATAGTTGCAGTATGACTAGGATCAAAACAAAATTTTAGACACTGATTGAAAGTCTCTGACCCTATAGGGTTTATAATCTCTCTGTAACTGTGTCACCTGTATTGGTTTACCCAGAATATTGTAATCAGAAAGGGAGACAGTACAGAGAACTCCTGAATGGAGGAAATAAGTTAAATGTGACAGGCACAGGTGCATGTGCATGTGTATGTGTGTGTGTGCATGTGTATGTGTGTGTGTGTGTGTGTGTGTGTGTGTGTTTTACATAACTCATTGATCCTCTCCAAGTCTCATATTTCTCAGCTGAAAATGAGAGCCACAGAGCCTTCCTAGCAGGGTGACTAAGAGGAAACCAGGAGAAAGAAGGAGAGATATTCATTCCAGGTAAAATGAACAAGGGAAACAGAAACAGCATATGCAGTGCCAGCAAAGTATATAATAGACCTTCAAGAACTGAGAGTTACTATGGCTATTGTCGCTATAATGCATGTTAAGTCTACCTTCTGGCCTTCTATTTCTCTTGAAAGGAATGCTACTTTATTTTTTTTGTAGGAAGTTCTGGTGTGGGAAACCAGAAACAAGTAGCACATGAAAATATGGTATGTGCAAGATACTGAGATATTTCCAAATCCATATCAATAGTGCGTGTTAAAGTTTTCAAAGCTGTTTCACAATCTTATCTCATTAGATCCTCACAACAGTCTTATGAGAAGTTTGGGAAGGTACACACTCCCCCATTTTAGAGGTGAAGACACAAAGACACAGAAAAGTCAATTTCTTGCTTCAAATCACACAGCTAGTAATTAGCAAAGCTTGAGCTCAAAAATATTCCCTGATTCCAAGTCTTTCCACTTTCTAAAATGCACAATTGGGTTCATGAAACAAGTTAAACCCATTACATTGTCACGAAGATAAACTCAACAATAGATCTCTATGTCCTAAGATCTCATTCTGTCAACCCGTGGGTACCCCAAGTCCAAGAATCCAGAGCATCTGTCTATAAGAAGGGTATCTATAATAAGTAGAAAAGTAATGCCATGAATCTAGATATGGGTTCGCAGGATCTAAATAAAGATTAGCAGATCACAACTCAGATTCAAATATGTGAGAGAAAGAAATGATTACCTTTTACCTATAGAGAGCATCTCAAAACATTCATGTACCTCATCAGTAAAGATATTTTAAGCATGCACCCTATATAAATAGGTATACGCCAACATATGTAATTTTAAATTATATTGACAGAATTTAGTTATATAGATAAAACTAATGTAGTATGTATAAAGTACATACGCAAAATAGTAATTTTTAAAGAATAAAATAGATAAACATAAATTAAAATATTACAATTTCTTACTCACAACCCAATTGTTTAGCATGCATCCTCCCAGGGCATATATGGTAACTGACCTAGAGAATCAACTCCAAGGTGTTGGAATGACAAAGTCTTCCATAACCCGGGCCGTTTGTTTGTGTGTGTGTGTGCGTGCGCATGTGTGTCTGCAGAAGCATGCATGTGTATGCATGTGCAGAAACATGCATGTGTGTATGTGCAGAAGCATGTATGTGCGTGTGTGCGTGTATGTGCAGAAGCGTGCGTGTGCGTGTATGTGCAGAAGCATGCATGTGCATCTCTGTGTGTGTGTATGTGCAGAAGCATGCATGTGTGTGCGTGTGTATGTGCAGAAGCATGCGTGTGCAGAAGCACACGTGTGTGTGCACATGTGTAAGTGCAGAAGCATGCATGTGCATGTGTGTGTGTGTGTGTGTGTGTGTGTGTGTGTGTGTGTGTGTGTGTGTACAGCATGTATGTTTCCCCTTTCCACCAGATTGTAATCCCATGGGGGAACCGACAATGCCTTATTCCTCTTTTCTATCTCTCTCTATTCCTTGTTCCTTGAGACACTTCTCTAATGGGATCACTAGACCTTTTGCTTCAAAGGGGTGTTTGCTCTGTGGAAGAAGGGATTCATTTCATTAAAATTTAGGCCTTTGGTTGTTTACAAAAAATGCTTCAGTTTAAATGAAGGCCAGAGAAATAGTTGGGGAAAAAAAGATTTTAAGAATGAGTTTTCCCCATCACAGTAAGGGTAAGAACTCCATGGGAAAGGCAGGGAAAAAGAGAGTAAGAGAGGAAGCAAGAAAATGAGATGCTAGTGGGTTTCTGAGGAGAGGGCCTGATGTGGCAGTATTTCATGGGAAGGAAGAGTAAAGGCAGCCTTACCAAATCTCTTGAGGCCCTGGAGTACAGTAAGACAGTGGCCAGAATTTTCCTGTCCCTGAAAAGAGTGAGGGAGTTGGCAGACAAAGAGAGCCAGTCATGAGCCAGTCCTTGGCCTTAAATTAAACTAGGAAGTGGACACATCAGCAGATGCCCAAGAGTAAAGACATCCAGACCCAAGGTACAGACAAGGTCGTGCATCCAGAAGATAACAGTGTATACAGACATATTCTCTGAAGACCACACATGCTTCATGGACACTTGGAAACATGGATGTTGGCACTGGAAGGAGAAAAGAAGGAACAATCCTAAACTGAAACTGATGTAGAAAACTGGAGATGGACATGGTTAGGTTTTCTATACTCAAATAAAGAGGGGTACAGTCCGTGTTCAAAAGAATGACTAAGAGGAGATTAAGTTTGCATTCCCTGGAAGCATTTCCCCCAAATTAGAGTGTAAACCAGTCCTTTCAAGCTTTAAAACTAGCATAATCTTCTCTTCCTTGCTGACATATGTTCTATTGAACATCTTTTCTCAAAATAGACCAGTTTCGCCCACATTGAAAATCTGTCAAGGCAGGTCTCTCCCCCTTTCCTAGTGATCTCCACAGTATTGGGAGGGATGCCCTGGCAGTCATGGACCTCCCCACTTACTGCCAGGTGGTGCAGATTCAAATGGGCCCAGAGCCCATGAGGCATCTGTGGCTTAAAACCTAAGTGACATCAGCCACATGGTTCTCCAAATCCTTGAAGAACAACTCTCTGCCTTCCCCTGAGTTAATGTTGGGCTAATTGGCATCCTGTACTGTTGTTTCTCTTCTAGCTATATATTCAAAGTTTTTGAGTTTTTGATCTTTGATTTTTTGGCATTTTCTCACTTTTCCTCCTGTCCTGTATGTCACTTTAAGCACAGCACATTCTCCACACACTGATGCATTTTGTCTGTCCTTGAGTATCATCTCTATTGTCAAATGATGGATATCATATACATCCACTACATCAATCACTGTCTCATCATTTACATGCTTTATATCTGTCTTTCATTATTATGATAGTCTCTCATTCCTAAAACTTTCAAATTTGCACTGTCTTTACATTAGATACAGTTAAGTTAATAATCTTGATAAAATACTTTATAACTAAGAATGAACACACTGGTTCACATAACAAAACAGTGCCCAACTGCTAACATTGTCTCTGTGGCTGGGAGGTGGTAGTGATAGGAGAATGTCAAAAAGCCTATGGTTGGAGCTAGTCTTATTCTACCTAGGGGAAAAAAAAAAACCATGCTAAATTATTAATAATAATAGTATGGGGTCACTATTTGTTGGGTTTTTGCATATGTCAGGCAATGTGCTAAGTGCTTACATCCATTATCTTGATTGATCCTTGTGATAATTTTGTGGCAAACATATTAACATTCTTTTTTTGAACATTAAGAAATGGAGTCATAGAGAACGAAAGTAATTGGCAAAATGTCACAGTGATGGTAGGTATTGGAACCAGGAATTAGAAACCCAACTCTATTTCAATGTCCATGCTCTTAATTGCTGCACACCACTTATTTTAACAAGTTCTAATTAAAGATTTAATTATCTTATAGCATAAAAACGTTTCCAATAGTGGTTTATTGGTATAGAACACATTGTTTAATTCATAAGAAATTATTTAATTATTTGTAAAGAATTGTATATATCTATAATATCTAATATCTAAATAGGCCGATGGTCATAGAATGCATGCTAATTATATATAATTATAAAATTAAGTAGAAACTATGATTGTCCTCATAATCGAAAAGTACATAATATATAATTAGCATGTATTATATTTATAAGCATTGCATTAAAAAGAGAGAATGAGAATATGTACATTATTTTTGATTATCATTTTTGCCAAAACCAACTATATAACCTCAATATTAACTGAAATATGTGACATTTAAGAAGTTTAAATATTTTACAGGTTGCCTATGGCTATACAAGTACATCAATTGATATAGCACAATCTTTTAAATATAAAATGAAAGGAAATGGTCTCAGTTAGATTACTACATTTTCCCCCATAGATGTGTCATAGTATATTCTAGAGGAAAAAAAAGAAATTTTTCATAAGAAGACTAGAATGGATATATTTAACATGCAGATATTGTTTGTTGAAATGCCCTTAGAGATGAAAATGGCAGGTAATATATTTCTTAGTACATTTATTCATGTGTTTATTTTTGCAAGAGACAGACATAACTGTCAGCCTCTGGATACAGCTCAGTGGATAGTGACTTTTGCTAACGCTTAATGGTTTCCATATGTTCAATAAAAAATCATTATGAGAAAACTCACTGAACCTTTACACAAACTAACCATGCAATGCCCTACTCTAAAAGGTACCTAGAAGGTGAATGAAATATCTGCATATTTCTTTTTGAAATGAACAAACGTGAAAGCATTTTATTTTAGTTGATTTGATGTGTGATAGTTTCTCTTCCATAAATTATTCTAATAGAAAAATCATATATAAAGACATTTAGTGGATGTCAGACGCTGTGCTAAGTGTGCTATCTACACTGAACTATCTAATCATCAAAATAATTTGGTGATTATTAGGGGGGATTATTATTAGATCCATTTTAGAGGAAAAGTAATTGAGGTTTAAATATATTAACTATCCCTATGTCATACTGAAAGTGATATAATAATCCAGGACTTTTACCTAGGCAGTGTGCCCAAAGCCCATGTATTTTAATCACTATATCAGACTTCTATGTTTACCTACCACTGATATGAATTTTGAAAGAGATTAATTTTTTTTTCTAGAAAATGCTGCTTTATATTCTTGTTCCAATACAAATGTTAACAACTTATAACAAAACTGTTAAGCAATTTAGGGGGTAATAATCTGGCATTCTCACAGGTAGAAAATTTTAGCAGACTGGATGAGTAGGCTTCCTATGAAATGCCTACATCGAAGTCCGCATTAAGCAACATATTATTTCATTTTGTGAATTTGGAGAGACTATTGACCAGCTTCAGGAAACAAATATTAAGAATCTAAATGAGTGCCTGGGTGGCTCAGTAGGTTAAGCATCTGACTCTTGATTTTGGCTCAGGTCATGATCTCAGGGTGGGGAGATCTAGCCCGGCATCAGGCTCCGTGCTAGGTATGGAGCCTGCTTAAGATTCTCTCTCTTCCTCTCCCTCTGTCCCTCCTGCCTGTTCTTTCTCTCTCTCTCTCTCTCTCTCAAAACTCTAAAAAAAAAAAAAAATCTAAAAATGATCGAAGGGTCAGTTTTGCTTAATATTGAGCACATAAAGGAACATGGGTATAGTTTCAAAGTTACGTAAGGGTCAGGTCAATAAACAGCCAGGTGGCTACTATGCACTGCAAATACAGTGAGAAAGTGGTGGTCCTGAGAAGTTTAAACAAAACCTTTTCCTTTCAATAGGAGATGGCTGAGGACCACAGTGTTTAATGATTTCCCTGACATCATACAGCAAGTTAGCAGCCTACTCAAAACAAACAAAAAACACCCAAAACTAAAAAGCCTTAGACTTGTTTTACTAATATTTTTATTGTTACTGTTATTATTTTCCCTACTATTTCAATGCTAATATGCCATCCACTGGCTTTAAAATAGAAATGGTATTCTTTAATCTTCTTGTGTTCATATTTAATAAACAAAGTATAAATGATATGAAAATGCAGTGACTTGGACAGGATGTGTGAACATAGGCATGTTGATATGTAATTGGAAATGGGCCAACTCACCCCACCTATCTTTGCTATTTTTACTTTGCCAACTGTTTTATTCAAACTGCACCTACTCCGTGTTTTACTTTCATGTTAAAAAAGAGAAATGATCAGGGTGCCTGGGTGGCTCATTTGGTTAGGCGTCTGCCTTCGGCTCAGGTCATGATCCCAGGGTCCCGGGATCGAGCCCCACATTGGGCTCCCTGCTCAGCAGGGAGTCTGCTTCTCCCTCTGCCCCTCCCCCTTGCTCATGCTTGCTCTCTCTCTTGCTCTCTGAAATAAATAAAATATTAAATTAAAAATTCAAATTACAGCCCTGTAAGCCCTTTGATGTAAGTGCTCAATATAACATTTAAAAGAAAAAAAAATAAGACTACACATAAGAAAATTAGACGATGGGGAACCTGGCTCTAAACCATTCCTAGACGACCTGCTTCTGGGTTGGGGTTTCGGATACAGCAGAACAACTCCCTCACTGCCATCTATTGAAAGTCAGCCCTCAACACAAAGGTTTAAAAAAAAAAAAACAAAAACAGGGGCGCCTGGGTGGCTCAGTTGGTTAAGCGACTGCCTTCGGCTCAGGTCATGATCCTGGAGTCCAGGCATCGAGTCCCGCATTGGGCTCCCTGCTCAGCGGGGAGTCTGCTTCTCCCTCTGACCCTCTTCCCTCTCGTGCTCTCTATCTCTCATTCTCTCTCTCTCAAATAAATAAATAAAATCTTAAAAAAACAACATAGATAATAAATAAAGTAACGTAACATAAAAACAAAAAGGAAGAAAATGATACGATCTTTTGCCCTTAGTTACCAGAGTGATAAAGATTTTAAAGACTTTCCAAAAATAATTTTTAAACTATAACCTCTGGTTAATCTCATGGAAATGATAAAATTATTGGCAACTGACCAAACAATTGGATGAGTCGAGTGACAATTCCTGTTACTCACTTATTCATTCATTCACAGCTCCTCACAAATCTATGTATCTCAACTTGTCTCTGTTCATGCTGCAGAAGAGGCAAGTGAAATAAATGGAAGCTGCCTGCCCGCAAACAGTGGAAGCTGTATACTCTAGGGTGGATAATGAAAGGCCATTTCTCCCCCTAATGACAGAATAATTTACCTAAATGAGAATTAAATGAATAGAATCTTTTCCTGATAAATGGCAGCATACCTAGGAGAATGTTTACCTACATTTATGCCTTGGAAGCCAGCACCAGATATGATGTTAGTTATATTATATTAGCCACTTAGGACTAATATAATGGAATGGGTAGAAAGTGATGATTTCCCTGTCACTTTAACCCTTAACATTGCTACAAGAGCATGGATGCCATTAACGTTGCCACATTTATTACCCTTCTCCTCACACAGAAAATAAAACATGGACAAGTCTCTTTGTGGAGAGTTTTGTTCCATTTTGTTTTGTTTGTTTTTTACATTAAAAGTTCAATAATATTTTATCGAGTGTATTAATCTGAATGAAGAAATGGCAGATATAATTGCATTCTGTCTTTTTGGCCCTTAAATTTTAAATCTATCTTTTGAAAAAACGAATAAAGGGGAAAATATAAGAAAAATAAAAGCTGCTAAGTTCTTTGAAGAGTTTCCTATTGATGATATTCGCAGTTTAGTTATATTAGCGCAAGAAGCCAAAACAAAATCCCAGTGCTTGGGGTTTGGTGCAAGAGGTGAAAAGGAAAGCAGTGTTGATAAGAGAGGCAAGAAAGGTAAATTTAATGGCAGAAGTTATTCTTTTAAATAACATTTAGATAAAGAAGAAAAATTATGTTTGTTTTCGTATCTTCCCCTGTGGAAGAAGAACCTTTTCTCTTCTCAGTCTGTAAGTCATACTCTCTGCCACATTACCTGTGGGAAATTGACTTGAACAGATGTTTTGGTTTCATATTAAATTTACAAATTATTTTGCATAACTCCCTAGTGCCCATCTACTACAATTATCATAATAACTCCTATCTTTATTACATACTGAGAAAAAAGGGCCTACAAGATCGTGCTTGCTTAATCAATAGCTGGCATACTGAAATGCTTAGAGTTCATATACTTGTAAGACCACACAAATTACCAAACATAAACTTTCTGGTAATAACAATCTTACTTACCACATTAGTGGAACTGAGAATTTTAGGCTTCATATGCCAAAAAAAAAAAAAAAAAGAGAGAGAGAGAGAAATAATTGACATTATGCTTCAGGAATTTTTTCTTCCTAAATATTCTTTCTTTCTAATACTGTTAACTCTTCTACTACTAACATTTGCTATGATTTGGTGAATGGTAATCTACATAGATAGATGGGTTGATACATGGATGCATGCATAGATAGATGATAGGTAGATGAGATAGAGAGATAGATTTTTACCTTGAGTGCAATAAATTCTTTCTCTTACCTTAAGAAACACTTTGCAAGATAGATTTATATCTTATTATTAGAGCTAAGAAGATTAAGGCTTAGAAATGAAATGTGATTGAATTTAAAATATATAGGTGCATTAAGTATTGAGACATTCCTAAAATCTTTACAGATATTGGAAATACTCTAGCAAACATTATCTGGAATAAAAAATAAATATATTTCATTTGGAATGTGCTTTAGTTTTGTGATATTTTGTGGGCCATTCTGTTCTTTGTCCCTTGCATGTGGTTAGTGAATAGAGATTGTTCATCAACCGGCACTTTAATCCACTATCTCTGGAGGGCAGACATGAGGTAGTCACCAAGACCCTACATTAAGCAATTCTGCAGACCTTTAAAATGGAAGTTTAAAGATTATGCACTTCCATGGAATATGACAATAAGAAATTGGAAGGCCAAGGGTTAATTTTACAAATGAAGACCGAGTATGCAATTTACTCGTTTACATTCTGGTATTTCATCAGTTTACAGAAACATGTAAAAAGGAAGAATGTATTGAAATTTAATTACTGGTATCCTCACACATTTGGTGATTGTCTTAAAACAAATACATTGAATTGAGTGGTCCCAGCTCCTAATAACATCTTCAGTTTCTGCTTCATTTATCTTATGAACATGTCTATGCATGTAAATAATAATAAAATAATAATGAATAAGTTGACATAACTATCATTTATTAAGTGTATGATATAATGCCAGACATCTCATATGTATTCCTCACAACAAATCAATGAGATAGATGTCATTATGCTCATTTTCCAAATGAGGAAGATGAGGTTTAGCAAAATCTAACATGTTGCCCAAGATCACACAGCAAACTACATACAAGAACAAATGTTTGAACTGTATGTTTTCATACTGAGGCTTCTGCTGCCCTGTGTTCTTTTTTTTCTCATGACAGGCTTTATTTGTTATCATAAGGTTCCTTCTCACTTATCCTATCATACCAACCAATGCTCAAGTTAGGGTGAGGAAAGCAGTCTCCTTGCTATTCTTGGAACAGCATATTCCCATCTTGGGGCCTTGGCACTTACTGATCCCTCATCCTGGTTTGCTTCCTCTAGCTACTAGCCTGGTTCTTTACTTCATTATATCTCTGCTTCGATGTCACACTCTCAGCCTCCTTCCCTAACCACTCTGTCTAAAATGCCATTTCCATTCTCCTTTACCCCAATTATTTCTTAAAACATTTTTATCTTCTATTTCATCATGTATTTGTTTGCCTCCCCTGCTAAAATGTCAATTCCACAAGAAAGGGGCCCTGTTTTGTTCATGGCTGTATACCCAGTACCTACAACAAAACCTGGCACAGAGCTGCTCAACAAATATTGGTAGAATGAGAACTGAATGGCCATTGAGATTTATCTTCAAGATTTGAAAATCTTTAGATAGATAACAGTAGTCCCTGTAGGGAAACCACATGGACAGAGGCTGATGGGGCTCTCAGGTAGGACTGTAAATTTTTTTTTTTTTTTTTGGTGAGATGTAGACATTTTAGAAAAAAGAAAAAATACAAGAAACTACCTAAGCTCTGGAAGGACAGAGTGATCAAGAAAAGAAAGAGTAATCTATGAGATACCTGGACACAAGAATAACAAGAAAGGGAATAAGGCACTAGCATTGTTTGGACTACAGAGGTGTTAGAATGAGTTAACCACACCAGGGGGAAAGCTCAAATTAGGGTGAGGAGAGCAGATGACTGCCGGTGAAGGGATCTCAAAACCGAATCTAACTGGGACTTGAGACAAAAAGCAAGCATTCACTTTGAATTCTCATGACGAGGAATACTGTTCCACTGACCCTTGCACATATTTTTAAAATTCTTGCCCTTATTGGAAATAAATATAGAAAGCTTTCAGAATTGTTTTTTTTTGTCTACTGTAGACAAAAGACGAAGTAAGTTGGTATGTGTGCACAACCATAACTCCAACGAAACAAGCATAAAAAGGCACGTAGGAATATATGCTAGTACATATATAATTTCCAAATGGAAGTGGTTTGACAGGCTTGACAGGAAAAGGCTTTCTGAATCCCAGTTAAAACAAAAGACCGGAAGTGATACATTAATTCCTTATCCCTTTGGATTCTCCATTTTCTATAAGTGATCCCCCTCCACAAACACATTTCAAACTTATACAACCCACCAGAGCAGTGGGAATATATACAAGATCCAGAGGTAGAAGTGATAGGTCACAGCGATCCACAGTTCACATCAGATACCACTAAGAGTTTTCACAGCTCTTTACATCTTCCAGCCTAAGCACCCCAAAATGCTGCTTGAATGAGCTGTAAAATGGAAGGTGTTAGGCTTTAGTAATCACTGAGAATTAATTGGGTGAGATTCTGCACTTGGGAAACACTCACATTTTTAGGAAGAAAACATCCTTTTTAGCAATGCTTGTATTCTTAGTAAGGGATTCCTTACAATATAACCCATCACTAACAAAATGCTGTTCACTCATTATGAGCTATACTCAGTACCTTGACGTGAATTAGCAATATACCACATTTCTCTATAAATTATAATCTCCTTCAAACGGTTAATTACTTTCCTAGTTAAGTGTATTTACCCAAATCAGATTCTGCTAGTTTCTTAATAAAAGAAAAGCATTTCTATTTTTAATTAAAATCATTACAGTATGAGCAAAAGAAACACATCAAATAGGTGATGGTGATTAAGGAGGGCACTTGTCATGATGAGCACAGGGTGATGAATGAAGTGTTGAATTACTATACTGCACATCTGAAATTAATATAACACTGTAAGTTAACTAGAATGAAAATAAAAACTGAAAAAATAAAAACACTTAAAAAATAAACACATAACA
This sequence comes from Callorhinus ursinus, assembly GCF_003265705.2. Lineage (NCBI taxonomy): Eukaryota > Metazoa > Chordata > Mammalia > Carnivora > Otariidae > Callorhinus > Callorhinus ursinus. The sequence goes on along the minus strand of NW_027397078.1, from coordinate 16,572,450 downwards.
GAAAATTATACATTTTAATAAAACAAATGTGTGGGTCCAAAAGTATCTTTAGAATCTTGATTATATTTATCTTTAGTATAGTACCAGAAGTGACGAGTCATTTTCAAACTTGAACATGACATGTGCATTTTTTTCCTGCTTAAACCAAATATCCTATGAACGTAAAACAGACTTCTAAGGAGTTATTTCAGTCTACAGAAAATTCTATTTTCTCTTTATTCCAAGTGAGTGAAAATCTATTGTAATAAGAAATAAAAATTTTACCAACCATAGTGCCTAAGTTCCAGAATTACCACACAATTGAAAATAAAATTTAACTACCACGTATGTCATTTATCTAAATCAATGTTACCTGTGCTTAATTTAAAATGATTCTAATAATGTTAATAAATTAGAGCTTTCAAATGGCTGCTGTATTAAAATGTACAATTAAGCCTACCAAATGTGCAATTGTATTACTCACATGTGATTGTGTCATATAATAAGAATAGAAATTATTGCCTGTAAGTGTAAATCTTATATCCTATAAGGAATGATTTTTTTTTAAGAAGAGAATCTGTTAGAATCAACAGTATCAAAAAATGTTAAAGATAAATTAGATGTTTTTAATCCTATTAAAAATATTTCACCATCTGGGCTTCTTCAAACTACTTTTTAAAACCTTTGCGTCCATTAGAAGAAGTACAGATTAGGTAAGTTTCTCTAAATTAGCTCAAATAAAAACACACTGAATTTTTTGGCATCCTGGTAAAATAGTGTAATAGAACATATCTACAGTGTTCCCTGACACATCTTCATGTGAATAATATGAATCATGTGTACAGCTTTTGTCTACATTGCCTTAGGCTGCCTTCTTGATCACACAATGACTGATAATTCTTTTCAAATGGAAAAATATTTTTAAAGTAAAGTGTAGGTTTGACACATTCACACATAATGAAATATCTTAAAGTGGTCATATACATTTCTTTCTATGTTTATTATCCATCCCTATCATCATGAAGAGACAGAAACTGGATAATATGAAAGCTGATGAAGAAACAACCCTATAATTTATGGATGTGCATTCCTATAGCAAAAATGCCTCTTGGGAACTTAGATGTAATTTTTATTTCAATTAAATATTTCACATAAGGGAAAAAAAATCACAAAATCGACCTCCTGCCATAGGAATGGAATATAGGCATAATGATATAATTTTATTTTAATGTAGGTTAATTTTTAAATGAATAATTTTGAAAACCAAAAGAAATGGCCTGTTTTGTATGATGTCGAGTACATGAGTGCTGAATTTCAAGAACAACTAAATTTTTTTTCTTGGCACATAGCAGATACCCAAAATGGTTGGAATGAGTGAACATATAGAAGATCCATTCCTTCCAAACTCTTCGATATTGATATTTAAGATCTAGTGACATTTAAGTCCTAGCTTTCAAGTCAACTAGGATAACTAAAATCTATCTAAAATATTTTCACATTCTTATTTGCATAATTAAGGGATAGGAACTAGGAGTCTAGCGTCAAGCATCCCTGGAGAAGTTAAGGGAGGCAAGTATATGTAAGAATTTTATTGATATCTGACATTTGGGGCAGCAGACTAATCTTCCCAAGTAAACCAGATCTCCCTCTGCCACAAGGGAACCCTAGGTGGAAGGTGCAAGCACCGCTTACTCCTTAAACTGAAGGTCTCTGTATTCACAGGACAAAATTCAATGTGGCTTTCCATTTTACAAAGTTCACAACACCAATGACCATAGTTACCATGCTGCACACCATATCCCCATGACCTCTTCATTTCACAACTGGAAGTCTGTGTCTTCTGACCCCCTTCACCCATTTCACCCACCCCCTCTAAACCCCTCCCTCTGCAACCACCACTGTGTTCTCCATATCCCTGAGTTTTGTTTTCTTTAGTTTGTTCCTTTGTTTTGTTTTCTAAATTCCACATACAAGTGAGATTGTACATTATTTGTCTTTCTCTGTCTGCCTTATTTCACTTAGCATAACTTTCTTATTCTTAAATAGGATCCCTAACCCCAGAGGGATGAAATTTAGGTTCTTGATCCGATTTCAATCCCAATAAATGGATGGAACACTTCAAAAACTATAGTTTCTCCCTTGTATCAGCAGTCACCTGCCCAAATCACCTTGTCACTCTGGAATACAAAATTTACTGGTGTCTCAGACACCAAGTTGTCACTTTTGGGGGGCCATAGTTCCTTCTATTTGTCAGCCTATTCTCTTGGTCTTCTTATTTAGATATTCAGAATCAAAGAAAAGGACCCAAAGAAGAATGTCTGTTGTGGTATTATATGAAAATTGTGGCATCAATACAACTTGACTAACATAAAAAATTCTGCAGCATTATACTATAGTCTAAAGATATTTTCATTTAGCTTTTCATTGGTTTTTACCAGGTTATCAAGAAGCCTGCTTGAAATTAAGTGGGAAGGTGGGATCAACAACTATCAAGTTTTATAACAGAGCGTACTGAAATAAATCTAAGACAGACATTAATTGGGAATGGATGACAGCAGCAAATCCAAGTATCTGTGGTACCTTGAGCAGCAGTGGATAAACTGTAATTGAAACGGGTTCTTTAATTATGCACTGAAGCATGTCTCCACCAACACATTACTGCTGCAGAATAAAAACAAACCCCACAAGGAGGGTTAAAATGCCTCTTTCTGGATGAAACACTTTAGGAAGCCTTCGGCAATGAGTCCTAAATTTTGAGTTTAGCTTCCTAGAGTCTTTCCCTCTTCTCTCTTACCCACCTCCACACCACTGCCAAAGGTACCTTCATAAACCATTTAGGAACTTACCTAATTGAAAAGAAGAAATGGAGAATCCAACTGCAGGAAGGTATAATAGTATCATAGACTCCTATATCTTAGAGTAGAATGGAGCAAAGTGGCCAATGAATCTAACTAGCTATCAAATGTAGAATTTCCATCTAAGCAACCTTGACAGATGGCGAGTCAATTTTGGCTGGGAGGGTTTCAGCTCACTGCTTTGTTATGCTCAAAATACTAAGGAGAATAACTATGAGGAAGTTATTGCATAAAGTGTGCTGAAACATGACTGCCTGTAAATTTTATCATTTGGTCTTACTGTAATTTATTAAATTATTACCGAATAAATTTATCCCTCAAAAGGTATGTGAATAAGATAAAGAAATATGTAAGAAAAGGTACATTACTCCCTCTTTGGCTCCTTTCACTCTTAGCATGGCTGCCAAAGTTCTCAGCAGAACACTCCAATCTACTGTCCCATTACAAAGGCAACGCTGTTCCTGCCCTCTATCAAAGCCAAAGAAATCACTTTCCATTCCTGAACATGACCTTGACTTTCATCACTGTGACTCGGTTCCTTCTGCCAAAGGTTCCCTGTGTTCTACACTGTTAAATCCTTCTCATCTTTTAAGGCTGGGTTCTAATGGCATCTCCTCAATGAAATCCTCCTGAATTTCATCTTTTCTGGCATCTACACATATGTACATGCTTTTTTCATAACTTGCATTTTATGCTACCTAAAATGGTTAGTTGTTTACATCTTGGACCGTGCCTATCTCCCCAGTTCTGTGAATACTACGTAGGCAGGATCTATACCTTATTCTCCCTTCATCATTTTCTATTCTTTTTTTTTTTAATGTTATATACCTAAGTCAAAGGGAGGGATTAAATGCACAAAGGGAATCATATACTTTTTGCATCTGACTCATAAACCCATACATAACAAGCTATCATTATTCACACATATCCATAATGAAGTCATGTGTGTGTATGAGAGAGAGAGAGAGAGAGAAAATGAATGGTGGGGGTAAGGACATGAGAGGAAAGGTAGACACTATGGAGGGACAAAGAAAATGAGCCAGAGCCATGAGGAGATATTTCTTTTTTCTGCTTAAAAGATCTAGTTGCCTGTGCACATTTTTTTTTTCCACTTTGGGGAAGTGGTTTTTCCACAAAGAATTAATGAGAAGTGTTTGCTAAAGCTAGAATTAGCTGACTACTTGCCGATTTACTTACACATTCCTGAGGCCCCATATAGGACATTGCTGAGACTATGGAAAAGGCCAATGGAAGGTTGGACATTTGGAAAGGGACATTTTTCACTTTGCCCATTCCTTTCTCTATGTAAAGGGAACGCGACAGTGTAATGCATGCTCTAATAGCCTACCCTCTCAGCAGTGCCATTAAGAGAGAGAAAGAGACAGAGACAGAGATACAAAGAGAGACAGAGACAAAGAGAGGGACCAAGGGACAAAGAAAATGAGCCAGACACAAAGACATATTTCCTTTTCCTACTTCTAAAATCAAGTTGCCCTGTGCAAAAAAATGAGGAAGAACGGTGGAAGAACATGAAGTACGGTAAAAATGCTGCTATTTTAAAACCACACTAAAGGCAGCATTGCAGAGTAGAAAAATACTGGTCTGGGAGCCCAACTGTCTGTGTTTCAGTCTCAGAGCTAATGTTAACAAGCTGCTCACAGGAAAGAATCATTTAACTTCTATCAGACTCAATCCTCTATCTATAAAATGAGAAGTTGGGACTAGATGATCACTAAAGTTCCTTCTGACTCAAAAAAGACTAGGGTTGGGCACCTGGGTGGCTCAGTCATTAAGCGTCTGCCTTCGGCTCAGTTCATGATCTCAGGATCCTGGGATGGAGCCCCGCATCGGGCTCCCTGCTCCGCAGGAAGCCTGCTTCTTCCTCTCTCCCACTCTCCCTGCTTGTGTTCCCTCTCTTGCTGTCTCTCTCTCTGTTAAAAAATAAATAAAATCTTAAAAAAAAAAAAAAAGACTAGGGTTCCCCATTCTGGCAAATGAACCAAAGTAATTTCTTATTTAAATTTACAGTATAACCACAGGTGTATGATTGTGCCTGTTCAGCAAAAATTAAGGATATTTTCAAAACAATGATGACATTCAGTATCACGCACTGAAAAACTGTATTCGAAAAGTAAATGCTGTAAAAACAGTCAACCTTGAAACAAGCTATCATGAAATATTCCCAATCAATTTTGGAACATCAAATTTCATCACTGAGGCAAAGGAAGAGCTTAAAATTTTATAGGATTTCTTTGCCAGATTCTGGAGGACCCAGTGCTTTTCTGAAAAATGCAAAAATCACAGGCATCACAATTCTTTGGAATCTAGGCAGGTGCCACTCTGGGTCTCAGTTTTGTTTATAACTCTCAAGGAAGTCTTTCCTGGTCTCTGGGCCTCCGTTTTCCCATCTTAACAAAAACAGAACACTGGGTATAATGATTGGGTGAGTTCCATTAGCCACTAATTCTCTTTCTTCATATCTTGTCTGTTTGGTGACTTGCTAAATCAAATAAGAAACCTACATTACTTTGAAAAGTGTTTTTATATTTTATTGTGTTCATTTGTCGCAATGATAAAAAATAATTAAATTTTGATTGTTTACGACTTTGCCCTTGCAACTATTAAAGAGAATCATATCCTGGCCATTTTCTGGATTTTTTTTTAAAGAAATTTTTTTTTTCAGAGAGAGAAAGAAAGAGAGAGGGTGAGCACACAAGCTGGAGGGGCAGAAGGAGAGGGAGAGAGAATCACAAGCAGACTCTGTGCTGAGAATGGAGCCCAACCTCAGGACCCTGAGATAAAGACCTGAGCTGAAACCAAGAGTTGGATGTTTAACCAACTGTGCCACCCAGGTGTCCCAATTTTCTGGGTTCTTGTGAAGCTGAATTTGAGCAAGGAATCAGAGAAGGAAGTGGAATTTGCTTAGAAAATGACAATGTTTATTGCTAGAAAGAAGAAGAAACAGAGGCATAATTATAAGTGGAATGAAAGAAAGCTAAGTAAAAGTCTAGGTAAGATCTCTGGATATATATGTCTGTGTGTGTGCTGGGGTGGGGGGGAAGCATGTGTATATTTTTAAGGCCCAAACGATTTCTTTTCCATTTCACTATATTGGTCTATCATAATGTGAGCTCAGAGAATGTATTATTTTAAGGGAAGTGAAAGTCAAAATGTCACACAGGAAGAGAAACTGTGGAAGAGGTGGTTATTACTGTGTGTACAATGCTATGATGTCCTTAGGTCTGATTTTTCTTCCAAGTTAAATAGGTCCTATTGGTTCCATCCTTTAATCCATGAGATTGTAACCTGTTCTTTATTTGGTAACCTGTTCTTTATTTCCCACACCTCTCTAAAGTTCTGGGATTCACAAATAAATAGCACATTTCCTGATTTCTGAAAGGCGCCAAGTAAATTAGTCATATTCTGCATAGAGCTCACTTGATGTCCCTTAAAGAATTTGAAATCATTATGTTTTTATTGCATTGAATTTTTCTTTTATAGTTCTCAACTTTACATTAATGGCATTTATTGGGTTTTGCCACTTTTCCATTGTATTATTGACAGTGAATAGTTTCATTACCATGATAATCATTCTCTCTGATTTGGAGACGTGTGATCCGATCTTTGGTGGGTAGTCCAATCTTTATTTCACATTGAAAGGAAAGACCCACAAAGAAAAAAAAAAGACACATTTATAGAAATTCCACAATCTGGTGATTTAGCAAGTATTTCCAAAGACAACTATGTTATATATAAACTTGATTTAGTATAAGAAGATATATCTTAATTTTAAAGAAGGATTCTAAAATTGGATCTTGAATATTAAAAGAGTATCTAATTATACTTCTAACATTAATTTAGTCCCTGTCTAAATTACACCCTATCTAAACCTTATCTACTTCTCCCTTCCTAGCATCCTTTGTTCTTTGGATGTATCCTTCCTTCCTTCCTTCCTTCCTTCCTTCCACATGTTAAACACAGTATTTTACTCTGAAGATAAATTAGTAAGCACAACAATACACAGTTTATGTCTTTATAAAGTTTCACTCAAGCAGTGGAAATAATAATGGTAATAATAATAATAATAAGTACTGGTAGCAGCAGTAGTAGGAGAATTACAAGCTGTGATGAGTGCTATAAAGGAAACACGATAGAAGAAAAAAGCTGCACGGAATGGAAGGTACTTAGCAATAAAACAAAGATTAATGATTAGAACTGATTTGTTGTCTCTTATACTAGAGAAACAGCAATACTGTATACAAGTACATGAAAAGGTGTTCAACATCACGAAACATCACCAGAATAGCGTAGCATGTCTCCGGGATTAAGGTAATTTATGCTGGGTTTAAATATCAAGAGATGTGAAGAGAAAGAAGGGAACAGAGAGCCCATTCAGACAACATTTCAGCAAAAGTAAAACCAGAGGCAAGACAGAGCCCAGCCTGTGTAGGGAAAGAACAGGAGGAGCCCAGAGCTAAGGCTTCACCCAATGGAAGGATGGGTATTAACAGTGGATGTGGAAGTTGGTATATGATGCTAAGAGACTTTAACTACAAATCTGATGTTTAATTTTTCAAAGGCTACCCATAAAATGTTTTTTAAATAGCCACAGAGATTCAAAAACTAACTTAAACAGTTATACTCCAAAGTGGAAAACAGAGAACTCTTGATTGCGTTACATTACAATTTTATACATACTCTATAAGGGTGATGACAGGGAGGGGGGGTAACTAGTTTGACATTTGTCTTCAAATGATGTTATTTTCCTTTGTTTGAAAGAGTTCACCTGGCTGCTCAAAAATCACATATACCAGATCCAGTGATTACTTGAATGCTAACATAATTTGCGAGTCAATTGTAATCATAGGCTAATTTCTTTTCATTGGGTTCACTGATGTCCCTAGAGAATTCAAATGGTGACACAGGAATGTAAATGCTTTGTTGAGTGATAAAGTTCCTTTAAGAAACTGAAACACCTAAGCGAAAATCATAATTTATTCAACTTCAGGTGGTTACTCTATGCTTTTCTAGTCAGAGCTCTAGAAAAACTGCTGAATGAATCCTCGACCTGGTGATTGTATTGGAGAACCAGTACTTTCTAAGGCTATTGAAAATGTAGTGACCTGTCTACAGGAAACTTCGTCTGCACCATCTCTCACCCAACATTCCCATAGCCATTCTTTATTCTCATTTGAAGCACAGGAGAGTAAAAGAGGAAGTGTGAGAGGGATCCTGGCTTGCTACTTCCTTCAGTGTTATTTTCAATCTCTGAGATATGCTATAAGGTCCCAATTAACTTGCAAAAAAGAACCCCCCTCCAGAGTCACATGATAATCAATGGCAAAGTTAATTGGAATTTAGCTCTTTTAACAATTCTGTCTCAGCAATTCCGTGGCATTCAGAGTGAAAGACGACTGTAATCAAAGCTTGGAGGATTTGAGAAAGAGACAAAGAAGAGGAGAAGGAAGACAATTTTTAAGTGACCGAAACCGGGAGGTTCCGTTCCAAATTTCCTTTCCTACAAAGCTGCAGGTTTGGAGCTTTGAGTAGAGAAGAAACAAGATCTGGTGGAGGTTAAAGGAGGTTGGTCTGGGCACAAATCTCGAGCACACCACGTATTAGCTGAGACAACCTACACACAGTATTTAGTGCTTGCATTTCTTCATAAATAAAATGGGAATAAGAATACAACAGATCAAAAAAAAAAAAAAAGAATACAACAGATCAACGAGACTAGGAGCTGGTTCTTTGAAAGAATTAGTAAGATTGATAAACTCCTGGCCAGACTTATCAAAAAGAAAAGAGAAAGGACTCAAATAAATAAAATCATGAATGAAAGAGGAGAGATCACAACCAACACCCAAGAAATACAAACAATTATAAGAACATATTAGGAGCAACTCTATGCCAGCAAATTAGATAATCTGGAAGAAATGGATGCATTCCTAGAGATGTATCAACTAACAAAACTGAACCAGGAAGAAATAGAAAACCTGAACGTACCTATGACCACTAAGGAAATTGATGCAGTCATCAAAAATCTCCCGACAAACAAGAGCCCAGGGCCAGATGGCTTCCCAGGGGAATTCTACCAAACATTTAAAGAAGAATTAATGCCTATTCTTCTGAAACTGTTCCAAAAAAAAAACAGAAATGGAAGGAAAACTTCCAAAGTCGTTTTTATGAGGCCACCATTACCTTGATCCCAAAACCAGACAAAGACCCCATCAAAAAGGAGAATTACAGACCAATATCCCTGATGAACATGGATGCAAATATTCTCACCAAAATACTAACCAATAGGATCCAACAGTACATTAAAAGGATTATTCACCACGACGAAGTGGGATTTATCCCTGGGCTGCAAGGTTGGTTCAACATCCGCAAATCAATCAATGTGATACAATACATTAATAAAAGAAAGAACAAGAGGGCGCCTGGGTGGCTCAGTTGGTTAAGCAACTGCCTTCAGCTCAGGTCATGATTCTGGAGTCCCAGGATCGAGTCCCACGTCGGGCTCCCTGCTCAGCGGGGAGTCTGCTTCTCCCTCTGACCCTCTTCCCTCTCATGCTCTCTATCTCTCATTCTCTCTCTCCCTCTCTCAAATAAATAAACAAAATCTTAAAAAAAAAAAAAGAAAGAACAAGAATCATATGATCCTCTCAATAGATGCAGAAAAAGCATTTGACAAAGTACAGCATCCTTTCTTGATCAAAACTCTTCCAAGTATAGGGATAGAGGGTATATACCTCAATATCATAAAAGCCATCTATGAAAAACCCACAGCGAATATCATTTTCAATGGGGAAAAATTGAGAGCTTTCCCCCTAAGGTCAGGAACATGGCAGGGATGTCCACTATCACCACCACTATTCAACATAGTATTAGAAGTCCTAGCCTCAGCAATCAGACAACAAAAAGAAATCAAAGGCATCCAAATTGGCAAAGAAGTCAAACTCTCACTCTTTGCAGATGATATGATACTGTATGTGGAAAACCCAAAAGACTACACCCCAAAACTGCTAAGACTCATAAAGGAATTCAGTAAAGTAGCAGGATATAAAATCAATGCACAGAAATCAGTGGCATTCCTATACACCAACAACAAGACAGAAGAGAGACAAATCAAGGAGTCGATCCCATTTACAATTGCACCCAAAACCATAAGATACCTAGGAATAAATTTAACTAAAGAGGCAAAGGATCTGTACTCAGAAAACTATAAAATACTCATGAAAGAAACTGAAGAAGACACAAAGAAATGGAAAAACGTTCCATGCTCATGGATTGGAAGAACAAACATTGTGAAGATGTCAATGCTACCTAGAGCAATCTACACATTCAATTCAATCCCCATCAAAATACCATCCACTTTTTTCAAAGAAATGGAACAAATAATCCTAAAATTTGTATGGAACCAGAAGAGACCCCGAATAGCCAGAGGAATATTGAAAAAGAAAAGCAAAGCTGGTGGCATCACAATTCCAGACTTCCAGCTCTATTACAAAGCTGTCATCATCAGGACAGTATGGCACTGGCACAAAAACAGACACATAGATCATTGGAACAGAATATAGAGCCCAGAAATGGACCCTCAACTCTATGGTCAACTCATCTTTGACAAAGCAGGAAAGAATGTCCAGTGGAATAAAGACAGTCTCTTCCACAAATGGTGTTGGGAAAATTGGACAGCCACGTGCAGAAGAATGAAACTGGACCATTTCCTTACACCACACACAAAAATAGACTCCAAATGGTTGAAAGACCTAAACGTGAGACAGGAGTCCATCAAAATCCTAAAGGAGAACACAGGCAGCAACCTCTTCGACCTCAGCCGCAGCAACTTCTTCCTAGAAACATCGCCAAAGGCAAGGGAAGCAAGGGCAAAAATGAACTACTAGGATTTCATCAAGATAAAAAGCTTTTGCACAGCAAAAGAAACAGTCCACAAAACCAAAAGACAACCGACAGAATGGGAGAAAATATTTGCAAATCACATATCAGATAAAGGGCTAGTATCCAAAATCTATAAAGAACTTATCAAACTCAATACCCAAAGAACAAATAATCCAATCAAGAAATGGGCAGAAGACATGAACAGACATTTTTCCAAAGAAGACATCCAAATGGCCAACAGACACATGAAAAAGTGCTCCACATTGCTCGGCATCAGGGAAATCCAACTCAAAACCTCAATGAGATACCACC